>NW_012152951.1:4664336-4670069 GCF_000956105.1 Propithecus coquereli
CGCGCCAGCTCCGGCGGGGCGGCTGCGGGCGCCGCGGGGCGGGAGGCGGCGCCGGGCGCGGAGGCCGCCTGGTAGGCCACGGGCCTGCGCCGGGGCGGATGGGACGCCGGTTCCCGCGGACCTGCCGCCTCCAGCCCGAAGTTCCTCGGCTCCCCGGGAAGCGCAAAAAATAAAAGGTAACGTGTCTTTGTTTCCCGGTGGCGACGGCAGGGAGGCATTGATTATGCAGCACTTCTCTTTCCGTTTTTTTCCTGCTGGGCTGGGGCAAAGGGACATCCCACTTCTCCCGGACTGGGGGCTTGGAGTCTTTTATTTCGCGTATGTTACAATTTTGAAATACACACCCCACGTGGGGCGCATACTATGCCGCCTTCTGCTGCCCTGCCCCCTACGCGCACACACTCTTTCCCTGGGCACCTCAAATCGCACGCTGGCTCGTTTGCCCAGGGAGACAGGAAAGGACAATGCTGTAGGCAGAGCTGGATGGGTTTTATTGTTTTGAAACATTTGCTGGAAGTGACAGGGGAGTCCTGTCCTTCGGGTGCAGGAGAGGGCGTTTCAGACAAGGGTGGCGGGAGGCCGGCCGCTGATCGCAGGCTGCCTGGGACCGCTAAGATGGACTGGCTGCCTTTTTACATTCCAAATGGCTGCAGCAAGTTTGATGCAGAGAAAAGGGGAGTGGAGAGGGGGAGAACAGGAGGGAACCCCCTTTAGCACGTGCTCATTTAAAATTGGCTCGATGCATCGCTTCTGTATCGTAGGCAGCTGCCCAAATGTTGGTGCATGTCGAATTCAGCAAAGATTACCCAGTCCTGCCTGCTCTGCGAGCGCTGTGTGGGCTGCCTGTGTGTAACCAGCAAGCCAGTGCCTTCCTCCACTACCCTGTAAGCAGAGTAACCGCTCAGTAGATTCGGGCATATTCTGCGAAATTTCCCAGGGATGGCTGATCTAATAATAGCTCTGGCGGTGGCTTCTTAATACACATCCCCATTCTGAATGATGCAGCCATGCCAGCCCCCTCCTGGGAAGCGCGGCTTGCTGAGAAACGAGATCCAATGCCTGCCTGCCGGTAAAGGACTCCCTGACCCCACCATGAATGGATGAGGCTCTGTCTCCCCTATGAATGGAACATCCCAGTAGAGGCTGCTACCGCCGTTTCTGGCTTCGTTCAGATACTGATGAAAGGGTTGCTCAGAAAACCTAGATAGGCACGTTTCTAAATCCGAGGTAGTCGGTGGTGACAGCCTGTTCCATTTTGGACTGGCATCTGCATTTACCTGATTGAGGGTTCCCTTCCACCTCCACATCCGTAAGTGTCGTCCTGTTCCAAAAGCGTGACTGCTAAGTGGGAAAGCACCAGAGAGCCCAGACTGCTGATGTCATCTAGGGAAGCCAGTGTTGAGTCCCGGGAAAAGTACCCACGGAGTTGCAATGATCTGTCCCTTAGACTTTGTGGGATTTAGCTGTGTGTACCATCTTTAATGCACACAGAGTGATTTTGCAGGGGGCAAGGGAGGACACATTTCATTTCATTGCTTTATTTCTGGTCTTTAAATTGCATGAAGCCCACTCATTGCCATAGCGTTTGGCCTCGTTTGTGGTGGAGTGTAACTTGAACAGAGCCGGAAGACCAGAGCCTCAAATTAGCAGAAATCTGGTTTTGATTCTCAAAGTGTTACTTGTCTCTTGCAACCTCGAATGTCAGGAGATGAGCCAACTTGGACATTGTCTTCTCTTGGATCCATTCTGCTGCAAACGAAGTTTGGGTTTCTTTAAGGCACAGCGGGAATGAGGGTCCCGTGGCAAATAGGTTTGAAGCCATTTGGTCCTGAGAGGTTGAATAGCTACAATTAATTTAATTGGAGGCAATATTTGGACATGCTTTGAAATCAGCCCTGCATTGTCCAGCCAATGAATAGAATGTTGCCTGCAGATAACTTGGAAAGAAGTAATGACTGATGTGGAGAGTTGTGTGGGTAGAAGTAACCTTTCAGACAAAAGTTAAATAATTCTTCTTTCATTAAAGGGAAACAGTTTTAGGAGGAATGAGGATCAGACAATCTCGCCACCCTCTTTTGTTCTGGCCAAGTGTGATGTGCCACCGCTATTGCCTTACTCTTTTTGGCATTTGTCTTGGACTAATTTTATTAATAAGACTTGTTATTTATGGCACCGGGTCTCTTTGTAATTTATAGACATTGTTGCTGAGTCCCCCGAGAGCTGGCAGGTGGCTAGTGCCATTAGCATTATCTTGTCATTGGGGAAACTGAGGCCCCTTGAGGTTCAGTGAGTTGCCGATTTCATAATCCATGGGAACTGTATCCCAGATGTGTGCAACCCTGGGTTTTATTGTTACAGCAGAGTTACAGCCTGAGGTCAAAGAAAAAGATAGGAAATGAATCCTTGCTTGGAACTTGGAAGAAAAAGCGCAGTGGAATAGCGGACGTGCAAGAGTTGTCAAGGAAAAGACTCTTGAGTCAACCTTGCTGAGGGCGTGAAAAACATGTGATTGGTTTGTGGTGGGAAAGAGAGTAATTAGAAGGAAATTTCAGGAAATCTCTCATTGAGGGGATGTGCCAGGCTACCTTTGTCTTTAAGTAAGTGTGGGCCAGACCTCCTTCAAAGATCAATACTTACTTTACTGCATAAATATACCACTTGTGCTCACACTGTTTGTGCTGGCGTGTATGCACAAAATGCTTGTAGTTCTGTTCACATGTGTCCTGCAAACCATGTACTTATCCCGTACAAGAGCTGCATTTAGCCCGCCACACCACACGGAACGAAAGTACAATGGAGCAATTTAAAATCTAAAGCTTTGGAAGATCAAAGGAACAGTATAATTTTTAGAGAATTTCTAGTTCAATATGTCAAAATGAGAAATAGACTTGCTAACCGCTAACTCGCTTATGAAGTTCTTTTAAACTACGCTCTACGTAGTTATCCGAATGTCTTGAGTTTGGGTTCACGGGTAACTTTAACTCTAGCTTTCATTCTTTGTGTATCACTTGATGTGATGATAAAATTTGTGGCAGAAATTCTCTGCTTAGGTTAATGCATTGTGATACATCCCAGCATTTCAATTAGAAGTGATTTCTAATGCCCACTGATAGGAGGGCAATAGGGTAATGATCTTCCAATGATTATTCAATCTAAACCCTAGAAACTACATTCTTCTTGAGCTAAACAAGGAGCCAAAGAGGAGCTCCCTTACCTAACAGAATCACTAGGTAACCCAGACCCACGTTCCCTTGGGACCGCCCCAGGACACTATGTTTGTCCCTGTATCCCACCTTGTTTTTTTCTCCCATCCAAGTACTAACCAGGCCCGACCCTGCTTAGCTTCTGAGATCAGATGAGATCAGGAGCGTTCAGAGTGGTATGGCCATAGACACACCTTGTCCATTTGTAATTCTCTTTTGTCCATTGCTCTCTGAAAATGCCGTGAAAGTTACAAAACAAGATACTAGATGTCTCCAAAATGTTAGGCATTACAGTGAGAAAAGGAAGAGAAGGGATTATTGCATCATTTGTGTAGGGTATGTAGATACTTGAATTTTTCCTATAATGAGCAATATCAAATAGTCGGAGAATCTGGGAAAAGTGGCTACTAAAAATCTGATCTGTTGAGCAAGGGTGAGCTGTGAGTATTTTATCTTATGCTGTTCTCTCTAGCCGTAATTGGACTGAAGTACATTGATGGTATTTTCCTTTTTTTTTTTTTTTTTTGGTTTTTGCTTTTCCCAGAACATTTCATCTCCAGAGCTGGAACAATAGCTCTTGGAACCCTGGGTTTCAGAGTCCCCATTGCACACAAAGGCCAGACGGTTTCACTGCTCTCTTCTGCGAGAAATTTTCCGCATCAGCATAAATCCACCTTATCAAAAATTCTGTCCACAGCAGTTTCCTTTTAGTTCCCTAAATCCATCACTTGTCACCCTTTCCTCTGTCCCATCAGATCAGCATGTCTTTCTCTTATAAGGAATAATTTAGACACACCCTACATTGAAGGCAGCCAGCTCTACCACGAGTAGCATTATCCTAAAAGTATCTATCATCGTTCTTCTCTTACTTTTACAGAAGACGATCAGAGCTGTTGCTACTGTTTAGCAGATTGCACTAATGCTTATTTTGGGTGCTAATGAGTGTGTGTGTGTGTGTGTGTGTGTGTGTGTGTGTGTGTGTGTGTGTTCAGTTCTTAATCGTATCAGTGGAAATCATATATCTTCCCCCCAAAGAGAAACACTCTTCTCTTTGAAGATGGAAATTACTGCTAAGAATAAAGACCACCATTGTTGGAAAGTAATGGAAGAATGTGAAAGATCTGGTTCAGTTCAGTGGACTTATTACTACCAAATAATCGAGAAAAAAATGAGCTGGTGGCCTCCGTTTGAACCGAACGAGTAACCTCCCACAGATGCCCAAGCATAACTCACTCTAATTCAGAGACGGCTCTTGGGGGATCTAGCTTGTTAGGAAGCACGATCTCTATCACGTGTTGTGTTTTCTAGGTTTTGGTTTTAAAGGTGAGCTCCGGCCAACCCATGATGCAATGCAAGAAGAAACTTGTTGTCCATGGTCAAGAGCATTGATAACGTGTACCTGTAGCTGACACTCTGCGACATGCACGTGCTTTTGCTCCTGTCATTTTAGCGATTATTTACCAATCCATGGCTACTGCCTATTTTTTGTTCACATCATACTCAGGACATTTAACCTCCTACTCATGATAAGTACTCATTCTTATTGAGTAAGCAAATCACAGAGTGAATGTATCTTACCGCACTCCAATGTGTGGCCTTATTAGGACTTATTAGAAACCTGAAAACCCAGTGGTCTAAAGTATAATGTAACTTGTTCGGGACTCCTGTGTCCAATCTGTGCTGCGATGCGGCTCTTCTTTCTCAGTGAGCAATGCCTTGCGACCTTAGAGTCTGGATCCTTGACCCTAATGCAAAGTACTAAACACATTCATGATATTTTTCACTTCAGATTGGCCAAAACCTCTCCTCCCAGACTTGAGGCTGTAACTCTACAATTTCTACCGGAATCTGCCTGTTCTTTGGTGATGTTGGCTTCCTTGCAGGGCTCTTGCCTTTCTTTGTCTTCACTGTAGGAAGAATGCATGAAAAAAATGGCGTGTAATGGCGAATTAGATTGATAATGCATGACAGGGAATGGAAATAATCATCGGCCAGTCGCCAGGCTGTGCCATTCGTAACCATGAAACGCACAGTTACGCTCTCACCACATGCCTGGGAAGAAGTGTACAGATGTGACAAACCCAGGCTAGGAAACCAAAGAGCGCGAGGGCCACGCAGAGCCGGTGACGACACACCTGCCAGGAGAGCCGGCTCACCCCTCCCTGCTCCCACTGGCTACGGCCAAGAAATACCCGATATTTACTCCTCTAGTGCTCAGAGAAGAGAGGGGAGGGTGATGAGGACATGAAGCAGACATGGAGCAGAGCACAATGGAGAGCAGTGTTCTGCCTTCTCAATCCCCTTTTATTGGGGTGGCGGAGTGTTTTGCGACAGAACGGCAGAGTGACCAGTAGCACAGATGTAGCCTGCAGGTCTTGGCAGGAGGAAAGAGACATGTGCAGAAGGCAACAGTGGCGACGGCTACCGTGGGCAAGGGCTGCGTGGCACGTTCCCAGTTCAGTGCCGTCTGCGAACCCCGTGCGTACGTGATTAGGATAATCGGTCAGGTCAAACGTTTTTTTTTTTTTTT
>NW_012152951.1:4671089-4672212 GCF_000956105.1 Propithecus coquereli
TTATCAGCCCTTTATTGGATGTGTAGCTTGCAAATATTTTCTCCCATTCTGTAGGTTGTCTGTTTGCTCTAATGATTGTTTCCTTGGCTGTGCAGAAGCTTTTTAATTTGATCAGGCCCCATTTATTTATTTTTGTTGTTGCTGTGATTGCTTTTGGGGTCTTCTTCATAACATTCTAGAGAGACGGCATCTTAGGAATGCAAGGGTGTATGTAGGTCATTTTTGCAAATGAGGAAGAGCTTACAGGCATCAAGAGACCATGCCAGGGTCTCAGCTACTGCACCAATTCTGGAGCCCCAGGCTCCTGATGTGGATTTACAGGATGCAACACAGTGTGGCAGAGAGGGGATGTGACATCATCTCACCCTGGATTTGATGGCCTCACCAGCTCTGCTACTTACTACCTCTGAGGCCTTGGATGAATGACCGAATGTCTCTGAGCCTCAGTTGTCTGGTTTATAAGAAAAGTTACATTCAGAGGAGCAAATGAGATCATATCTGTGAAGCATCAAACGATCAAAAAGTATGAGAGACTCTTAGAATAAGAAATTTTGTCTTTGTGTTCCCCCTCCCCCACTTGGCTTACTTACGCCACTGGAAGGCGCAATAATGCAAACTTTGAGGGGACTTAGAACCCACTGGCATGCGAGGAGGCAGCTGGCTGTGGGAGTAGAGATACTATGGAAATAAATGGTACATCCTCACTTAAAACACAGAAATGAGTTTTATAGACAGAAGTAGCATAATGGGAACAAATGTTAGCTTTGATATTTCATAAGTGTCACCTAGCCTTCCAGAAAGGGCTCTGCAGGTAAAGGTATGACCCTAGCAAGCCTTATTTTGTTAGGAAGAGGGAAGGTTTGTGAAGAATTGGCAGATGGCAGGATGGAGTAGAGTCTCCTGGCTGTGAAAGGGAATGGGAGAGCCCAGGGCTGTCCTGTATCTAGGGTCTCCCATGAGTCTGTGAGATCAAAGTAGAGAGGGTTGGTTGGAGGAGGGAAAGGAAGAGAAGACAAATGATTTTGCCTTTGCCCTAATGGATCATACCACCAACCTTTCTAAAAATTTTCAATTTTTAAAAATGATCAGAATGCTCTTAAGGTTTTTCTCTTGAAAAAATTCT
>NW_012152951.1:4672827-4701693 GCF_000956105.1 Propithecus coquereli
CCACTCACCCACTCCAGAAATACTGAGATAGTTTCCTTGTCGTATGAAAAGTCAAAGTGCCAATTTGCATAATTTTCATCAAAAATTATTTAATCACTTAATGACCTGCTAGGTGTTAAATAAAATAAATCAGAATGAGGGAGGGACCATCTTCTGCAGCCTGACTGAACAGGCAGACACAGGCAGCAGAAGAAAAACATTAAACAGCAAGTACAAACAGGGAAAGTATTTATAGAACATTCTCTCTGCATCCAAGACTAGGATATATTTTAGATGAACCCTAAGGGACAGCTTATGGCCATCTTTTGCCTAGACAGGGCGGGGTGTGTCTGTCATTTTATGGAGAAGTTATAAGCTGGTATTTGTTTGTGGCTCCCTCCTTACTTTATTGTGGAAAATATGGCTTTTGTAATCCACAGTGATTTAGTTTGCCTGCTTTTCTGTTCCTAAGGAGACAAATTAGTCAATAGAGATTTTGTGCTATTTCGATACAGAGATCTACAACTCCCAACCTGGAAAGATAGCCAGCTACTCGGAGAATAATATCCACAAACACAGCCCTTTGTTTCTTATGCAGCTAGATTCTTCTTTTCTTCTTGCCAATAGATCTGACCACCCTGCTCGAGCACTGACAAAACTCAACTGAAACATTCTGTGAACTGTTAATTTCAGATTGTGATTTTTGGCTTTGTGTTGGACACAGAAAAGTCAGTGCTCGAGCGCCCATGCTCCTTGCTGATAGACACCGTGGGGGAGCCCAAGTCCCGCAGCTTGCCCAGCTGGGACCCTCCCTGAGTGAGGTTGTGTGTCAGGCTGGCTTCGAAATGGGTCATTCTGGGTTCGACCACTTAGCAATGTTCCCTAAACACTGTTCCCCAAAGGATCCTCGCGGGCTTGGACTCCAGGGCGTGCAGATGCTTTGGTGTGTTCGCTTCGTTGTTCCCTAGCCCCACCTGTGGTTTTCTGATGACTCCTCTTCCCCTTCCTTCTGAGGCTGGGCCCTCATTGTCCTGTGGTGCCTGAGTCACCGCGCCTGCCTCAGGCTTCCTCTCTGTTCCACTGCCGGGATGCGGCTCTGCTGTATGAGCCTTTTAAATCAAATTTCTCCAACGCCTCGGTCACTCGTTGTCCTCCCAGCTGCTTTTAGGGTGAGGTGCCCACTGCGTCCGCATCGTCATAGCTCAGGACCGCCTCTCTTTCCTGAGTCACTGTGAAATCAGTGCAGCTTATCCCTTTTGTCACCTTCCTGACCCCCGCCCCCCACCTCTCCGCTGCCTTGTCCCCCTTCCTGCCTTCATTCCCGGCAGACCACAGTCCTTAGCATGGAATGAAAGGCCCGTCACGATCGAGTGGCTTCTTATTTCTTAAACTTCCTTTCTTATGTTATCCTTTACACACATACACCTACACACACACACACACACACCCACCCCTCCCCCCCACCAAACACAACCGAACCTACACGGAAGCCAGCCCAAGCAACCACCCCCCCCCTTTTTTTTTTGAGATGGGGGTCTCATCCCTCTGTCCACGCTGGAGTGCGGTGGTGCGGTCATAGCTCACTGCAGCCTTGAACTCCTGGACTCAAGCGATCCTCCTGCCTTAGCCTCCTGAGTAGCTGGGATTACAGGTGCGCACCACCATGCCTCACTAATTTGTCTATTTTTTGGCAAGATGGGGGTCTCACTATGTTGCCCAGGCTGGTCTTGAACTCCTGACTTCAAGCAATCTTCCCGCCTCTACCTCCCAAAGTGCTGAAATTACAGGTGTGAATCACCGCACCCAGCTCACCACTGTGACTTTTTAAGGGAAGGACTGCGTCTTCTCTATGGTTGATTCTACAGCACCCAACTTTGTGGCTGGCATTGGGAGGTGCTCAGAATTGTCACTTAGTAACTACTTGTCACTTTCACACGTGCCTGTGAGTGCTGTTTCCTGCTCAGCCCGGTGGCCCTCCCGGTGGGTGGCTCTTGCCTCTGCTCTGGTCTCTGCCTGATTCTGTGTCGAAGGGCAAGAGAATAGGGACAGTGGGACAGCTCTCGTTGCTTGTATGAAGGGGTAGCCTGGGAACCCCCTGCTGGCACAATGGCAGAGAGTATTTGAGCACCACAGTTCATTCATTCATTCATTCATTCAATCGTTCATTTATTCAGTCATTTATTCCATGGGTACTTATGGGTGTGCCTCCTAGGTTCCAGGAATGTCTCAGGGCGGAAAACAGAGAAAGTCTTGCTCCCGGGGAGCTTGCCTTCGAAGAGGAAGGGGCAGACAAAACACACCATCAATAAGTAAAAGACAGAGGATGCTAGAAAGTGGTAACTGCTATAAAAAATAAATAAATAAGCCGGGTGCGATGACTCAGACCTGTAGTCCCAGCACTTTGGGAGGCCGAGGTGGGAGGATCGCTTGAGCCCAGGAGTTTGAGGTTGCTGTGAGCTGTGATGACATCACTGCACTCTAGCCCGGGTGACAGAGCGAGACCCTATCTCCAAAAAGAAAAAAAAGATATATAAAAAGTTAAGTGATTCCTTAAAGTGCAAAGAACTCTGTTGAGATGTGCAGTTGCACAAATGGAACCTTCTATGTCATTCTCCCAATGGTCTCTTTTTAACATGTGAAAGAGATGTCTCTGACTTTCATATTGAAGCAGATTTATTGATGTATCATTGACATACAACAAACTGCACATATTTAAAGCGTACTGTTGGATATAAGTTTTGACATACGTCTACACCCGTGAAACCGGCACTACCATCAAGAACTGTAACTCCAGACTTTTAGTCAATCATTTTAACTGGGAATCTTTCATGTACAAAGCTCAGTGCTAAACACTAGGAAGGCTGTGACATGTCATCATCATCCCTCCCTCCTGTCTTGGTCCTGATTTAAAATTCTGGCTTTGCCTATACCGTTATCTAATCACAGACTCATTTCTGGGTCTTTTTCTAAAGGTGAGGGTGCAAATACACTGAAGTTTGGTTACCAAAGGGCTCGGAGCAACATGGTGACCTGTTTGCCACTGGTGTTGCCAGTTGCACCGGGAAGGAGCACAGATCAGGATGCTGCCGTCTTTTAATCAGCTCCAATCCAGGCAGAATCATCTCTCTCGTTCCTTCTTTCGTGGAAACAGCCCAAACAGTAGGCTCCGTTTCAGCCTTTCCTTTTTCTCTCTCTCTTTTTTTTTTTTTTTATGAGTAGTCAACACAGTGATTATCTCCTGCTGAAAGCTCTGAGAAATTGTTCTGTGTCCAATTAGAATTCTTGATTTGACTAACAGATACAACATAACATCTTTATTTCTGTAACTGCTCACTAACGATGTGCGCCCTGGATATTTTTAGCACTCCTGTTTGCCATGGTCATTGCCATTGCGTTTCAAGGCCCGGAATTCTTTTCTGTGACTGCATTTCTGCTGCGAGGCTTGTAGACCTTGGAGCGGACAGGACGGGGTGGGGGAATCTTCGAGGGTTTGGAGTTTTCCCCCTCATCCTTTCCTCCCCACAATTCCCCTCCTCTCCCAGCCTCATCCCCTACCCCTGCGGTTAAATGGTGTTGGGTAACAAAGAGAACAGCTCTGCAGCTTGTCCTCTCCCAGGAGCTGCTGCAGCAGAACCAGGCTCCCTGGGCGGGTCTCTGTCTGGGGTGGCTCTGGGGGCAGCCGGCCAGTGCTGGAACCTCCCACAAGATGAATGGAGGGCGGGATCTTCAGCTCAGCTCCTTGCAAGAGTGAGAAGTCCCTGCCAATGACATTCTAGCAGAATCCTTTCCAAAGAACTCTCTTATGTAAACGTAAAGGCGGTAGCCTCCTGCCCAGAGGGACTGCCCCATACTGATGTCAAAGTAGCTGTCCCTCCTCCCCTCAGTGGAAGCCCTACGGGTCCCCAAGCTCTCCTCCCTGCAGCTGTATATCAGGGTAGGGAGAAGGAGGGGCTTGCTTTCAACCTCCCAGAGCTGGGACCGGGAGACCACCCTGCGGGACCGGTGGTCTTCCAGTTCTGGGGCACCTGTATTGCTCAGATGTGTTTTGCTGTGATGCCACTGGGAATTTGCTCCGATCTAAGAGTCTTACTGGGGTCAGCTGTGGGGATGGGGTGCTTCCTGCTAAACATGGTGGGACTTGGCATCTGACCACTCAGGCCCTGGATTCAGGCGCCTGGGACCGGGGTGGCTGCTTCATATCTAATGCAAATTCAGCCAAAGCAGGTGGCCTGGCACGCCATACCCATTCCTTAGGTGGCCATTTTCCCGCTACATGTCAAGAGCGGTCAAAGACCCAAGGGTGGAATTTGGAAAGCTTGCAGATGGTCTAGAATGCCTACTTTCAGCCCCACACATCTCCGGGGGGGCCATGGAGGGCATGACTGTGGTATAGTAATACACAGAGAGGATTGTTTATGGGGAACAAGCCCATTCTCACCCTCCCTTCCCTATGTGGCCCTGGCAGATTCTGCCTGACAGGTGGTCGCGCAGGTACATGAACTAAAAAGAATACACTTGTTCCTGAGCCTGGGTTTGGGGGCATCTTTCTACAGAATAGGCGACTTAAAACATATCTCACCGAATGCAAACTGAGTTTTACGGTACCTTTGTTATGAAATTGCCCTTGAAATGATATATAAGGATATATGCTGTTTAAATATCTATTTATTAATCCATGTAAAATATTTATTGAGTGTCTACCAGCGTAGTCACACCATTCTATCTCAATCACACATATTATCGCTCTAATGTCAATAAAACATTTACAGCTGTGAAAACATTGTGTAATAAGACCTATGGTTGTAAATAGTGCTGTCTTTTCCCATAGATCACACCATAAGCAAAATATTAAAAATTAACATTTGAAACGACAGGTTAGATTCAACACTGGAGCAAAGTAGGCAAATTCCTATTACCCACGCCATGGGTGTTCTTGGTTTTGGAGCACACAAATGCGTTCCCAGGCCTGAGACAGACACGTGCTTTACATGTTACATAGAGGACATTCAGTTGCACATTTGTGCAAGAGAAATTGGTAGGACAAAAAAAGTCGAAAAACGTGTGTGTGCCTATTAGTCTGTAGTGCAGATTTTTAAGCCTTCTGAAGCAGCGAGGGAATGTTGTATTTGTTCCATGAAACTTTATGTGGTACGGAAACAGGAAGCATTACGAGTGATACATCAGTTACTAGAATTCTTGGAATTCTTGTTTCTAGGTAGATATCCTCGTCTTCTACATCACAGCTTATTCGAGGAGGGGAAGGGATCCTTTCTACGACTACCCTGGCTCCTGATTTCTGGCCCCTTCCTGATCACAGCAGTGATAAGGGGGGACCCATTCCATCCTGAACAATGATGCCTGTTCAAAAGTTCTTCCTTCTATTGAATTCGAATGTGTCTTCTGGAATTTCCACGCATTGATTCTATTTTTTGCACACCAAAGGCAAAGTGCTTCTCCTTTCACACTATACGCATCCAGTTAGCAAGTCTTCACATCTATCCCTCCAGATATGCCCGGGACAGTCCCAGTTTATACCTGTTCTCTCTGTGTCATCGCAGTGGCCTCCTTTTTCACTCACAAAAGTGACTTGGGATGGCCAATAGATTTTACGGTCACCCTATCACGAGAGCCTGCGATATCATAAGCTCCATATGCAGTTTTTCCAGCAGTCCTGGGAAATCGTGGAGTAAAGGGGTGCCCTGCCTTGGTCTTACTCCAGTTTCTTCCATTTTTCCTATATAAAATATGGTACCCAGAGTTGGACACAGATTTCCAGAAACCATCGCAGAACACGGGGTGCCTCTTCATTCCATTATTCTGGATGCTAAGCTTCTGGTGTGTGAACTAAGAGTGGGGCAAAAAAACATCACCAGTATGATCCCAATTTTTACATTTCGAAGCTTCCGTCTGAACCCGTCTGCCGCCTGTAAATTTGCTAAGCATGCCTTCTGTGTACGTTTACAGATCGCTGGGGGAAATACGTGTATTGAGACAGACAGCTTATATTTGAGTATCACGTTGCAGTTTTCCAAGTGCTTGTTGTGCATCTTGTTGTTAGGCACTGAGCCCCAACCTTTGCCATGGCAACCCTCTTCCCAGACTCCTTTCCTTTTGGCCTCACTTATGGTGAAATTGATTTGATACCAACTTTCAGCAGCTACTTACTATTTCATAAGTGATGTGGTCATCCTCAGACCATTGGAGCCTCATCCTTGTTTTCATAAATAGGGTTCTCTGCTGTATTTCTCACCACTCCTTGCCCACTCACCGTTCTGTCCTCTGGCTCATTGCTTGGCAGACGTTTCCAGAACATGCCATGTTCTCTCCATTCAAGCCCTTCTTCCCTTACGTGGCCTCTGCCAGCCGTCCTGTTCTGCAGATACCACTTCCACCAGCTAAGAGTTAGGGTCTCGCCTGACCCCCCCACGCCATAGCATCTTATACCCATCTCCATTGTCACACTGATTACTCTGTACTAGCCTGTTAACTTGTGTATTTTCTCTGTGACACATAGAAGCGCCTTAAGTATAGTAACAAAATCATGTTCACCATTATATTACCACATCTAATAAGATGCCTGGCACATAATAAATAATCCATAAGCACTCGAGTAAACACACACTGTGGTGAACATTTTGACATACGATTCTTTAATTCCATTTCTCTGATTTCATTAGGGGAATAAATTCCTAGAAGGGAAATGACTGAGCAAAGCATATGAACTTATTAGCTATTTGCATTCCAGTTTATTTCCTGTAGGGTGTTAGTGGGCTGCTAATTAAGTTGTAACTATCTGCTAATTAAACAATTTTATCGTTAACATATTAATCTCCCATTATAGGTGTCTCCATCCCCTCCTGAAATTGGCACATACTTTTTATTTTTGCTTTTCGGGCTTTGTATAATTATTATTTTTTTTTAGAATTATTTTTAATGTAGTCAAATCTATAGATTTTTCCCTTTGGGCTCATTCATTGCTATTATGCTTAGATAAGTATAGTAATCATCAAGCTATTTTTAAAATATAACTTTATGAACGACCTGGGATTTATTTTGGGGAGACAGGTGCAGTTAGTTTATATTCTTTTAGTGTTATCCCTTCGTTCTCTTCTTGGTTGAGAAGGTTGAGACCAAACAGGAACTGAGTGGTTCAGCGGTTCATCTGTTAACAAAAATCCATTGGCTCCAAACAATAAGTCCATTTCTCTCCATCCTCTTCTAGCTTTGAACATTGTCTTTAAAGGTTCTTCTATTGTCCTTAGACTGTCCTTTTTTTGAATATCAGCTTCAACTTTCCAACTTTCTTCCTATAAACTTGGGATGCATTGAACATATTCCTCATAGATTGTGTGCCTTGGATACTTTGTATGTTGTATGTTTGTATGTTTGATACTTTGTACTATATGTGTTTTACTAAAATCCAGTCTCCTTTGGGAGTTCTCCATGCACATAATACTTTTTGTTCTCAGGATGTCTCAACCTTCACTTTCTCATTTAATTTTATTTTTATTATGTGATCAAAACTTTACATTTAAAGTCTACATCTCAGACAAACCGTATTCTTTTTCGATCTAAAGCGTCAACCTTATCGCTTTTCTTAACCTTATCTTTTTTCTAGACTTTTAAAAAACTGTCTTCCTTGAGTCTGGGGTCCCCATCGAACCCTCTTTGTCCATTCTAAAAATTCCAAGTATAGTCATCAAAACAAGGAAAAGGGTAGGCATTTTCCTTTTCCTTTGGAAAAATCCTCTTCATTCTACTCCAAACAATCATATATACAACCTCTGTCACTCAGATACTGAAGCCACAGCCCAATGTGGCAAAGAGCAGGTGTTACTTTCTTTCCTCTTTTTTTCACCGTTCCCACAAGGGAGCAGCTGGACGTGAGGCAGGTGTATGCATTTCTACTACTTATTTGCATGTTCCATTTCTTTGGCGTTTACACCTCACTCGGCTGCCCGGGCAGGATGTCTGCATGGACCCGTGTGCTGTGAATGAGAATTACGTGTGTGTGTAGGAACCATACCTGACATGTCATCCATCGGTATTCCTAAACTTCCTTTCTTAGGCCAACTCCGGTATTTCTTACGTCAGCTCCCTGTCGCTCACTGCTGGTTAGCACAGACAGGATGACCCTGGGAGTCGCTGGTGCCAGGGAAAAGAACTGGAACTCCAAGTCCCCTGTCTGGTGGAATACCCCACCTCTATGTCCGACCAGGGTCCATGGAGCTCCATTCTGTGAAGGCCCAGAGCTTGCACAGTGCTAGGCAAAGCCACCCAAATGTCACCTGCTCTTAACCAGCCTCCTTGCCCACCCTACCAGAGCTGCAGACGACCTGGCCTGAGTGGACAGAAAGCTACAGCCCCTCCCTGGCCATCCTGTAGGTGGGCACAGCATTCAGAGTTCTGCGTGTGTATAGGGGCCAAGGCCTGTGGCCCCCTATAAAAGTTTGCTAAAAATCACTGACATAAAGCAGATTGCTTAATAGGAGAAAAGGCATACAAACTTATTAAAATATTGAATGTGTATACACGAGAGCCTTCAGAATGAAGACCCAAAGATCCAGGGGGAATTGTCCATTTTTATGCTTATGTTCAGTAAAGTATAGACAGCCATGTGGAAATACGATTGGACAGAAAAGGTATGATCTGATGTCCTGTTTTCTGAAGACACTTTAGCAGTGGTGGAACCCAGGAGGGACTATCCTGTTCTTATTTTTTTAGAGGCACGGTCTCACTCTGTCACCCAGGGTGGAGTACAGTGGTGCTACCACATAGCTCACTGTAACCTTGAATTCCTGGCCTCGAGTGATCCTCCCGCCGCCTCTGCCTCCCAAAGTGCTGGAATTACAGGTGTGAGCCACCGCACCCAGCCACAGGCATCCTGTTCTTTAGTAGCTAATTGCGATGTCACACAGAAAGTGCTGCTGCCCACCAGGAGCCTGGAGGCCTTCCTGCACCTGCCTGCCACCCACGTGTGGCTTGCTGCTCTGTGCTCTCCAACTTGGTGTCCATGGTGCATGACCTAACTCCAGGGCCCATGCAACTGCACCTGCTGATGTCTGTTTCCTTGTGACCATTTAGTCAGAGCTTCCAGACATCGGCAGGGTGATGGTCAACTCTGGTGCCTTGGTTGACATGCACCAGCTGAGCCTGGGGCCTTTCACATCTGAGATGCACCTGTCCAGCATCCACGCCAATGGCTTGTCCTCAAATCGGGATGTCACGTTGCAAGGCGAAAAGCATTCCGTTCCTTCCCCATACCCCGCAGCTGAGCTTTTGGGGTGAGCTCCTCTTCAGTGAGATCGTGTTAAAGCATCGGGAGAGCTTCCTGGTTGTACCCACCTCTTACGTGCCCAGGTGCCCTCTTTGATGTCTAAACATTAGGCCCAGAGACCGATTATTCATGTTTTCTGACACTGGGCCTGCAGTACCCTGTGGAAACAGTTAAATTGCTTGTGCTATAGGACTTGTGGCTTGAACGCACACAGACCACCGGGACCTCACACCGGGCCTTCTCTTTTGCACTATCAGAGAAAACCCAATTTCCACTGGCCATGGGCGGAGAAGAGAGACCCAAGCAGCAGCTGGGTCACTCGACTGCTTTCCAGAAATCCTCGAGGAAAGCACCTGCCCTGGTTATGACCTCGTCAAATGCAAATTTGCAGGGGGCTGAGCTTTGCAGAATGCATCTCTCTTTCCATCTATGACATCACATCGTGTGTTCACGTGTTTGTAGTGGAGCCACTCACTTAATAACTTGCATCTGGGTTTACAAACTACAGCTCTGTTCAGCAGCCAGGCACCTCAAGGACGCACCTGTGTACGTTCTTCTCTTAAATCCAGGAGGGTCATGATGAAGACAGAGGTGGAATAACTTGCCAGAGGTCATGGGGCAAAACAAGGACAAAGTCAGTGTCTCCGAGTGAGACTTCTAGTATCTCATACTTGGATCTCCTTTGCTTTCATTATCGTCTTACTTTAATATGATACCATTTAAAAACAAGAAAAGGAAGCTTGAGATAATTCAGACAGAGGGAAAAATTATAATAAAAATAGACAATCTACCTTTAAACTTTAAAGGTTACGAGTAGAGACCCTGCCCCCCCCCATGCCCATAACCTTTAAGACGGAAAAGATTGTAAAGTTTCATTTGTTGTGTTTTTTATTTCCATGGTGAAGGTGAAGCATGGGCAGGGAATGGATAAATTTTTTTAAATAAATTTCATTGTGTATCTTCGAGGTTTACATCATAATATGATGGGATGCGTAGAGATGTATATAGAGACGTAGATACAGAGCAGATATGTAAGATGAACAACTCTAGGGATCTATGTACATGAGGACTGAAGTTAAAATTGTATCAGGGGTTTGTTCAGTGGGTAGATTTGTGTGCTCTTATGCCACAAAAAAGTACCTATGTGAGACGATCAATGTTAATCTGCTTCACCATAGTAACCATTGTACTAACTGGGTATCTATATGGATGAATATTTTTAACAAGTTTTAAGTTGCCTGAGGTCCTTTCTGTCTGTGTATTTCCTGTTGGGTTGAATTTCTTGAGGCTTCTGCGAACACGTTGCGTTCATTCATCTTCTCTGGGCAGTTCTTTATGACTATTGAGATTTTGTGGTCTTGCAACTTTCAGCTACCAAGAGCGGTCCTTGGGTCTTCATTTTTCTGAAAAGGACACGGAAGTGGAGAGAAGGATGTGACACTCGAGGTGACCCAGAAAGCAGGAGTTCCAGGGGTGACTTGTGCTGGGAAGTTGTCGTCATGGCGCTGGAATTTCCTTCTGAGCCACAGAATGGCCTGGGTCAGAGGGCAGATGGTGAGGTGCTGTTGTCATGCATCCGGCATCCTCACGATGCTCCCTCGTTTAAGGGACCGTCCTCGTCCTCGGGGAAAATGTGCTGTCAGTCTTAAGCCTCTGTGTTAGGGCCTCGGCTGGATGCTTTTGAAATCTGAATTTTCTGTCTGATGATAACGTTTTAAAGGACAGCATTTCAGGTTGTTTAGGGAGTATTGGTAATTTCCTAAATAAAGCATGTGTTTGTGCAATTCTAGTGAGTTATTAATATTTCTTATTTTATTGTTTCATAAATGTGTTGCCTCAAAAATGAATACGAGTCACAACTTGGTAGCTCACGTTGCACAGAGATGTAAATAAGTAGGCATGCGGTAATTAGGTTAAAAACATTTTTTGCAGGCCTGAGACCGTTATGGTAAACAGCTCTCTTCCCTTGCCCATCCCCTCCCTCAGCTCCCCAGTGTCTTCCCAATAAAAGTTTTAGTGTAAATTAGCCCCAGGAAACTGAGGAAATATATATAACAAGTGTTCATCGACTATTTTTTGGGTTTAGTTTTTTAAAAAAACGCATGTTTTTTTCTGAATTCAGGATCAATTTGGACAACTACAATACATTTCTAAAGCCTGGGCAACATAGCAAGATTTCATCTGTACAAAAGATTTAAAAAAAAAAACAATTAGCTGAATGTGATGGTACATACCTGTAGTCCCAGCTACTCAGGAGGCTGAGGCAGGAGGATCACTTGAGCCCAGGAGTTCAAGACCAGCCTGGGGGATATAGTGAGAAGCCCCCATCTCAAAAAAAAAAAAAAAAAGAAAGAAAGAAAAGAAAACATGTTATAAACAGTTGAACTAGAATTATTTTTTCTGAGCTCTTCCTGCACATGCATATACCATGGTATATAAATTATTTGGCAAAAGACAAGAAAAAAGGGGAGAGAAGACATCTAAGAGGTGTCCAAAACAAAAGGACACAGAGAGAAAGAAATGTAGTATGTTGAGAAATAGGTGAGAAGCAGCATATGAAAATAGGGTTGACTTGGTTTTGAATTTGAACGGAAAATATTCTTAATAAAACATATTTGGGGTTCTCTCAACTCAAAATGTTGGTACTGTCTTTAAGAAAAGGTGTGCCAAACCTTGAGTTCTACTTTTTCTCTATCCCTGGGAGGTGTGGGCAGCAGAATGGTTTCAAGGTTGCCATCCTATGACTGTCTCCAATCTAAGCCTAAGCCAGAAAAAATAAATTCACACCCTGAGCTCAGTACCCTGCACCTCTCCTGAAATGGCCATTTGGGGGTTTGTCGTTGCGAGTTATTTTGTTTTTTGGTAATGCCCGGAAGAGGGGACTCCCCTCCTGTGTTTGAACAACAGTTCTCTCAACCATCATGAATATGTCAGGCCATTGTAGACAGATGGCCTCAAACATAGATATTTATAACCCCCCTTTCTAGAATCTATACTCTCAGAATCACCTCTCGTCACAACTGGCTTCCCATTCATTCTGTCTGCAGGGTGAGAATGTGTCAGACATCCAGTCTCAAGTACACTGTGCTATGTGACAACTCAAATTCTCATTTGTATATTAAAATATGTGACTTTGTGTATTAAAAATATAGGCAATCTAAGCAAATTTGCCGGGAAAGAAGTTTCTCGGTCTCCGTTTCCTATAGCTCACCTCAAACAGTATCATTCATCTTTCTAGATAGTTTCTTTGTCACACTTTTCTAACTAAGAAAAAAAGGAACAACATATTCAGTTATATGGGGGTGGGGAACCTCCCTTAAGCTTAATACTCTAGCAGATCAAATCAACTACCGCGTTTTGATTTTTGTCTCTTAATCTCTGTCTATATGCTTGACAATTAGCACACGTATTTCGTAGTCGGCTACACTCATTTAAGCTAGTGTTATGTTTCCATAGTCTTCGTGATTCAGAGAGTATCTCAACAGACAAGTTGGATAAATTGGGGTGGACACGTCACTTTGAAAATAACACTTTTGCACACGTCCTTTACAATCACAACACACGTGGCAGCCCTCTGCTTGGTATAGAGTTGTACCGCAGCAAGACAATTTATGGTTGGGATGGTCACCAGCTGACATCTATGAGAAGCCTTGTTCTCCAAAGGATTTCCTTTGAGGGTGATGCCAGAACTCCAAAGAAAATGAAAAAGAAAAAAATAAAAAAAAGGGAAAGCAGTATTATTTTACAATTGTTAGTATTCAAAAGAAAATTTCAGTGTTCCTGGCAAGCCAGACAAAGCTACAGATGTGAACTCTTTCTCTGTACGCACCCAAAATGGGGCACCTTTTCAGAACTGGGGATAAGAACAGGAGACTCTGATCTTACTTGAGTATGGAACAACACACAGGTGTTCCTTGTTCCTTTTGGGAAACAAACCACAGCAGTGCTGTCAAAAGAAAGTCGTACCTTCAAAAACATGGTGCTTCAAAGGTGAGTGTCTGTTTAGACTCGCTTCTCTGTGCTGACATTTTGCAGGGGCATTTTGCTTTCTAGGACGGAGGCATTAAAATGTGGAACATGCTCGCAGGTTCCCCAGGAATTAGTGTAGAGACTTTGTTGAAGAGAGAACTTGGAAGACTTTGGGTGGATACTAACATCTTGATTATAGTTACTTCCTTACATTGTGGTGAGATCATTTAATGTAAGGAGAAGTAATTTTTTTTTTCCAGGTGAAAATGAGAACCTCAGGGTAAACTTTTAAGTATGGGTGTGAAATTTGTGTGCTTTGAAATATTTTGAGAAAATGATAATGCTGCTATCTCTTCTTCACTGCTGTGATTAAAACTTTATGTGATCCAATAATGTCTTCCAGATACCAATTGGTTTGCATAAACTTTATTAGAATGTGAATAAGTAACTCAAGAGTACATTTATGCCCTTAACCTTTTATAAGAAAATGAAGTTCAAAACTTCTTGTTTTAAAGATGCAAAGGTCAAGCAGCATTTCTGTCTTAAAACTCTCCCCATTCCCAATTTCAGAGAATTCTCTCAAACTTATGATAAATGTTTTTAAGAGAATTTCAGAATAATATGCTGGATGGTTGTACCATTTTCCTTCTTAAAACTTTCACTCTATTAACCTTAGCGTCTTTCTAATGAGAACTGAGTTGCTGTAGCTCTAAAATTATATCCAAAGCACCTGTGTGATTGCTATTAACTGCCTTATTGAAACTTGAAATTAACATTGTAGGCATCCTTCTTTGATGAAGGAATCATTTATATATGTTGGCATAGCAGCAGATATTTTTTAGTCTAATTTAAAATTGAAGTGGCTTTCATCAAATGAAGATGGGGGAATGATTGAAAGGAAGTTGATAGATTTTTTTAAAATTAAGTCAATCAGTGTGGATGCTTACTGCATGCAAGGTCGAAAGATTCTAATAGGACTTGAGCCTGTTTTCCTGCTCAGGCAATTAACACCTGAAGTTAAGAGTCCAATGAGTGAATTAGGACTTTGCATACACCCATCTCATAGCGATAGCTGCCTGTTTTGGCTTGTGTGTGCAAAATGGCAACCATTTTTCTCCCGTTTTTAAATCTCTTTTAATCGCTTCGTTAGAATGCTTAGGAAGATGTGGAACTTTCCTTGCTGATTTTTCTCAGATCTGGGGACTGCTGAGTCATTATCATAATTGAGAATTAAGAGATAGTTGAGATTTGCCCCATGCAAGCAGGACATGCTGTTTTGATTTAGAGCCTCCAAACAAGAGAAATCTGACTTGATGAAAATGTGATAGGCTGGTTTCCTTTGAGGAGGGAATAAGGAAATTTTCTCATAGGTTTCTATGACAGCTTTAAACATGCTGATGGTCAAAGAATAATCCCTGTTGAACAAGAAGAGAAGAGGCTCTTTTCCACCTTCCCTGGAGGGGGCACTCGTGAGAACTCTGATGGCCGGGCAAGGAGACAAGGGCAGGATCTGCTCATGTGCAACTTTTCTTTTGATCTGTTCGAAGTGACCCATAGCTGGGGAAAAGGTGTCTTTAGTGGGATCTATAGACTCATGTAAAATAGAAGGACTGGTTATGGTTCATCTGGTACAGAAAGTGGTGTTAGGGCCAGCTGATACCAGCTTAGGAGAGCCAGTTGCTACATTGGCAGGAATTCATGGTGCCATTTGTAATACATAGCCATTATTAAACTTAAATACGTTGTATTTAAAAAACAAAGGTAATTAATATCCCAAATCCATCACTTCCTGATTGCTTTACTTTACTCTGCTATTCTCTATGCTATGGAGGTTATTTGTGTCTGTATGTTGGAAATACCATCAGTGTTGTCATGACAGTAGCTTGAAATCAGATGTTGTGATTTCTGCAAGACAATTTATGGTTAGAGTGGTCGCCAGCTGCCATCTATGAGAAGCCTTGTTCTTCGAAGGATTTCCTCTGAGGGAGATGCCAGGGCTAAGCAAATGCTACAAAGCAGGCCTTTTCCTTCCAGAAAGCCAGTTGTTAAACTCCCACCAGCACCCATTCATTTTTGTGTATGAGACTGGGGCACAGAGACCAACAGAGACCCGGCCAAAGTCCTGCACCTGCTGTTACTGGCAGGGCCAACACTAGACTTGGGTCTCCCAGGACCTGTCCCAGGTGCCTGTCTTTCACTTACACGGCTCAGAGATATCAGTGCTGAAAGACACAAGGAACATGGGTCAGGTTTAGCTGTGGCACTTGGTTCCAGGGCTCTTCTGGTACTGGTGACAGCATTGTTAGGAATCAGGTCAGACGGGAGGAGGGGATGATTAACACAGATAGGTGGGTGTCTGATCTCAGGTGAGCAACTTGGGGGAAGAGGAGGCAGAGATGGGATCCCAAGCTGTCCATAATGCATGGTGCTACAATTACTGAATGGACAGATGAGTAAAGCATGAGTAACACTTAGTGCCACCTGATCATATGTTATGTATGTATTTGCTAATTTATTTTGTGTCTTGCCCATTAGAATGTGAGCTCTATGAGGACAGGGACTTTGTCCTGTGTGCTGCTGTACCCCCAGCTCCCAGAGCAGTGCATGGCACATAGAAAGTGCTCAGTAAATATTTTCAAATGAATGAATGAACCTATCCTGCCACTTCTTGGCATCTTATGATGCCAACTCCCAGGGGACGGTTTGCCCAGAGGAATATGCCTGGTGGAGTCCACCCTAGGGGACCCTCTAACCCTTGTCTGGCTGCTAGACTCTCACGACCACCATTTCTCTTCCCTCTTAGATGACGGAGGGCCGTCGATGTCAAGTACATCTTCTTGATGACAGGAAGCTGGAACTCCTAGTACAGGTAAACCGCTTTTGGTCAACTTCCTAAGTTTCTGCGGAGACTGATGTGGTTCAGACGTTGATTCAGCTGGGGATGGAGGGAGAGAATGTGAACTGTTTTTGAATATCTGTTAAAACCTGGGAGAGAATGACTAGGACACACCAGGGTGTGTGGCGTGTGTGGTGTTTTTCCTTCGTTCTGTGTCTGTACGCACTGGAGCCTAAGGCGTTCAAGGCCAGATGTGTATCTAACCTATTGTTACAAATCTCCAGAAAAGGAAATTGCACAACTGCCCTTAGCTGTTCTTTCTGCTTAGGAGGAGTTAACTACAATGTAACCTAAATAACTCTTGCTGTAACTAACGCTGATGTAGTCTTCCTTGCTCAGAGGGGATAGAAAATATTAATAGTTCATTCTTTTCAAGTTCAGTTTTCATAGTTGAGAAGAAAGATGGATGATCACCGTGCTCTGTCTTCCCTCTAAGGGCTAAGCAGCCCCTTCTTGCCCTATCCCGTGGGTTGACATTGCCATCCCTGTTTAGCATCTGGAGACAGTGAGATGCAGGGAATCAGTCAGTTAATCCCCAACTAAAAACACATCAGCGTGTGCAAGGTCAGAGAAATAATAGGAATCAGAGACCCACCCCCCATCTTGGTCATCTTGATCTTGGAGAGATCATTGTTCCACCCAGAGCCCTAAAGAATGGTGATGTTTCCAAACCTCATTTAAAGAGTTTACCATTCCAAATCTGTTGTTCAATTGCAACTTTTATTACATTTGCTTGGTATTCTCAAATGTCTGTGTCGGGTTCTTAGGGCATTGTGTCCAATCCTCCGTCACATTTTCCTAGGAAGAAGCTACAGTTCATCGGGAAGGGGGGGTGCGGTTTGAAATGGTGCCTACCTGCTCAATCACAGGGAACGTGATCCTGTTTCAGTGGGGAGATTCACGTACAGATGCTCATCTGGTGTTACCTTGTACTTACTGCTTTGGTTTGAAAAACGTTCAAATTGATGACTTTAATACTTATAATAGGAGTCAAGTGATAAAAGCTTTAGAGATGCAATATAAGAAATAGAGAAACTAGGCAAAGGCTCGTAATTACACCATACTGATTCAACTACTATTCTCATTTTGGTGGGATTTTTATCTAGCATTTTTCATATTTATATTTCTTGCATGGTTGTAATAATATTTATATAATCTTATACATTTTATTTTTTACTTAACGTCTTTCACTAGCACTTTCCAAGTTACTGTAAATTATCATCTTTGTGAATAGCTGCATAAATTCCAGAAATGGATATACTAGTGTTATCTAATCCTTCTCCCGTTTGAGTGTAGTTAAGGGTTTTTGTTTTTGTTTTTTACAGTTTTTCCACTGTTAGAAGTAAATGCTGTGACTCCCTTGTCCCTATGCACACTTGTGGTTTGGATTTCGGGACGAAGGCGATAAACTTGAGCAAGGTCTCTTTGATTAGTAGAATCATTAACTAAGATTAAGAGTCAGTGTGAGGAATTTATAGGTGAATGACCTGGTGTGTTTTATATGCTTTTCTTAAATCAAAGCTTGGGGGCTTAGAGAGAAGCTGTCTTCTGGAACAGGAAATGAGACCTCCACTGGCAGTTCTCGGGGCCAGCCTGCCTTGAGAAAATAGGAATGGGGACAGTTGAGATGGACTTGAGTCACAGAAAATATATTTAATCGCTGATGTGCACAGTTTTGGAACAGTCACCCTCAACCCTATACAATCAAGGAAATGTTGAATTAGGCCAAACCAGAGAAGGGCTTGCTCTTCCCACTGCTTTCTAGAATATGCTTCACGTGTCATTTCTTCTTCCTAAATCACTCTCCTTCCCACACTCCCACCCCTGGACCTGGTTGGTTTCCATTCAGTCTTCAGTTTACAACTTGGAAGACACTTGCCCACCCGCAGCCAAGGCTCTCCCTGTCCCTCCCACGTCCCAGATCCAGGTCTTAGCTGCTCCTCCCTGAGCTTCTCACCACACGGCCACACCTCATCGTCATTGCCTATTCACTTGTCGCCCTTTCCCGGAGCCTCCAACGGTGTGAGGGCTGGGTCTGCGTCCTGATCCCCGTGTGTCCCCAGTCCCAGCCCAGCGCCTGGCACATCGTGTCACTAAGTAAAGATCTGTTGTGTGAAAGAATGAACGAGCCCTAAAATGCCTTGGTATTACTTCCCCAAAGGACTTCTTGCCATGGTACCAATTGCTTGGCAGGGGATTCAGCTCAGCATGATATATTCATAGAAGGAAAGAGTCTTTTTTTTTTCTTTTTTTGAGATGGAGTCTCACCTTGTCACCCCTAGGGTGCAGTAGCATCATCATAGCTCACAGCAACTTCAAACTCTTGGGCTCAAGGGATCCCCCTGCCTCAGCCTCCCCAGTAGCTGGGACCATAGGCACACACCACCACACGTGGCTAATTTTTTCTATTTTTTAGTAGAGATGGGGTCATGTTCTTGCTCAGGCTGGTCTCGAACTCTTTTTTTTTTTTTTTTTTTCCTTTTTGAGACAGAGTCTCACTGTGTTGCCTGGGCTAGAGTGAGTGCCGTGGCATCAGCCTAGCTCACAGGAACCTCAAACTCTTGGGCTCAAGCAATCCTCCTGCCTCAGCCTCCCGAGTAGCTGGGACTACAGGCATGCGCCACCATGCCCGACTAATTTTTTCTATATATTTTTAGTTGTCCAGATAATTTCTTTCTATTTTTTTTAGTAGAGACCGGGTCTCACTCTTGCTCAGGCTGATCTCGAACTCCTGAGCTCAAACGATCCTCCTGCCTCGGCCTCCCAGAGTGCTGGGATTACAGGCGTGAGCCACTGCACCCGGCCGGTCTCGAACTCTTGAGCTCACACAATCCCCACCCACCAGCCCCCGATCCCGGCCTCCCAGAGTGGTAGGATTACAGGCGTGAGCCACCGCACTAATAAAGGGAAACACTCTAAACTCCATTGCAGAGTGGGCTTCAGCAAACCTTGGAGAAACAAGGTTCAAACTATTGGACAAAAGCCAACTTAAATATATGATTCTTCTTTCTCCTCCACAAAGTTCAGGCGTATAACCTTTTGACAGAATCCTTTCTAAAGGGAGTTTCTATTCTCTAGCTCATTTGAACCCATCTCGAGGTTTTTAATGGCATAAGACATCTTGACCCATTACCTTCTGTTTGATATTGTATATTCATAGGGTGATAACCTTCAGATTCATTTATATTTTCATCACCAAAATATATTAAATACTGAGAGCGTTGTTGTTGTTAAGAACAATGTCAGGATATGCATACTAAGCCTTAGACCAAGCAATGCCTTTCCTGATCTCTTGGGCTAGAGATTTGGAGAGGGGGAGGAGTGGAAAAGACTCTTGTGTTGACCTGATGAGGTTTGTAGGGTGCAGAGGTAGGTTTGGAGGAAGCATTTATCTCCCTGAGAGAAGTAAACAGGTTTGCACAAAAGTGATGGAAAGATATTAGTAAGAAGTGTTGGAGGTGGGAGTTTAGTTTCTTAGCCACTCGCTAGGAGGCTAAGAGACTCATCGAAGGCTACACCTCGGATCTTCAGAAGCAGGGAACCTTCTACGGCATCGGTGTTGGATGAGCAAACTGACTTGGCCTCCAGAACCGACTCCCTCATGGAGAATTGCTTCCTGCCGGGAGGATGCTGGTAGCCAGACAGCCACGCAGATCATTTCATGCAGTGCTGTCTACCCAGCCACTCTGAGTGTGTGTAACATTTCTCTTCTCTGGGCTGCAGAGAAAAATGGCCCTCATCCTAACGTTTAGTGCTTATTCTGCAAAGCACTTGGAGTTTATCTCGTGAAATCTGTGCTTCCACTTCCCTGATTACCCCGAGTAGATCCCACACTACCCGCACTGGGGAAGGGCAGATGGTCAAGGGTGATCCACTAGGAATTAATATTCAAAAAGCTCAGCCCTAAATCCATGGGCAATGCCCTGACACCCACGTCTTTACAATGTGTTAAGAGCTCTGAATGTGAGTCCTCAAATTCCTCTTAAGAACAGCTGGAAGATGATTCGAGCATTCAGCACCAGACCAGACCTTCAACCTTGGCCGTGGACGTGCGGCAGTTTGCACGGCCAGACCACCCTGCAATCCAGCCTGCAGGTGGTGTCTTTTGCTCTGTCTTCCAAAATTGTTTCCACCAATTAGAAATGCACTCAGAAACCCTTCATTAAAATGAGAGAGGCCACCCCCATCTCAGTCTCTGAGTTGGCCTCTTCTTGGAGCTGTTATAGCCAGATAAGAGGAGGTCAGACATATGTTGTCTGAAAGTGAACTTCCCAAGTCTGGTAACCTTACTCCTTTAAAATTATTTTCTTTATTTTTTTTTTCCTGATCTGAATACATATTTAGGAAGAGCATTTTGCAAGCCAAGAAAGGCAAACGTGTACTTTAGTTGTAGGGGGAATAATTTGAGGCTTTGAGAAGAATTTCCAAACAGCGAGAGTCGATAGATGGACTACAGGAAGCCGTTAGTAGGGAAGGTTCTGGACTCTTTCTCCTGGGCCTCTTAAAAATAGAAAAGATTTTCACTAGAATGGAATGGCTGAGGTGCGTCCCTTCCTTATTAGGTTCTCTCGAGGCTTAGGATACCGTACGACGTCCTGTCTCATGGGAAGACAGCCCGGCACGAGAAAAACACACATTGCCTTCCACTCCCGGAAAGCTTCATTTTAGTGCTTTCCGAATCTCTCTAGATGAGTCAATGTTAGACTCCATTGGCAAGATTCTTTCCCTTTGGTGATGGAGGTTTGCATATCACAGTCCTGTCCCTCTTCCCCAATTCTGCCACAATGAACCTCGCTCCCGGCTTTGTGTAAGGAGCTGCCCCATGATGGAAGGCTGTGTCCCAAGTCCCCAAGACCCAAGTTGCCCTGGGGATACTGCGTCTCTCCCCCTCTGCCCCAGTCCCGCAGGGGCCATCGGCAAGATACTTGTAACTGCCTCCTTCTCTACAAATAGAGGAATACAGTGTCCTTATGATTCTGAGAAATGGAGCAAGCTTTAACCAGTCAATGTTTTCCAAGAGAATAAAAGATAGTCACTAGATTATTGCTGCATATGACACGGTGCTCCTAATCCTGAGAGGGCCACTGGGACAGAAGCTTCAGGAAAGGTCTCAGCTGCTCTGTGTGGTATAGTAGCCACCAGCCACATGTGGCCACGGAGCAAAATGTGGCCAGTGCAGATTGAGACATGCGTAAGTATAGAACACATGCCAGATTTTAAAGACTTTGTATATTAAAAAAAGTAAAATGTCTTATCAATGATTTTTGTATTGATGAATCCATGTTGAAATGATAATATTTTGGATATATTAGGTTAAAGAAAATATATACTAAAATGACCTGACCCTGTTTCTTTTTATTTTATTTTTTTTTAAATTTTTATTTATTTTTTTTATTTCAGCATATCATGGGGGTACAGATGTTTAGGTTACACATGTTACCCTTGCCCCCTCCTATTTTTTAAAATTTTTTATTTATTTACTTTTTACAGACAGGGTCTCTCTTTCTCTGTTGCCCAGAGTGGAGTGCAGTGACACCATCATAGCTCACTGCAACCTCAAACTCCTGGGCTCAAGGAATCCTCCTGTCTCAGCCTCCTGAGTAGCTGGGACTGCAGGCACCACCACACCTGGCTAATTTTTAAATTTTTTTGTACACTCAGGGTTTCACTCTGTTGCCCAGGCTTATTTTGAACTCCTGGCCTCAAGTGATCCTCCCACTTTGGCCTCCCAAAGTGCTGGGATTACAGAGGTGAGCCACCGTACCCAGCTTCTTTTTACTTTTTTAATATGGCTACTTAAACAATTAAAATTTTATATAGGGCCCACTTTTATGGCTCACATATTTCTGTTGGACCGCTATCTCTGAAGGACAGAGGAAAAATAAATTCAACAAAAGGAAAAATTTCAAACATAATAAAATTGTTTAGGGTTGCCCTGATACCATATTGGATGTTTGGCACAATAATGACTGCATTTTACAATTCTTTATAGACTTTATATGGAGCATATCTTATTTAACCCTCACACTAACTGTGTAAAGTAGGTGCCACCTCAGATAAGCAAACAGAAATTCAGAAAGGTTAAATAACTTGCTCAAGGTCACATAGCTAGTTGAGTATATATAGGCTGAGCATAGGTTTTCCGATATCGTATCCCATTCTCTTTTCACTGCGCCATAAAAAGTATAGGCAATAAACACCTGAGACAGGACACGGTTCACCAGTGACAAGGCTGCCCTGCTGGCCCCTGACTCCAGCATCCTAGATGATGGCAAGTAAAGACTTTGAACTTTATCTCGGGTCTGCCACTGAAGATGGGTTTGCCCAGGTCATTAGTTCCTTTGAACCCAGTTCCTAATCTGTCTAGTAAAGATTTAAACACGTGACACATCAGGATGAAAGATTTTCACATCACGTAAAAGCCTCAGGCTATCAGGTGTGGAAGAAACTTCCATGGGAGGAGATGAAATGATTGTTGCCTTCCTATTACTTTTCTGTGCCTGTCAGTGGTGATATTCCGTCTTAAAGCTTATGAGTGTCAACATGGGCTGGCCGTAAAGTATCATTGAGGGCACAGTCAATAGTCTGGCCCAGTAACGTGGGCTGGAAAAGAAATGTCTATGACTTTTTTTAAAACATCTAGAACTCTGATAGTGCTACACGGAATAAATGAATCGATTTGAGTTCTTTGCATGTGGGTACACGCCCACGCCTGCCCAGCCTCATGGCCCAAGCGTAGCCAATTCTGTGGCCAATGATATTCTTCCGTTAAAATGCAGGGTTTGTTCTGTACCAGGTAAACCAGGAATTCCCCCAAAGCACATGTTGCCAAGGGAAGAATACAGGGTTGATTCCATAGCTCCCCGACTGAGCCAGGTGGGCGGGTGGGTTTCTTCTGATCTGCCTGCTGGGCCGTCTACTGGAACGGGCCCCAGGTCCGCCATCTGCTCCTGTCTGCTCTGAATTTGGGAGTCACACTCTCAGCCAAGGGCTGAGAAACTGTGCACAGAAGCTGAGAGCAGACAGAGGGACTCGGTGCTAGGAACCTTCTGTTCGGGACCTCCCAGGCCACCAGGCCACCTCATAAAACAAGAGCCCGAGGGCCGTCCGGGAGCACCGCTTTGGGCTGACCTCACACTTCACCGTGATGGCCATCATCACTTATGAGGCTCCTCTCTGCAGAGCCGGCAGAGCTGGGCACTCCACCAAATGAGCAAAACAGATGTCTTCCCAGCCCCTGGGGGTGGCAGATAATATTTAACATTTGAAAGGCGCGTGGTGAAGAAAGAAATGTTAAGATAGGAAGTAGACACAGATAAGCTAATGGTAACTCCATTTAGAATCACAAGTTCATTTTGTGGTTTGGAGGAATAATAGTCCATGAAGGGTATACCCTTGGGGGACACAGGCAGCTAAGTCCTGCCGTGGTGACAGATGCCCTCCATCTCCCTTCTCCAGCGAGGGCCTTTGTGGAAAAGTTTCTGCAGTGGCTGAGAACAAAGGCGAATCCCAGTGTCCCCGGGGGGCTGTGGGCGAGGGCCGAGCGGCAGGAAAGGCAGATTGACGCAATGTCTGGGGACCCTTGACACACACGCACAGATCCTGACCAGACAGCTCAGCCAGGCGCGGAGTGAGGAAGCAGAGGCGGCCATCACCCTCTCCCAGGCAACCAACTGGTCCAGGCTGCTGGTTGCTTAGCAACACCCCTCCCCTCCCTCCTCCTTTCTGAAGCATCTCCATTTCTGTGCCCCATTCACCCTGGATGCTAATCTTAACCTGTTTTAAAATGTAATTCGTTGGGCCCATTTGAAATTGCCAATATTTGGCCAACTTTATCCTACTGAGAGGACAATTCCATGTGGCTCAAACTGAATGTGAAGGAAGAGAGAGGAAAGGGGAGGGAAGATAGAGCCTTCCAGAAAGTTCTTTTGTTGTTGTTGTTATTTTACTGCTGAGTTATTTTTTTCTGTGAATGCTTTACAAAATCATCTCCACATCTGCCCTAGAAGAGAGTGTGAGCAGATGAGGAACCTCCGGAAGTGACCGTTCAACTATGTGCACCTAGTTTCTGTCTTTCTGCTGAAGACGATGAGAAGGAAGTGAGGAGATTAAAACAAACTCAACATGAAGTTTGAGTTGAGCAGTTTAGGGAAGTGTGAACAGTTGTGTCTGCAGGGGAAAGGCACCCATTAAACACACACGTGCACACACCTCTAAGACAAGTGTGGAAATGGAGAACAAACTGGCCTTCTTGGAAAGATGGGTAACAGGAACCTGAGCGTTCACCAATCTGGGGCTGCCATTGGTTTTGTTTTTTTCTCTGTAACTTGCAGATTGAGTTTGGGCACGTTGCTCAATTCAAATACTTGCTTATTTGATAAATATTTATTATTTGTCTTCCACTGTTCTACACAGATCTAACTGTCTGTTTGGGCTAAGAGTTCATGGCTGGAGGTGGTAAATGATTACTCAGGCTGTACAACTTTTTATTAGTCCAGGGGTGGCTGGTTCTTCCTGTTCCTGGGATGGGCTGGGTGTTGTCACTCAGCTCTGCCGTGGCTGGGACAGCTGCCTTTCCATGTGATTTCTCCCACGGAACCCTGTCCTTTCTTGTGACGAGGGGTCCAGGAGGGTGTGGGGACATCCGATTTACTCCTCTGGCAGCCTCTGCTGCAACTTGTCCCACCCAGTCCAAAGAAGGAAGGGAGGAAGCCCCTGTCCTGCACTGTCAGGTATCAGAAAGGGTGGAGGAAGGAACCGAAAGGTGTGGGGGAAACCTCAGCTTCTCTCTGTTTGTCCCCAACTCTTCTAGCCCTGGGACCTGCCCCATAGCCTTGAATCTCTCTGCTTTCTGGTTTCCTGGCTGGCCCAGCACAGAGCTGACAGTTCAGCTGTCAAAGCCACGTGGAAAGTTTCCAAATCTTGCCAAAGCCCCAGCCCCGCCCCTCCGCCTGTCTGCCAGGTCTTTGTGACAGACCCCCTAGGGGGCAGTGCCAGGCCTCTCACCAGCCCAAGCAGGGCATTCCGCCTCCTCCTCCAATCCGGGTCATCTTGTTCTTGCACCTGCTTGGAAAGTGAGCCCACGATTCTCCAGATCGACCTCTTTGGCGTATGCCTCGGCTCTATCCCCATCCTTAAGTCCTGCCCTTTTTTTGCCTCCTAGTGGAGAAGACCTTCCTTCTCCTCGCCAGTTGATACCCCGCTGTAGACATTTTCCACTCTGGACTCAACATCCTCCCTGCGCCCGTTGTCACTGTGCCGTTTGTCTAGAGCCCTGGAGCAGCTCCTTTGTGACCTCCCGATTCTATGTCTCTGTTCATCCCAGTTTGTCCTACACGACACGACCAGACCGTTCCTCCTTACACACTACCCTGTGATGTGTCTCTGCTCCAAAGCCCTTCGGGAGCTCATTCTGTTTGAACTCCTCTGTTTGACTCTCACGTCCCTCTGTGATCTGACCGGGTCCTGTTTGCCAGAGACAGTATATCAAAGAGGCGAAGAGGGTAGTTTTGCCCCAAACTACCTACTCTCTGGGTGGCATTACAGTCGCCACACTCTGCCCAGCGGAACTGGGGCCCTGAACTTTCCAATTGCAGGGAATCGTGTCCATAGTGATGGACACAAGCCACCCTGTGACCAGAGTAGAGTCGTAGACCAGCAGTTTTCATACTTCTTTTAGCTGCAAAATCCTTTGTCCAGTATCATGTAAACGGAGAGGGTCTGAACCCCACCAGCTTGTCCCCCCAACTAACGGCGCCTGAGGGGTCTCAGCAGACTCCAATGAATTTGGAAGTCGCTATTCTAGATAGAAACCAGAGGATAGAAGATATAAGTATCCTTTATGCAAATAAACACACTCTGAATAGTTCAGTGTAAATTGAGCTTTAATTATATACACCATATTTTAAATGCTTTGGGAAATCGTATAGCTTAATGATTGGTCATCACATGAGCTAACTGAACACATTTTTATACCGGACTCTGTTCTAAGAGCTTACTATGTGCCGAGTCATCTAGTGAGCCCCACAGCTCTATGAGGTAGGTCACTGTTCCTGTTTTTCAGATGAAGAAATTGGAGCACAGAGAAGTTAAGTAACTTACTCAGAGTTACACAGCTAGTAAATGGTAGAGACATGATTCAGAACCAGGCTGCCTGGCTCCAGGGTCGATGCAGGCTCCAGTATATTGAGAGCACAGGCTCTGTCTGGGCCACATGGCCTGGCCTCACAACCTGACTTTGACACGTAGCTACTCCGTGACCTTGGCCAATTGTACCACCTCTTTAAGCTTCAGTTTCTTCATCTGTAAACGGGGAATAGTAACTGCTTCTAGTCTTCCTGCTGTAATTTTATCTATAAATTGAAACTGGTACCCGCCTTGTAGATTTGTGATCATGATTAAATTAACTAGAACATCCAAAGTGTTCAGAAAACTCCCCGGCACATCAGAGCTGTCTCTTAGGCTGGACCACTTAGTTGCCATGGTAACCTGGGCAAGTCACTGGCCTTTGCTACCTCATGTGTAAAATGGGAATGCTAACTGCCTTGGCTTTGGGGGGAGGCATTTAGGGGACTATGAAATGCTGCATAATTTACAGTGCTATTATTCCTAATAATTAGGTCTTCCATATGATTCTGTGCAAGCCTTCACGGAGTATTTATAGAGTTCAGTGGAAGTTCATTTGACAAGTGATGGGTTGACAGTCTGTCAAAAAATGTCTTAACTGCCTAACCCTTGCAGGCTTCCCAACGCATCACCCCCGATCTGTTCATGAACGCTGGTTATCACAGCGCATCCTTCCAATGTCATATATAACTCATATGACAAGGTCATAGGATGATGGGCAGGACATATACGCACATGCATTCATACAGAGTCCAGAGAACCATCTAGACGAGTGGATTAGGTTTTGTGCTCCAGTTATGTCAAAGCATGCTAACCACTCATCGTTCTCGGGGATAAAATAGAAAACAAAATGATTTTGATGGGTGCATCCCGGTGTCTTATACATGACCCCCATCCTTAATGTTTTACGTTAAAGTGATACTAAAGCACAATTGTATATGAATGAACCCCATCGGCCGTGATCTGTGGAAAGGAAAAATCTGAAGGCTCATGCTGTCCTATACACTACCCCTTATAAACACGGTAGCGGTTGGATTTTGTATTCCACTACTCACAAACTGTTACCGCAAGTTCACGTATGAACTGTTGTTTCCCAGAGGGGCTGCAGCCTTCGCTGAGATGGCCGTGCCCGATTTTGCAGCGCACAGCGGGATACACGCTTAGGGGCATTCAAACGTGTTCTAGGCGACTGCGCAAAGCTCAGAAACACACGTGACCAGCAGGGCCCGCTGGGATCCCAGCGATCGTGGACGATTCCCTGGAGAACTACGTTTTCCAGGAAATGCCCAACTGCCGCTTCAGACTGGTCGAGAAATGTTTTCTTTTAGGGAGGAAGGTTTTAAAATCTCACATGGAGTCCTTTCAGGATGGGCAGAGATCAGTGCAATGATTCTTAAACGTTAAATTGTTAATAGATCTTAAGATATGTTACTACAGTGAAGTGGGCCGTATGTTGGAATTATAAAAATCCTTATTAGTGTTCTACTTTGGCCTTCCTTATTCTTATAACAGCGTCAGTATTTCATAAATGACAAAAAGAGATCAGTAGAGCAATATGTGTCTATATATTTCAGACAAAGGTATTTTAGAACCACAGTAATCCTCCGAAATGCCTCAGTACCTGTTGCATTCTGCCTCATGTGGGTATGTGGGTGAGAGGGTCAGAGAGGTGCGGGCAGTCGCTGCCTTCACTGGCAGTTGGGAGACTAGTAAAGTGACGTGTAGACAGTGAGTGCTGTGGAGCGAAATGCCCTCAGCATTAAGTCGGGTGTGTCAACCACACACTCACATGTTCACGTACGCACACGTGTGCACTTGCACACACATACTCGCGTGCACAATCACATTCAGTCACATGCACACTCATGTAACACACAAACATGTACTCACATAACACATACATGCACACACTCACATATTTACATGCACACTCATACACACATGCACTTACACTCACACACATACACATACTCGCATACATGACATACACATTCACTTGCACACTCATGTAACACGTAAACATACGTACTCATATAACATGCACACACATATTTACATGCACACTCACATATACACTTACAGACTCATATACATACATGCACAATCACATGCACATTCACACACTTGCATAGTCGTGTAGCATACATATATGCAAACATGACACACATTTACATACACACTCATGCACATTCACATATGCACTTACGCACACTCATATACTCGCTTGCATGATCACATACACACATACTTGCATACTCATGTAACACATATGCAAACACTCACATAACATGCACACACATACTTATATACAATTTCATACACACATACGCACTCATACACACTCACATGCATACACACACTCGCATATACACATACACCTTCACATTCACACACTTGCAAATTCATGTAACATACATAAACATGCATACTCACATAACACATATGCACACACATACTCATATGCACCCTTACACCCACATACATATACACATATACTCACATGCATAATCACGTACACGTTCACACACATACTCATGTGACATATATGCACCCATGTACTCACATAACACACATATGCACCCACTCAGACTCATGCTCGTTAACACACACTTTCATATAC
>NW_012152951.1:4701743-4732478 GCF_000956105.1 Propithecus coquereli
ATCAGTAGAGCAATATGTGTCTATATATTTCAGACAAAGGTATTTTAGAACCACAGTAATCCTCCGAAATGCCTCAGTACCTGTTGCATTCTGCCTCATGTGGGTATGTGGGTGAGAGGGTCAGAGAGGTGCGGGCAGTCGCTGCCTTCACTGGCAGTTGGGAGACTAGTAAAGTGACGTGTAGACAGTGAGTGCTGTGGAGCGAAATGCCCTCAGCATTAAGTCGGGTGTGTCAACCACACACTCGCATGTTCACGTACGCACACGTGTGCACTTGCACACACATACTCGCGTGCACAATCACATGCTTGCACACTCATGTAACACACAAACATATGTACTCACATAACACATACATGCACACACTCACATATTTACATGCACACTCATGCACACTCACATATGCACTTACACTCACACACATACACATACTCGCGTACATGACATACACATTCACTTGCACACTCATGTAACATGTAAACATATGTACTCATAACATGCACACACATATTTACATGCACACTCACATATACACTTACAGACTCATACATACATGCACAATCACATGCACATTCACACACTTGCATAGTCGTGTAGCATACATATATGCAAACATGACACATTTACATACACACTCATGCACATTCACATATGCACTTACGCACACTCACATATACTCGCTTGCATGATCACATACACACATACTTGCATACTCATGTAACACATATGCAAACACTCACATAACATGCACACACATACTTATATACAATTTCATACACACATACGCACTCATACACACTCACATGCATACACACACTCGCATGTACACATATACCTTCACATTCACACACTTGCAAATTCATGTAACATACATAAACATGCATACTCACATAACACATATGCACACACATACTCATATGCACCCTTACACCCACATACATATACACATATACTCACATGCATAATCACGTACACGTTCACACACATACTCATGTGACATATATGCACCCATGTACTCACATAACACACGTATGCACCCACTCAGACTCATGCTCGTTAACACACACTTTCACATACATATACTCATATACACGCTCATGACACATACTCATGCACATACACATACATATGCGCACATAGACCCTCACACATACGTGCACACTCACATTCACACACTCACGTAACACACATGTATGTATACCCATGCTCACATAACACACACACACAGACTCACATACGATGCATAAATCCTAGAGAGTAGAGCTGCTGTGTAGTGTTTGGTTCAACAACGGTGTTCTCACCGAATCACACTCACGAGCAAGAAGAACACCCTGGTCTTCGCATACGGTTTGCCCTTGTTTGAGCGCAGTGAAATTAAATGCAGTAAAGTCCAGGTGAGCTCTGCAGGCTCCTCGACGTCTATCCTTCCCACCAGCAGTGGTTAGACCGGCCATGGGCTGCCGGCAGCAACCCCAAGCCCACATCCCCACACAGCCATGTTCGAAAGCAGGCAAGGGAGTTTCTCCTCTCATAACTCTTTTAATCATGGAGCAACTAGCTCCCCGCACCTCATTTCCCTGCTGCACCCCCAACCGTAGCTGCTTTGTGTTATTCCCATATCTGAACCTGTCACTGACCAGAGTAACAGAATCAGCGTGATCGTTGCAAAGCAGGGTGCTCAAAGTGTGGTCCTGCACAGCCTCCCTTGGGAACGTGTTAGAAATGCAGATTTCCAGTCCCCACCCACAGCGCGCAAAATCAGAGGCTGGAGCAGGGCTCAGGGACAGAATTGGCTCCATTGCAGAGGGTTCTGGAGCCCGCGTGCTTACCCATGGCATGGGTCATTAAGGCTGCAGTGATCGATGCACAGGAGTGCGCAGATGACGCCCTCGGAGGCTCACAGGTGGGACAGCAGGAGCCAGTGGTTCCCAGACTTTGGGATTTAAGGGACCAGAAAATTTAAAGAAAAAAATTGTTTTTACCAAGCAAGGGTATGAAAAAATATTGTCATCTACTTTAACCATCATTTGCACAATAAAAAACACCAAAAAGGATATGAAATCAGAATAAAGGACAGTCTTTCAAATGGGGTACCTTTAGCTTTATTTAAAGTTTATGTACATTAATACTGTTGTTCTCATTTCCCCACTGACCAACGGAAAGTGTAGCAGGGCTTAAGAGCCACCAACGTGGGAAAAGCTCACACTTTGGATAAAGTCAGATCCGAGTTTGAATCCTGTGTTCCTCTTTCTGTGTGGCCTTGGGAAATATTTACCTTTATGAACCTCAGCTTTCTTATTAATAAAATGGGAATTTTAAGTACCTTGTAGGATTTTGGTGAGAATTAGAGATAATGAAGCCAGACACATTGTCGCTGGAACACGGGCATCCTACAAGCGGTGGCTGGATCATCAGAAAGTTGACTCAGTGATCTGGGTGGAGTGGCTCACACCTCTAACCCCAGCACTTTGAGAGGCCTAAACAGGAGGATCTCCTGAGCCCGGGAAGTGGAGGTTACCGTGAGCTATGATCATGCCACTGCACTCCAGCCTGGGCAACACAGCAAGACCCTGTCTCTAAAAAATAAAATTAAACAAAAATGAAAGTTGAGTCGATGTTACTGAATGGGCAAACAAAAGGAACAAATAGCTAGCCAAGTAAAAAGTTCTTCTTCAATTCATGACCTTTGTCCTCATTTGTTTGTGGCAAAAGGAACAACTAAACTCTTTTTCAGCGACTCCAAGTGTATGGGCTAGATGACACTCAGCAAACAGGAAGAGGAACATAGGGATGGGTCACAGGCTCACCAAATTATTCTTGGAAGAATCATTCAAATTGTAAAATTCAGCCATCTCTGAGGGGAGGTTATTGGCCCCCAAATTCCTCTGCCTTCAAGCACTCAGCTGCATATTAGCCTGTCTGTGACTGACAAAGCTCCGGTTATGAAAGGCACGAGCGACACGGTGTTACATGTCTAGCGAGTGGGCAAGAGGAAGGATGGCTGTGATGTTGCAGTGCAGTTCCGGCACTGACCGCCTGCAGTTACTGCAGACTCCACAGGTTTAAGAGGATAGTCGCCAGCAAGACGGCCCTCACTTCAGACGCCAGCTGCAAGTTCAGGGGTCCAGGCACCACCTGTACTTCTGATCAACTGGCTGCAAATTTGAGGGTCCCCATGCCCCTCTCTGGCTCAGTAATTCACTAGAATGACTACCAGAACTCAGCAATGCATTATATTCATGGTTACAGTTTTATTACAAAGGATGCAAACCAGGACCTGCCTAATGAAGAGACACAGGGCAAAGTCTGGGAGGGTCCAGAATGCAGAGCTTCCTGCCCTCTCCCTCTGGCACTGGGGTGCCTCTCTCTCCTGGCTCATTGATGTGTTCCCCAACCAGGAGTCTCCACTGAGCCTCGGCATCCAGAGTTTTTATTGGGGTTTCATTACAGAGGCACGATTGAGTCAATCACTGACCGTGTTGTTGAACCCAGTCTTCAGCCCCCTTCCTCTCCCTGGAGGTTGGAAGGTCAGACTAGTAACAGGTGGCTGACAGCCCCAACTCTCTAATCACGTGGCTGGTCTTCCTGGTGACCAGGCCCCTCCCAAGTCATCGCATTAGTGTACACGGAGGGGCGATCCGGGGGGCCCACGAATAGCAAAAAGAATCCTATTACTCAGGAAATTCCGAGAATTTTACGTCTCCCTCCCAGGAACCAAGGACAAAAGCCAATCAAAATTTTTATTATAAAACAATAGCTAACTTTGCAGGCATCTAACATCTTAAACCTCAGCCTGAGATTGTTGAAACGAGACCAACATTAATGTATGAAGTCTCTGCTGCTGCCGAGCGTGACGTTAGAACACCCTTTAACCTCTACTGTACTGGTCAGCTCGAGCTGTCATGACAAAATACCATAGATGGGGTGACTTAAATGCAGACATTTCTTTCTCACAGTGCTGGAGGCTGGAAGTCCAAGATCAACGTGTCGGCAGGGCTGGTTTCGTTGAGGCCTCTCTCCTTGGCTTGCAGATGGCTGCTTCTCTCTGTGTCCCCGCGTGGCCTTTCCTCTGTGTGCGAGCATCCCTGGTGTCTCTTCTTCTTCTTATGAGGACACCAGTCCTATTGGGTTGGGGCCCCACCCATATGATCTCATTTAACCTTAATTATCTCTTTAAAGGCCTTATCTTCAAGTGCAGTCACATTCTGAGATATGCTGGGGTTAGGGCTTCGGCAACGAATTTTGGGGGCCTGGGGACATGATTCGGTCCATAGCAGTGACCTTCAGCAAATGACCTCTTTAAGCCTTAGAATTTATATCTGCTTTTTTTAAAAAAGAAAAAAAGAAAGAAAAAGAATAGATAATGACTATTGATACACAATAGCGAGGCATAAAATCAGCAGTGTGTACAGAGCTGCGCACCCCAGAGTGTCCTGAGGCGGCTGTGGGCCTTACTCCATCATTTTTATAGCGACACACTGTTTGCTGCCTGGGATGAGCCTCTGTCTTCCACCCACCGCCCAGCTGGGGACATCGGTGCTGCCAGGGGTGCTCTGCCCTGCTCTGGCTCTGAAGGCAGCGGCAGATCAGACCCAGCGTCTCTCCAGGGGAAGTCAGGCCTCTGGCCATGTCAGCACACGCCACCCTGGCGTTAGGTGTCTGCTCCTCTCTAACCTCAACCCCTGTAGGTCAGGGCTGATGGCTCCTAAGGCCGCCCTCCTCTCCCGAGCCGGGGGGCTGTGTGCCGCGAGCTGTGGTATGGGCCTGGGGCTTGGAGGGCCTCCAGCCGGTGTCTTTGCCATGACGTCGTGGCGATCTGCAAAAGCACCTGCGTCTTGAGCTCTCAGAGTTCTGTAAGCTTAAAAGAGAAAGCAAAGAAAGAAGGATGCTCATTGGACCCAAAGCCAAATTAACTGGGATCTCACCGAAAACCTTAAGACTTTGCAACAACATCTACAGACTTCCTCGGGATTATTTAGGGGGGCATTTTACGGCAGGAATCCTGTTGGCTGGGATCACCGCTGAGGGAGATCATTCAAAAAGTATTTCTTCATTAATATAATTTCCTTAGTCTTCTGTCCACATGGATAACTAAATAAACAGTGACCTCCCCAAAATGCCTTTAGAAATGGTGATTCTTCCGGCCAAGCCCTGAAGTGATGTTGATCACTGTATTTATCTTAATCATCATCGGATGGTTTTTGTTCAACATCATGGTCACGGTCAGTATTTGAGACTGTATAATAAAGGAAAACAGGCAACATCCGCATCTCCCAGGACTTTATATCTGAAGACTATAATATAACGTCCCTATAGCCAGGTATGTAGGAGACACTCCAGAGGAAGCAAGGCAGCAAACCAAAAAGCAGCTCAGTCAGGTGACTACATAAGTAGATCATAAATGAGACATTGTCCTTCGGAGATCTCGCCTGTGATGTTTTCCTGTTTTGAAAGGGGAATGATTAGACAGGAAACATTATGCCCTATCTCTCATGGAAGGTTTCTAGAGGAGCTAAGCCTGCTTTCTTCCTCTGTCCCCTTGAGAGGTGTTCACTGGGGAGGTCACCCTAGGGGCCACCAGGTGCCCGACTGCCCCCATGTTGTTGGAACAAAAAGCAGGGAGAAGAAAGTGAGGACGTGAGTAGGAGACACAGAAGATGCCCGGTGCCCAGTGGTTCTCGGTCACTGGAGACCTGTATGGAAGAAAGCCCGCAGGGGAAGAGCGGGCCTGGGATTTGGTGTGACCAAAGCTGGGAGTCATAATAGCACCACACTCATCTCTGATTGCGGGATTCGAGGTTGTGCTGTCAGGCCGAGCACCCAGGAAACAAAGTGTTGTCAACGCAGAGATGAGATGATCTTGCCCAAACAGGTGAAAAATTAGAAGCTGCTTGTCGTAGCCAACTATCGTACAAAGTGCAGTGGCTGAAAACGCGACCCTGTGATCCTTTGTAACTGCCGTATGTTCCCCCCTGCCAACTTTCTGATCTATGAAAAGCTCTGAGCGGTTTCCTCAAACAAGGTCAGGAAACTTGGCTGGAATTCCTGGCTTCTTGGTGCTTGGCGTGGCAGAGGCCGGGACTCAGCGCCCAGTCAGGGCCCTGGAATGCAAGTGTCGGGGCCCTCGAGCCCTCCCGGGCTCGGCCCAGGGCGCTTTGTGAGCTGTTTCTTTCCGGCTCCGTGACCATATTAAGGGGGAGACAAAGGCGGCGGTCCGGTCGGTTTAAACTTGTAAATTTGGATAGTCCTCTCAAAGGGCATTCCCCCCGAGGAAACCGTTCCCTGAAACGGTATTTCCAAAAATGTGCTGGAGTAGGTTCCGTGTCAAGCACGTTTGGGAAATGCGTCACCGAATATAGTCTCCCAGGCCTGAAAAACCTAGCCCTGAAAAACCTGCCCTCCTAGACCACAGACTTTGTAGGGGGTATATACAGGGTGCCCCAAAAGGTGTCATACATAAGGAAAATGGGAAATGGTAGCTAAATGTACCTTTATTTACAAAATATTCATTACAGAATTTTTCCTTTGTATGGAGACTTTGGGACACCCTGGTCTCGAACTCCTGAACTCAAGTGATCCTCCCTCCTCGGCCTCCCAGATTGCTGGGATGACAGGCGTGAGCCGTTGCACCCGGCCCGTTTCTTTGATCTTGGTAGCTTTCCTGAGAAGGAAAAAGAGCTGGTATAGAAATCATCAGTTTTTAATAAGGAAAACAGAAACACAGAAAGGCAACGTGGCTTGCTCAGAGCCACCAAGAACACCGTACCCATTCCTTAAAGGAAAACTAATATTTTGAATTCTCTGCTCAGCTGGGTAATACCAAGCCCATAAAATAGGCACTGTCTAGATATACAGTGAATCAACAAATAAAAATATTAATACATAAGGAGTATAGAACTCTATGTAAGTTGACATATTTGTATCTTTTTTTATAGAACAGTACATAAAATGGTGAATATTTATGTGCCAGGCACGCTACCAGTACCCTTGTGTGTTGTCACGGATTCTTTGGGACAACTCCGGGAGACGCTGTTACCTCCATTCTGCTGTTGAGGAAATGGGGACCCAAAGGGTTAAGTCAGTCGCCGCAGCTCACACAGCTTCCCGAGTGCAGTCCCTGGGCTCAAACCCAAGTTCGTCTGATATCACAGCCCTGCTCTTACCCATTCCATTTGCCGCTGTGCAGAATGAATGCGTTTTGAAAAGGAAAAGAGAGTCTATTTCTGTCGGGTGCATCCTAACCAACTCCGTCTCAGGCTCTTTGGCAGCCTGACTCTTTGGTCTCAGAGAGATGACACCGCTGTGACATGTTCTCTGTGCACGTTGCCATCACGGGAAATGATCGGATTGTCTGGAAGTCCATTTGCCAAAGCGGGACTAAGGGAAAAACCCAGCAGAGAATCGCAGAGGTAAGAACGAGGCCTCGTGCTGTCAAGAAGGGAAACGTTAACCCTGTCAGCTTAAAAAGCCATTTGGCCTTTTCTCGCATGCATTTAAATCACCCACTTCTAATGGCCTTCCTGAAAGTAGGTCACATGGCCGTGTAGGCCTGTGTCAATGCCCTGTTCCCCTCCTCTGGGCCCCTGCCCTTTTCTCTTGATGTGCTTTGTAATCCTGAAGACTGTTCTCTGGACCAGAAATTTCAGGCGCATCAATTTAGTCTTCCCTGGGCCCTGGGGGATGAAGTCAGGCTTTCAAATCCTGGTACCCTCCGACTATTCAGAAATTAATACTCGGAGGATCTGAAAGGAGCCCCAGGGTAAGGGACTTGCCTCTTCCCCATTTTTCTTCCTCCCGGAGAACAGCACAAGGGGCTGAGCTCATGTCTGCAGGCCGGTTGTATTTTAGGGCAGGCTGGGCTAATTTGTGTTTCTAAGACTGGTTTCTTTAGAGAACTGGTTCTGCTGCCGGGATACTTGGTATTTTCCAAACCAGCTTTTACATTCTCAGGGAGGAGAACTTTCCTCCTCATGTATTGGCTTTGGACTTGATGTTTTAGCACCCAAGAGCTTAGCTCTGGGTGTGACCAGAGCATCTGTCTAAAAAGTCCCTAGAACTGGGGCTCTGGGAGGCTTGGGATTGGGAGAGGAACTTACCCATCACTGTGGACTCCTTTTGCCATTTGAATTTTTACCACAATCATATACCGTTTTTTTTGCTTAAAGAAACTTTGATAAGTATCTTTTAATGGCTTTCTTGAAGCCTAACGGCCATACGTCGTACTGCACATATTCACAGCGTACGATTTAACCTCTTCACCTGGGTGGACGCCTGTGAAACCATCAAGAATTCTCTAACTAGTTCTGCAACCACAGCTAACTTGTGCGTCTCCCGTGAGCCCACCAAGACCTCAGCCACTCGGTGTGCCTTCTTGTTGAAGCTGTGGTCACACCACGCCACAGTGCAGTTCCCGGGTGGCAGAGCCTGTGACTTGTTGTGGGGTATTTGTTCACAGGCTCTTGGGAAACCACGGCAGGAATTTTAAGGGCTCCATAAAGAAAAGGCAAGCACTTGTTTCTTTACTTCTCCGTGTCCTTACCCCCAGACTCTCAGCTGGAGCGTTCTGGGTCATGAATGCAACACGGGGCATTGTCCTGGCCTTGAAAGGGTCCCCGGGACTGTGAGCTGTGAGCTGTTCACTCGGCTGCCCGGCTGTGGGGCTCACTCAGCATGGCTGGAAGCTTTCACTTCTTCTTAGGCACCAAGACAGGAAGACTGGGCAGGAAGAGTCCTAGGAATGGGGCTTTTTCAACAGGAACTGAACCCGAAAATAATGCTGGGGAGGGCACAGGCCACTAGCGGGGTGGACACCAGAGCAGAAAGTTGACCTGCCACCCCTCCTGTGTTGTCTGGGGGTCTTCCACCTTCCCCTTGGTATTTGGAACGCACTCCACAATCCGACTTTGAACTCCCGAGATAGCTCCTGTCGTCCTCCGAGGCATACAGACAAGTAAACCAAAAATGAGCAAAAGTTACCAAGGGTCTTTTATTGTTCAAATGTTGAGTTATAAAAGTTTCATTTCAAACACATTCACCTTACCGAGGCCTCTGGCGCCCATACAGAGGCAGTCATTTGAGGACAAAAGGTAATGCCACAAGCTGACATCATGGTTTGATTGCCACGCTGAGTAGTCCGTGCAGCTTTGTGGACGTGGATAGCTTTGTAAACAGACTTCAGCCACGCTGTGCACGTCACCTGCTGTGACAGCCATCACGCCGGGTGTCCTCCGGGACGGGTCGTGGTTTGGACTCACTCCCTGAAGATGCTAAGTTGGCCTGTTCCTGTGGCTTGCTATTCCATGTCATGGTTATGATTTATTCAGAAAGAAACGGGTAAAGGTAAATTCAAAATCAGACCATTTGCACGCTCCTATGTCATTTGAAGTGGAAAGAAAAAAAATCGCCGATGCACATGAAAAACAGGACATGCTGCTTCAAGTAACATCTGTGACATTTACCCCATGATTTAGGCCAAGAGGAAATGAGCCAGGTGTCAGATCTCTAAGATTTTCCTTTCAGGACTGCTCCTCAAAAAAAGGATTTAAACAATTTCCATAGTTTTAAGATTTAAGTTTTAATAGCATAAAATGTGTGAATCCCTTCTTCCTAAGGTGATGGTGGTCTGCAAATGGACAAGATACTTCCAGATCAGTTTCTGGGTGAATTAGTGGGTTTTCTGAACAACTGGACTTGTATATTTATTAAGTATGTTTCTTTCTTACATTTTTATTTTATTTATTTGTTGATTTATTTTTTGAGACAGAGTCTCGCTCAGTTTTCCCGGGCTAGAGTGCAGTGGCATCATCATAGCTTACTGCAGCCTCAAACTCCTGGGCTCAAGTGATCCTCCTGCCTCAGCCTCCCAAGTAGCTGGGACTACAGGCGTGTGCCGACAGGCCTGGCTAATTTTTCTATTTTTTTGCGTAGGTGGGGTCTCACTATGTTGCCCAGGCTGGTCTCAAACTCCTGGGCTCAAGCAATCCTCCCATCTTTGCTTCTCAAAGTGCTGGCCTTACAGGCGTGAGCCACCGTGCCCCTGTTCCTTATGTTTTTACTATATTGTATTTTTGCAATGCTGGCATGAAGGATCAGGCAATAGAAATGAGACAAATGAAGGAATTCTGAATTAATGATATTGAAAAAGGCCTGTAAGTTTGTGTACTTCACTTCCCGTCTTTTAGGCCATACCTGCTTAATTTTGAAAACGTCACTGATTTAATTTAACTTCAAAATATACTTGACACCTTATGAAATGAGTGTAAAGTTTCAGTTTTGCCAAATAAAAAGGGGTCTGGTGATGGGTTACCCAACAACGTGAATGTCCTCAACACTACCGGATCATACGCTGCAGAAATGGTTAAGGTGGTAAATTTCAGGTTATGTATGTTTCCCCACAAGTTTAAAAAATGTGCCCGGATACCTTGCAGCCTTCTTGGAACGCATTTTGATAGCCAGAACCTTCTAAGCGAGGGGCTTCTTAATGTCTGTGTTAATTCTCTCCTTATGAAATTTCACATCATAGCCTCTTGAGGGGAAAGAAAGAAAGAAAGTGCTTAACGCCACCTGTCAAATGCGCTTTCTAAGCACAAATAGGCTTCAAGAGTCACTTTGCTTAACAACCTCCGAACCGCTTCATTCTCGAGAAGAGGGCGGTTCCTTGGAGAGTCCAGCCCCCACCGTGTGAGTTCAGATCACCTATTGTGTAGACCTGCCTCCTGAGAGAGGCCACAGAGTTAGCCCCTCAAGGCATTCTGCCTTGAGAATGCTCCCTGGGAAAAGTCGGGGAATCCAGTGTGAAATCAGATGCAAAGAGGCCAGTCGTGCTGCTGAACCCACTGCCAGGAAGGGAGAGAGGCCGGGTGGGGCGCCCAGGCAGAGAGAGGTCATCTGGGCAAAGTCGTTGGGGGATTGAGGCTGCCCGTTCCTCTGCCTCTTCCCACACACGTTCACTCTCTCTCCAGAAAGCACAGAAGGTTCCTGGAAGGTTCAGCTAAGGGTGGTACCCTCTGGCTTTCTGGAATGTTCTATTCCAACTGAAAGCTCAGGCTTTGGCCGTGGGATCCCACCCAGTGTACTGGTCACCCGGACAGAGTGCAACGGCTTGAAGAGCTCCTAAAAGGCAGGAAGTGACAGCAGCTCTTTGGAGTGGAAGTAGCGGTGTTTCCAACATCTCCGCTGAGAGGAAGTGGGGTCACACTGTGCTTCAGACGGGCCTCGCAGGCCGCGTGCTTGGGTCTGAATTCGGACTCCAGCCCTTGCCAGCGCTGTGACCTTAGGTGACCCGTTTTGCCTCGGAGCTTCAGTTTTTCCAGATGTAAAATGGGGGAGGGGGTAATGATTGTTTCTTGAGTTCCTCGTAACTGTAACGGTCACATCTGATCACACCCTTCCCCTCCCTTGTCCCCAAGCCTGTAGAAATCCCTGACTTTGCAATGGGGCCAGAAGTCTGTTCTCATCCCTCATGGGGCCACCCCCTGGGGGCCTCACGCCCCTGCAGGTGTGTGACGGTTCACGCAGCCGCACTTCACTGAGCCAGGTCCTGCCTTGTTTCTGTTACAGCCCTCACACGTTGGATGCAATTTTGGTGGGTTTTTCTTCTCTTTTGTTATTCTTTCTTCCCCACAAGCAGCACCAGAAGCAGGGAGTGATGGCCTCCTGGCTCCACGCACGGATCCAGTGTCAAACCGCCTGGGTGTAAAGCCCAGCCACACCGTGTGACAGCTGGGTGGCCTTCAGTGGGGAAGTGATACTAGCGGTCACACTTGCCTGTAGGGTCGTTGGGAAGATTGGCTGCAATAGTGCGTGTATCAGTGGACGCTTACAAAGACCTCACAGGGTGTTCTGAGGGCTTTCCCTGTTAGAAGGCGTTTCATCTTCCCAGTGCTCTGATGAGCTAGGTACTGTTATTTTATTGACAGGTTCGTTTAACTCACCTGAAGGCCACACAGCCAGTAAGTGGCTCTCCGATCAGGGCTCTGAACCGCCTGGCACAGGGCAGGTGTCCCGTCAATGTTGGTAGTTGTGTGGCTGCTGTGTGAGCCCCCTGAGGCCAGGGACCATGGCTTCCTATGGCATGTCCCTGGCACCAGCATGCTACCAGCACATAGCGGGTGCCCAATAAATGCTGTGCTGAATCCAGGGGGACCACGTGTGAAGACCGTCTGTACGCTGAAAGGTGTCAGAATCCTAATAACATCACAAGTAAACGTGACCCTGGAACACAGCGATTCTTTTTTTTTTTTTTTTTTGACACAGAGTCTCACTGTGTTGCCCGGGCTAGAGTGCCGTGGCATCATCCTAGCTCACAGCAACCTCAAACTCCTGGGCTCAAGCGATCCTCCTGCCTCAGCCTCCCGAGTAGCTGGGACTACAGGCATGCGCCACCATGCCCGGCTAATTTTTTCTATATATTTTTAGTTGTCCAATTAATTTCTTTCTAATTTTAGTAGAGACAGCGTCTCGCTCTTGCTCAGGCTGGTTTCGAACTCCTGAGCTCAAACAATCCGCCCGCCTCGGCCTCCCAGAGAGCTAGGATTACAGGTGTGAGCCACCGTGCCCGGCCGTGATTCTTCCTTTCCAGAGACTTCTCAATCCTACCTGCACATTAAAAGTAACGTTGGGCCCACCAAGACCAATGAAGTCAGAATCTCTAGGGTGGGCTCAAGCATCTCTGGCTTTTTAAACTTCCCAGCTGATTGGCGTGTGCTGCCAAGGCTGAAAGTTGCTAATCTAGAACAACCTGCAGGTGACGGTTCTGCACAGACCCCTGCTTCCCCTTCCAAAACCCCGACTCCGAACGAAGCCTGGGGTTCTGTTTGGAGGAACGAATGTTGAGAGTGCGGTGGACAGTCCTCGAAGTTGTCATTGCTGTTGATTCGCTGCAATCAAGAGACGGCTTTGGGATGTGTCTCGGTGGAGAGGCTGGGAGGGAACTGCCGAAGGTAGGCAGGAGATGCAGCGTGTGGGTTCAGCCTCCGTGAGCTGGGGCAAGTGGGTTCTCCTGGTCTACCTCATCATCGGAGCCCACCTCTGTGCATTAGAACCTAAGGCCAGGGCAGGGTTTTATTTTTGCTTTTGTTGTTTGGTTTTTTTCCCTCCACTCTCTAAGGAAATGAAAATCTTGAAGATTAATGTGCCAAGAGGAGATGTTTTTTTTCTTGGTTCTGGCTAACAAAGTCCAGAGCTCTTGGACTGGATGAATTGTGATGGAGGTGGGGTCCACCGGCGTGAAGACAGTCACAGCCCAGCTCAGCCTCTCCCCCGATGAACGCCAGGGTGTGCCCACGCAGCGACAGCCAAGGGACACTCCTGCCCAAGGAAGGAAGCGCAGGATGTTGCTACGAGGGTGACACGTGGAAGGGAAATGCAGAGTGGACGCGTGGAAGGAATGAACAGGATTAAATGATAATCATGTGTCAAAAGCTGAGTTACAGCTCACAGATACTGTGTTATTTAATCTCCGCAGCCTTCCAGAAGGTCAGTGGTATTATGCTCATGTTATAGAAAAGAAACTAAAGCTCCTAGAACGTGAACCGCTTGGTCCTGATCCTAAAACAGTTCAGGAAGCCGTGATTCCAACCCAAGTCTCCAACTCCAAAGCCTTCCTGTTTCCCAGCAGTGATCTTGGGTTCTTAAGGCTGCGAGTTGATGCCCAGGTCCCCAGATGGCAACCAATAAGGTGGATGTGGTCCAAAGGAGCTCAGAGAACTTGCGTCAGGTCTGAAACCCAGCAGGGAGCATGGAAGCGAGCAGCCCACCTTTGTCTCTGAGCCTCTGTCCGGCGGAGAAGTGTTAGGTCCGGGGTGATATTTACAAAGCAAAAGTTATGATACTGAGCGTGCACGTGCACACACACGGGGACACTGTGTGACTTTGAACATGAGCATACACAGTCATACTTCTCTGTTCTTTCAGCATCCTGCTTTGCTTTTCCTGGTAAGTGGAGTAGGGCCCATCACAAAGCACTAGATGGTGATGCCAAGATCACATGAGTGTGCCACCTTGTCCTGGGTTTGCAGAGGGTCGGGCTAGATTCAGTGAAGCCGTTGGAGTGGACCATGGATCCCACCTTCTCTCTTACTGCCATAGAGCCCTGTGGCCAGTAGACTCAGGACAAGAACCTTGACCTCTGATCTCGGCCCAGGGCTCATTCAGAGTCTGCACCCGGCTTTGGAGAAGATGTTGGCGGAAGATGCACGCGTGCATATTTTTTCGCCTTCTCGTTCTAACACTGTTGCCATCCTGAATCCTCAACTTCTTCGGAAGGGGTCTGTCATAGAGACGCTGCCTTTCACAAAAGGCACCAGCACAGACAGCAAAATCTCTTTTGTGCCCGTGACCTGGACAGATGTCTGACCCCTCATCCTGCAAATGAAGGGACGAGGGGAGCAAGGAGTGACAGCTCCCTGCCCGATGGACACCCCGCCTGGCAGCCTGTGACACTCACTGCAGTGGGGTCGTGGCCCGTGATGATTTCTCTCTCTGCAGATTGACACGCTATTATGGACGCTATTATTATTATAATATGCTCTATAGCATATTAACTCTCCTCCAGAAAGGAACATTCAGGGCCTCCTGAGAGAGGGCAGCCAAGGGCAAGTGGGGATCAGCTCCCCAGATGAGGTCACCGCGAGGCTCCGGTACAGGACCAGAGACAAGGGGACAGGGGTCTGCCGCACCACATGCGAATCATCTCTCCCAAAGGCTTCAAGTTCAGCATTATGGGTGGCCCTGCCAGGCCCCTGATTTATTTTGATGAAACTCTTATGACCCAGAAGAGACAGGCAGGTGACAGAAACAAAGACTGGGAAGCTCCGCCGAGGAAGGGCGTTTGAGACTAACAGGTGACACATGCAGGACAAGGTGCTGGACCTAAGCCAGCCCCACACGTAGAAGAGCCCTGATGAACAAGTGGACGTCTGCAGCGGTTAAAGATATTTATACTTCTGATGCCTGCTGGGAAAGAAATCCTCGCTGGCTTTGGGAGGCACTTGAATTAGGTGGGAATTAGAACCAGCAGAAGAAAGGAGTTCACAGAAGGCTCGTTGGAGATTGAGAAGGGCTTGGACGTGGGAACGGAACTCAGGAGACCCTGGTTTTTATCAATCTGAAGGCTTCTCTTGGTAAGATCCTAATGCACCTCACCATTCATTCCTTCATTCATAGGTCCATTCGGGCCGTCCTTTAGCGTTGGCCATTTGGGCCACCTCTGTGGGAACATGCAATCCTGTTCCTGCTCTGGAGGTGTCATCTTACAAAGACGTGGACTTATGAACCTCCCCCTGGGGCCAGCTTGCAGGTAAAGGCCATTCCCGCTTCCTGGCAGACCACACCAGTCCTCCAAACGTGCATCTGCTTTCGCTTTCTTGAACGTGATTTTTTTGAACATTCCTACCTCTTGGCTTATCGGTCTGCAGGATGCTGTTTCGCTTTGCTTGAATTGAAACTGACTTCATATATATTGTGTGGTTTGGCTCCTGGATCAAGAGGAAATGCCAGTGCCAAGCTGCCTAATGGCCGCCATTAGCATGTGTTAAAAACCTAATAAAATAGTGCCTCCAAAATTTCTGGCCAAATGTACTTATGTAAATATCTAACATCAGGTCTCAACCCAGAATATCCCGTCGGGTGTCAGGAGGTTGTTTTTAAATTCGCTCCAAGAACGGTGCAGAGAGGGGCCTGTGGGCTGGGATTTATTGGGGCTAGACTGTGAGACAGTTTATGTCAGCCACGTTTCCGTGTTTCCCAGAAACTGTGTGGAAGACATGCCATCTGATGTCCCTTGTGTGTGCTTCTGGAGTATACTTCTGGGAAAAGTCTTGCCTCTACCTATGGACGTAGCCTGTTTCTTTTGTCTGCTAACGAAGCCCGTGTAAGCAACCTAGTGGGATTTCTCTCTACAGAGTCAAAGTCTGCTCCCAGCAATAGGAATTCATTTATGTCATAAATGCCAGACCTTCTTCGGTGGACTCTGTCTTATTTATGATCTTAATCCTTCTATTTTATATGATTTAGAATTCTGTAAACCTCCTCTCAACCTTTGGAAGTAGGTGGGCTATAGGTAAATAATAATATTTTTGGTCCAAGAATGAGGGCATTACAAACACCCAAGTCTCCTTTGCACCCAATGACGCCTCATCTGTTTTCATCCATTTAATGAGCAAAGCAGAAGGGAGGGGGTTGTCCTTGTTTGTCTGACTTTCATGAAACTGCTCTCTAGGAAGAAATATTTTTCAGCCAAAAGTTGATCCTTCCTCCTTGGCCTCCTGGGAGACCGGTATCTGTGCCCTTTTTCATTACCTTCCGAGCCCAGGGAGAGTGCCTTTTTAATTGTATTGGAAATGACATCATCAGCTGAGCCAAATGTGTCTCTCCAGTGTGTACCTGCCAGCGATCTGCAAGAGCTGCAGGGAGGTGACGCTTCAGGGGGAGGGTCCACAGGGATGGCACTTGGGGAGACTTCCAAATTAAAAGGCTGACAAACACTGAGAAGCCAGTGCCGTGTCTCCGGGCATATCCCCGGAGCCAGAGGGAGATTTCTTTTTTCTTCCAGGCAATAATTGTAATTTTAACCCTTTAAAGAGGCGATAGGTGGGGACAGATGCGGGGAGGCGATTCCCTCTAGTGACCGGAGAGGCTGTAACTGAGCAGACACTGGCAGCAAGAAGATGTGCTGTTTAGGGCCCGGCGACGCGCACAGGTTTAATTTCCAAGGGATGTGGTCTGCGTTCTGTGCCCCTTACTGTGTAGTGATGATTTATTCATGGTTCCCGAGATAAAGGATGACAGTTCACTGCAGACAGGATTTAGATCCAGATCAGAGAAGGTCCCTTGTCAGAGTGAGGAGGGGATAAGTCATTTTTACAGGGATTCAGTTCCTAATTAAAGAGAACGAGGAAACTCTCTTGCCGAGCACCTATCATGCACCAGGCACTTTATACGTGACAATTTATTGAATTGTCAATTTATTGACAACAGCCTTGTGAGGTTATTGTCGCAATGTTCACAGGGAAGGCAGGCGTGGTGATCAGTTTACACAGGCGATAGAACTGGGTTTCAAAGCCCTTTGGTCCAACTGCAGATGCACTGCCCAGATGTCACAAAAGGGCCCTTACATTTTAAGGGAAACCGTGGTACCTCCAGCTCCTGGTCTCTGCAGAGGATGGTTCCAGGACCCCTGAAGACACCAAAATCCTCAGAAGCTCAAGTCCCTGAAATACAGTAGTTGCGCTTCTCTGCGGTTTCATTTTCAACATTTCAGTTACTCTCAGTCAACCGGGGTCCAACATATTCAGTGGAAAATTCCAGAAGTAATTCATAAATTTTAAATTGTGTGCCATTCTGAGTGGCGAGATAAAATCTCTCACCATCCAGCTCCATCCCGCCCGGCACATGAATCCTCCCTGTGTCCAGAAGGATCCAGGAAACCCACCCCTTAGTTACCTAGGAACGACCCAGGTGATCCGTGATGACAGCGCTTGTGTTCTAGTCATCCTTATGTGACATCATAATGGCCCCAAAGCTCAAGAATAGTGATGCTGGCATATTGTGAGAATTGTATTTTATTATTAGTTATGCTTGTTCATCTCTTACCGTGCCTAATGTATAAATTAAACTCTGTCATAGGTGTGTATGTATAGAAAAATAACATAGCCTGTATAGGGTTCGGTGCTATCCACAGCTGCATCCACTGTGGTCTTGGAATGTGTCCCCCGAGGACAAGGGGGGACAGCTGCAAAGTGGTGTCGTATTTGCCTATGGCCTAGACACATCCTCCCGTACATATACTTGAAGTCATCTCTGGATTCCTTATAATATTTAATGCACATGCTATGGAAAGAGTTTTCATACTGGACTATTTATTTGTATTATTTTTAGAAAATGTTTATTTTTTTGAGTCTTTTTGATCTGCAGTTGGTTGGATGTGCAGATGCGGAGAGCTGACTGTGCTCTCAGCGCCATCGTGCCGGGCGAGCATCCTCTTGCCAGTAGGGCAGCAAGGGAGCCACGTCCTCTGAAGACCAGCCACCCCTTCTGTCCCTTCCTCTGGACAGGTAGCAAGCAGCCCACCTCTCCCTGAAAATGGCCCCAAGTTTACCTTCCTCTCCACCCGATTGCCATACAGTCCCTTTACTGATGAACTCCTAAGAGCTCCTAGCTGCGGCGACTACGATATCGACAGGTCACGTGATGGAGACCTGCCTAAGGCTTCATCGCCTCTGTGTGTGCCACGGAGAGCCTGTTCCGCAGCTCCAACTTCAATGGCTGCTCCATGTGCACTTGGACGACAACCTTTCTCCGCTTCCCCTGAGCATCAAACAAATGGAATAACCCAGCGTGCAGTGTCATGAAGACATCAACTTGGAATTGGTCTTGGTGCCATTTGGCCCTCTGAAATGTACCAATCTGCCAGCGTGTCGTTTTGGAGAACTTACCTCCCCTCCCAGCAAGTGCATGGGCAGTTTATATCCAAAATAGTCATTTATTAGTCGCTGCGGGACAAGATGGGGTTATAACAGAGTGTGCGGAACAGGTTTCTTTTTAACGAAAAAAGAAAGAAAATTGGAAGTAGTAGACAAGCCTCCGTGGAAGATGAAGCTTAGCCTATCATCCCCGTATTTGCTATAAATATCTCAGAATTGGGGCTGCGGACTTGACAGCCCGATCTAGCAGAGGCAAGTTGAGAACTGCCTGTCTTTTTGTGTTTTCCCCTCCCCCAAAACTGCTGCTGTTTCATTAATGCAGAGAGGCTGCCAAGGGGCGGGGGGCGCCGTGGCCTCACAGTCCTGGTGACATTGCCCCAAGCGGGCTGGAGTCTGGGGGTTCCTCCGTTAATCAGGAGATCCTCCCTAATGAACACCTGCCCGCCTCCTAGAGTCCCCAGGGGGACGGTGACTAGAGTAGGTCCCCCGCCGGCTGGCAGGCGCCTCTGCGTTTCCAGAGGAGCGGTAATTACGCACGCCTGTCGGAGCCTTTCCATGGAGCATCGTTCACGTGCGTGCGTGAGGAAGACCCCCTCCCAGACTCACATCAGCCCCAGCTTTCCAGAGAACACCCAGACCAGGCTGTGGCTTAGAAAAATACAGAAGAAACTGTGGAAATAAGAGGGAGAGACCAAGGGAATAAAAGCTTACAGGGGGAAGGCGGGAGACCAAAAGGCAAACTAAAAAGGTTGCTCCCAGGGAGTCCCCACGGCTGGGTTAACGGGCAGAGTCCCGCGGAAGGAGACGGGGAGGTAGAAAGTGATTCAAGGAGCCGATGGTGACTGTGGTTGGTTGTGGGAGGAGTGGAGGGAAGAGGAAGAGGACACTGGTGTTGGGCGACAATAGGGACATGGCCTGTCCTTTCTTGGGCACACAAGTGTATATCTCAGGCCCCTTCGCGTGCCTGGAGGTGTATGATCTGTGACCCAGCGACTGTCTCGCGTCACCGAGCACACGACGCCTGGTCCCATCTGGCTCTGTGTGGCCTCACAGTCCCCGCCCAGCACTTCTCTGCTCCAAAGCAGCCCCAAGAGAGCGCCCAGGTTTCGTTCTCCCCCGCGTTATAACAACAACCAAACCCTCCACCCTTTTATTCTAGCCCATTCTACCAATCAAACCTTTATTAGGCACCGACTGTGTGTCAGGCACTGTGTGGGGAGGAGACACAAATATCAGTAAAAAGTGATCTCTGTCCTCTGGGAACTTCCTGTTCGGCACAATTCGGTTGTGTTTAGAGAAAGTGACTTGAACATTTTGACAGGAGCCTGTTACTCGCTGGGTCCGTACCCAGCTTACCCAAGCGAGGCTTTGTTTAGGAGAGTTATCGTACCTCACGGTGATTACAGTGAATGACAGTGGCTTACACGCTTGTCAGTTGCTGAAAGAATAGATTTTCAATGTTCTTGCCACAAAAAAATAAGTGTGTGAGGGGAGGGGTATGTTCATGAGCTTGATTTTTCAGTCCACCGTGTATACGTAGACACAAAATAGCATGTTCTACAGCACAGATATATGCAGTTTGTTATGTCATTTTGAGAAATTTAGAGATAGGAGGATCATTTGAGGACAGGAGTTCAAGACCAGCCTGGGTAAGAGCGACACTCTGTTTCTACAAAAGGTTTTTTTTAAAATGTAGCTGGTCACGGTGGCATCCACTTGTAGTCCCAGCTACTCAGGAGACTGAGGCAGGAGGATCGCTTGAGCCCAGGAGTTCAAGGCTGCTGTGAGCTACAGTTGTGCCACCGCACTAAAGTCTGGGTGACCCAGCGAGGCTCTGTCTCCAAAAACAAAAAAAACTTTTTTTTTAAGAATAAAAATAAATGAATGAGCAAATTTAATTAAACATAAAGGAAGGCCTTGGAGTCAGCCCTAGACGGAATCCCTTGGTAGGCCCTGCGCCCTTTGGGGGTTTTGACGTTGGGCTCACCATTTAGCATTTCTGAACCCCAGTGTCCTGCGTAGACCGAGCATTGCAGGGTTGCTTTGAAGATTAAACGAGGTGATGTGAGCAAAGCTTGTGGCCCAGGTGCCATGCAGACGCCTCTGCTGCTGGGGGAGAAGGGGCCCCCGAAGTCTAGATCTGAGCAGCCTTAGTGTCAGTGACTGCTCTTCCCCTGCCTGGACCCCCTTTACGTTCATGTACTTTTATTTTCCTTCCTTCCCACTTCACCGTTTTGTGACCTGCTCCATCCATACATACGTGAAGTTTCAGGAGGAGCAAAGGACTGTGGTTAGGCACTTGGGTCCTGCCCTACCTATGCTGGTAACTTAGGTGTCCTCCCTTGTCCCTGGACAGGCTCCTGGACTCCTGTGGGCCTTAGTTCCCTCCCCTGTAATGCAGTGGGCTGGGCGGATGGTCTCTGTATCTCTGCATAATCCAGTGTTCCCGTGTGACCTACACCCACCTTACTATAGAGGCGCAGATGTGCCACTTGCTAGCTGTGTAAGTTTGGCAATTTGCTTCTCTTCCTCTGCCTTGGTCCCCTCCTCCAACAGTCCTGGTGTCTACTGCACAGGTTTCCGGTTTCTAGGATGACTGAGTGAATGCGCTAGCGGTAGCCAGTGCAGACCGGGACAGACGGTCGCTGTTTGTATTGGCCGCTGTGTTTGCAGCCAGCTTTGCTGTGATGTTACGCGGCGGTTCTCTGCCAAGCTGGAGGTGGAGGATGTGTCTCATGTCCACTGATGGGTCCAGGTTCAGGCTGGATAGGGGGACCCCCAGGGTGGAAGAATGCCCTCTGATCTTTGCTCTGGGGCCTCCCTACCTATCCTGGGTGCTTCGAGCCAAGCCAAGTGCAGGTCGCATTGTTCTGCACTGTCTTTATGCTTACAGGAAGTGGCCTCTGTGTGCCCCCTGCCATAGGACCCAGGGCTGCGCTGGAGAGGGCAGGAAGGAAATCAGCCTCTCTGGCTAATCAGCAGAGCACCCCAGGGCAGCAGGGAGGGGAGTGGCCAAGGCCTGCTGTCCCTGCCCTGGACGAGCTGCCCAGACTGACTTCTTGCCTCACCCCCTTCCCTCTCTCTGGGAATCAGAGCAGCCCCGAGCACTTTCGGGGCTCACTGCCCTGGGGGAGGGGGCGGGAACCACAGTAACAAACCTTCAGAGAAGGTCTCAGGCTCATTTACTCAAAGCTGCCCTCCGCCCCTCTCCATCCCTTTAGGTTTTCAGAAAAATTAACCCCAGCCCTTCCTGTTGAGAAAGAAGGGGCAGACTAGCCACGCTTTCTGCCTGCTCCAGGGACCGACCCTGTCTGCCACCTCACAGCTGCGGCCACCCCTAATGGGCAGGAGTCGCCCATACATGGGGTCCCAGGGCCTGCGGCACAGTGTGTGGGCGGGCAGTGCCTGGCACAGAATGGCACTAGGCTGTAGCTGTGCCATCGGGTCACAAATGGCCCTTCCCCTGGCAGCCAGGCAGGCGCTGTGCACGCAGCAGTGACAAGTGAATTGTCAACAACACCCTTGGTGAGGGGGGGAACTGGGAGGGTCAGTCTTCAGACTTGGCCAGGACTCCTCCCAAAGCGCAGAGGGGAGTCGTTTGGCGGTTGCTGTCTGAGGTTTTATTTTATTTTTTTTTAATGCAGTTAACTCAGGCAATTTCTTGGACTTAGAATCTGTGAGATGCCCCAAGGGAATAGAGTCCTGAGGGCAGAATCCCCTGGCTGAGCCACACCCACTTTGCCCTGACTGCCCCAGGGCCGGCTGTGGGACAAAGGCTCATCTGCCTGCCTGAGAAGAAGGGACACAAAGGCCCGGTCACTCCTGTCTCAAACAAGCAGCAAATACTGAGTTTCCTCTAATAAGGAACCGTGTGCCAGGCACGCACCGTGATGGGGGGACGAGATCTTTGGGGTTTGCGTCTCAGGGTGCGTGTGAATTTCCCGTGGCTGCCGTAACAAGTAACCACACACCTGGTGGCTGGGAACAGCAGGCTTATTCCCTCACGGCTGGCCGGAGGGGAGTCGGGTCCTTGCCTTTGCAGCTTCCAGAGGCCGCTGCCTTGCTCGTGTCTCCGTCTCTCCAGTCTCTGCCTCTGTGTGTCTCTGTTTCAAAAATCCCTCTGTCTCTTTCTTAGAAAGAGACATGTGACAGCATTTAAGGGCCCACCCGGATAATTCAGGATAAGTTCCTCCTCTCCAGTGCCTTAATCACACCGTTTGTCATGTAAGGTGACATCACAGGTTCCAGGGATTAGGGTGTGGATATAACCTTTTTGGAGACCACCGAAAAAGGCTGTGGCTTTTAGGAAAGGAAGAAGATAAATTTAATAATAGCATGAAGACTATGTTAGGGTAGGAATCCATTTTATCAGCGCTAGCGTGTGATTGTGCAGATGAGAAAACTGAGGCCCAAGAGGTGATATAATTTATCCACCTATCTGGATGTACACACGTAAGTGATGGGAAATACATTCTGTGAAGGGTGGGAGAGGTGCGTGGCTGCCACCAGCCGCATCCTCTGACTCCTTTCCCCCACACTTTGCCCGACAGGCACACGGGGGTCATTGGAAGGACCTTCGTCGTGTGGGTGTGCCTGGAGCACCTCACAGCCCTGCACACGTGTTCCTTACAATTGGTCACGTCCCACTGGAAGGAAGCAGGCCAGGAAGTAGACAGTCTAATGCAGAACTCTGTAATACTCTGTGCACAGATCCCACCGGGCCAGCCCAGAGCCCCCAGAAACTCCGATCTGGGTGGCGCAGTCTGAGCGGCACCGACTGAGAGCTGCTGTCCTCCCCTCACTAGAGGACGTGGCCGAAGCCCGGGATTGAAGCTCGGTTGGCGCTGGGAACGCTGTCCTCTTAGCTCTAAGAGCAACTCGACCAAGCAGTGCACTTCGAGGGGGATGTTTATAAGGAGATTTCATTTGTCAGATATAAGGAGGAATAAAAGCTTAGAAGGAGAAGGAAAGGCAAGAGGGAAAAACTACTGAGCGGACAAAGTTAATGACAAGCTAAGAGAAAGTCAGCAATGACCTCGTAGGGCCAGGTTGGCCGATGACCCAGAAGAGGCTATTTCTGACCAGCCCAAGATGGGCAGAGCTTGCCTTGCTTGAGTGGCCTTTGGGTGCCTGCCCAGGTTGTCCTGCAGAACTCGACCGGGCTACGGGCCGCCTTTCTGGCTTCGCTCCCAGCCTGATCCCTGCGAAGCGCCACGAATGTTTACAGCGCGAGTAATTGGCAAATTATAATCAGCAGGGTTCTGTAAACATCCTTTCAAAGTACATAAGAGTAGACCGCTTTCTGCTTACCCAGCAACTTTCTCTAAAGGAGTTTCGGAAACTTTTGGAACAGTGTAGCACATTAATCACTACCATGCCAAGGTGGGATATTGCCTTAGTTTGCAAGATCAGGAAATCAAGGGGCTGATGCCTTAAACAGTTTTCAACCAACCGTACAGAGAATTAACGATTCGGTGCCTGATGAATCAGGATAGGCTAGGTTCTGCTATAATGACAGACTACCCCCCAAATCTCAGAGACTTAAGCAATGAGGTTTATTTCTCACTCACACTATCTGTAGGGTGTTGAATGGAGCAGCCACTTTCTGGGCTGTGGCCAGTCACCATGACAGTAGAAAAACAGTGTGTGGCTTTTTAAAGGAGTTCAGATGCAGGAGTTATAACCTTGCCACCTTCTGGAATCCCTTCGCAGCCTTCATTGCTGCATTTATAAATTGTGGGTGATAAATGTGGGCTTTTCTTCCTCAAAGTGCTACCTATGATCTCTAATAACTGTTGTGTAAAGTAATGGGACTGACCTTTGTAATGTCAATTTTGATCTAATAACCTATGCATCAAATGAAAAAGATTTCATCTGAAAGGACGAAGTTTATTCCAGCGATGGCGTTACTTACTGCTCAGAGCCCTTTAGTTTATGAGTCACCAAGAAAAGTCATTTTCTTATTGTAGACATTCCAATAGAAAAAGGGCTGTGTGACAGGCTGTATCAGAGGGATGTATCACCAGGAGGAGGCCAAAAGTCAGTTTCCACAAGGCTTCCAAGGTGGCATTCGTTCCTCTGGTGAATTCTTCACTGTGGCCAGCCGTCTCTTTATCTGTGCAGGCTCAGAAACCTGATTTTTCATCCTCAGGGGAAGACTCACATTACCCAAGTTCAAGGTAACTGATGTATAAACCCATACTGCCAGTGTGCTGGTTTCAAGTGAGCGATATAGCCCTCACCCAGCTGGGGCCTTCAAGGCACATGATCCTTGACCTCTCACCCAGAGAGTAGCCTCAGCAGAGGAGGGATGGCAGAGTGGTTATGCACATGGGCTTTGAGGCCAGCCAGACCTCATTGGTTTTTTTGCTTTTGCATTGTGTCAAAATATACATAACCTAAAATTTACCGTTTTAACCATTTGCATGTGTGCAATTTAGTGGCATGAAGTGTATTCACAATGTTATGTAACAGTCACTACTATTTCCAAAACTTTTTCATCATCCTAAACAGAAATTCTGCAACCATTAAATAATAACTCTCCATCCTTTCCTCCCCCCATCCCCCTGGTAACCTCTATTATATTGTCTCCCTAAATGTGCTTCTTGTAATTACTTCATCCAAGTGGAATTATGACAGTATCTGTCCTTTTGTGTCTGGCTTCTTTGACTTAGCATAATGTCTTCAGGGTCCATCCGTGTCAGAAATTCTTTCCTTTTTCCTGGCTAAATAATATTCCATGGAGTGTTATCCAAACCTTGTTTCGAATCCTGACTTTGCTGTGAGAGGGAGGACAGGCTGTCTGAGGTCTCCAGGCCTCAGAATCTTCTTTGGCAAAGTACTGATGATCTCTGTTCTAGACGATTGTGAGGTCAGCATCGTCAGCACAATGAGTTCTTTAGAAGACATGGACTTAGAGGAGAGTTAACATAATATGATCGGCTGAAGCAACCCCATGCTTCTGCCATATGAAAGGTCTTACCACTGGGGAAGTGGCCAGGTGCTCAGTGCCTGTTGGCTAAGGTCACATTTGCCTTCCCGGCTTCCTTCTTTTCTTCCCCAAACTGCCCTCCCCCTCCTCTCCGCACACCCCCTTCCATTCACCCTCACCCACTCCATGGAGCAGAAAATATATTTAATCATGGTGTAGATACACTACACCAACCCTGGGAATCATTCTTTCTCTTCCTGGACAAATTTATGTATCTCTCATCAAGTCTATTGAGGCATTGGCTTTAAAGTTTAACTCTCAAAGAGAATGAAATCTCATTTCTGTCATTTCCAAGTTTGGGCTGGACCTCTTGCCATAGTAACCGAGAACCCGCAATAATTACTTTATAGTCACGCCTCATTTTGTGAAACTGGGTTGACCCAGCTTGGTCACCTATTCCTTCTCCTCCTCCTCCTCCTCACGCTCCATTGACTTGACTTCAAGTGACTTTTAACATTTGAAAAAAAATCAAGTCCATTCTGGGTACAAGAAGATTTATCACCAGTGAAAATGTTTTACACATCTGACACAGACTTCAAGGCAAACCCGAAAGATTATCAGAAATGTTTTAAGAAATAGCAAGCTTCATGGAAATACGGTGTCTACTTTGAAAGGGATGGCAGTCATTTGAACAGGTGGATTTTTATACAGACAGTCCTCAATCTACGATGATTTGACTTACAATTTTTTACCTTCACAATGGCGCAAAAGCAATGTGCATTCAGTAGAAACTGCACTTTGTATTTTGAATTTTGCTCTTTTCCTGGGCTAGTGATGTGCAGTACAGTCCTGTCTAGAGACGCTGGTCAGCCACACAGTCACAAGACTAAACAACCCATAGACTACACTGTACTGTGTTCAGTAAATTACATGAGCTACTCAGCACTTTATTACATTATAAAATAGGCTTTGTGTTTGATGATTTTGCCCAACTATAAGCTAATGGAAGCGTTCTGAGCAGTTTAAGGTAGGGTAGGCTAAGCTGTGATGTTTGGTAGGTTAGGTGTATTAAATGCATTTTTGACTTACAATATTTTCGACTTCCAACGAGTGTATCGGGAGGTAGCCCCGTCCTAAGTCAAGGAGTATCTGTACGTTGCAATTTGAAAGCAGCCACACTGCCTCATAGTCACGACTGATCCATCCAGTGCCTTGTTAGTGGGCAGCCGAATACCTTCTGGGGTGGAGGTGGTGCAGACAGCAGAGCCTGCAGCAGCCCATGGCAAACTCAGCATTTACTGGAAGCTTCAAGAGCCTTCATCTTGCGTTCTGCTTCGTAATCCATCGGTGACTGTTGTGAGATGTGCCAGATATACCCCACTGCATTCCCCCTGGGACAGAAGTTCCACCATGAGTGAAGGAGGATCCAGTCTGTCACCTTGAGTTCCCTGTTGGTTACAAAGATTGCTTCTACACGTTGCCAATATTTCGTGTGAAGGGAAGCATAGACTGTATTAGATGGTGTTGATTTGTCGTGATGGATTCTCCTGTCTGTTTCTGTCGTCTGGGTTTGAACCACCGACGAACCAGCTCGAACCAGTTCAAAACCAGTTTCAGCAGGTTTTCACTGGTGAAGTGATGGTCACTGAGGCCCTGAGGCTGCCCCCAGGAGCCCAGGAGTGAGGCAGCAAAGGAGGGAACATCTGCTTTGGCTTTTTAAACTGAACCCTAGCTCCTCCTACTCTGTGGCTCTGACACAGTTTGAGGTCCGTCTCGCCAGGTGCTGTGTCTTATTTTTGTATCGCCTACAGCATTTGGCTGTTCCCCTGCACACAGTAGGCACTCAATTAATAATGTCGGTTGTATGAAATGGAAGTACACCTGTATTAGTGTGTTCCAGCTGCTATGACAAAATACCATATAGACTGAGTGGCTTAAACAACAGAAATCTGTTTTCTCACAGTTCTGGAGGCTGGAAGTCCGAGATCAGGAGGCCAGCATAGTCCCTTCCTGGCGAGGGCTCTTTTCCTGGTTTGTGAACAGCCACCTTCCCACTATGTCCTCACATGGCAGAGAGAGAGAAGAAGCAAGCTCTTCTTTGTAAGGGCACTAATCTCATTATGGGGGCCCCACCCCCATGACCTCATCTAACCCTAATTGTCTCCCAAAAGCCCCACCTCCAAACGCTATTTTAGGGCTTCAATGCATGAATTATGGGTAGACACAATTTAGTCCATAATAGCACCCAAAAAGTGAAATAAGACCAAACTGTCATATAACATTTGATTTATATCTTACCTACTCTCCTAAAAGAGAAATGGCCTAGCCACCAGCATAAGAAATATACTCAGGAAGACTGAAAATAATGTATATAAATGTGCGCACACACACACACACACACACACATTTTCTCTCCCGGAATCTTTGTTTTTGCTCTGAGCTTAGGAGATACCCAATGAGTGTGCTTGGAATAGAGCAGCTGTCGCAGAATAAGGCAATGTGTTTTCATATGCATGGCCTGGAAACTAATTTAGAAATAACTATTCTCTTTTAGGCCTCTCATCAGACAGCCTTTCTCTCTTCCCCATCTTTCATGCCTGGTGTTCTTTGATCCTTTCAATAGTGATGGACCAAGGAGAATAACGCGTTGACAATACTCACAAACATCTACCAAGATTTTGTGCCTAAAGCTCTGATGCATTTCTTTAGATTGGCAGAGACTTTAAAGAAAGAGTTTTATGTTATAATAAAACATCCTTAGGTAAAGACTATTCTTCTTCAAAAAGGCAAAGGGAGGACGGATTTTTAGTTTATTCTTCAATACTATTCCCAAGGCTCTTTGGCCTTAATTTGAACAATTTTTGCAGGCAGGTACTTTTATTATTTGTATGTAAAATTATGGGAACATACAGAGTGGCTGAGGATAGAGTCTCTGGAGCCAGATGTCCAGGATTCAAATCCCAATCCCAACACTTGCTTAATCTGTGGGTGGTGGTTTCCTCCCTGTGCAACGAACAACCTGATAGGGTCGTGATAAGGATTAAAGATAATAGTATTTGTAAAGTGCTTAGAGCAGTGCCTGCCACATAGCAACTACTGTATGAGTGTTTGCTAAATATATTAACTTTTTTAAAAGAAAGCATCTTCCTTTGGATTCAGCTTAAAATATGAGGAAGGAAAGCCACGAGTTTGATGACTCTGCTAAAGAGCCAGTGTCATTTGTTCACAGAACACAACTGCTCGGAAACAAAACAAAAGGTCTCGGTCTGGCGATCGCCCTTGACTTGGCTGTTTGCTCACTGATGTCCTCCTTGTCTATTCCTTTGGGATTGATCAAAATCATTTGCATCGACCTACTTAAGCTTTGGGACATTCCATTGGAAAAATGATGGCAGCCGGAGATGCCTGTTATAGGAAGAGCAGTCTCATGTCACTTACCCTTCTCCACTGTGTTCTCCCCCCAGCCCAAGCTTTTGGCCAAGGAGCTTCTTGACCTCGTGGCGTCTCACTTCAATCTGAAGGAAAAGGAGTACTTTGGGATAGCGTTCACGGACGAGACGTAAGTACCCCTGCAAGCCCTCAGAACCCAACAAAAAGGGCAGAACTTGAAATTGTGCTGGCTGCTCCAGCTGCCAGCAGGGGGATCAGCTGCAGGCCACTTGGGTCCCGTGGTCTGGGGTCAGTCCAAGTTCATCGTACGCGTTTCAAAGGCCTTGTGATCATGCCTGGAACGGCCACGGGATATAATTAGGGTGATGCTAGCATTATGAAATTATTAGGTAAGCTAGTTCTTATAATCAAGCAGGTTTGTGTTCAGGCTGAAATGTTTATTTATTTATTTTTTTTAAAAAAGTAGATCTGCATGGGTTTGTTTCCTATTAAAGTTAAACGAAAACTTCTGGAAATGAAACGTTTCTCTCCAGTGTTGGGATAACAATAACAGGAAGTGAATTGAATGATAAATTCAAAATGAAAAGAATCTGTGCAGTTTCACTGTCTAAGCTGAAATCGAGTGACTATGAAAGTCAGAAATTTCAGATCGCTGCTCTGTTGAGAACAATATTTGCTTTCGGTGGTCTTTTCCATTTGGCTCTGTCAAATGGTGTTTTATAATACAAGTTAGGAGTATCTTTACTAAAATTTCAATTTTTTTCCTAATATAAGAGTATAGTGAATACCTGCACAGATTCTTAGATAAAAATAAGCTGTTATAAGCAAATGTCTCATAATTCTCTTTCTTCTGTGTATACAGACACACACACTCACACTCCTCTGGGTCTGTAGAATTACAGAGGTGATTTCCTAAACTCCTAGTAGATCAGTGTCAGGTCAGGCTGGGCGAGAGAGTACGGGGGTGCCGTTGAGGCAGGATATGTTCCAAAGGAAGACCAGGCAGCCTCCACGTGGTAAGCAGGAGATGTGTCCAGGTGGATCTCTGCAAGGATCATGCCTCCAGACGATGGACAGGGGTGGCCATATGATTTATTATCCAAATCAGGATACTCTAAATAAAAAAGGGTATAAATTGGGACTGTCTTGGACAAACGGGAACATATGGTCACCCTGTAAATTAGTGACATTTTTGGCTGTGGTGTGTTCGGGGGGCGGGAGGCAGGAGCAAAGCCACATCTTAAGAAACAAGGTCGGCGCCTGGTCCTGGAGCCTATGGGAGACTGGTCTGGAAGGCGGGGACAGCTGCCCCTGGTCAGGAGGAATCGCCACACCTGCAGGGAGGGACGAGAAAGCCCCGCCCTTGAAAAGTTCCGGGCGGTAGCAGAAAGGAGCCAGCATGATCATTAAAAAAAACAAAAAAAAAACTTTTAAACAAATGGACATCTAGAACAATTACTTTCTCAAATGCAGATGTCTTCTCTTTCTCCTTAAACCCCTTAAATTGCTCTTCCTACCTTCTTCACTAATTAGAAGGAAACCGTAAGTCTCAATGAATCATGTCCCCATTGCTCACGTTCCCAAGTAAGTTCACTGAAAGATCCCGTGAACTTTAGACAGGCCCACGTAGACTTCCCTTTGGAATAAACAAGAATCGCGGAGTGAGCATGTTATCGCGGGCCGGGGGGGAGAGGGATGTCTGCTGAATGTTCCAGATCACTGCCCTGATGGCACTCGCTGGAAGGAACTGATCCTAAGGTAGAAAGTCACTTTTCTCCCAGGAGAGAAGAGGGCACGAAAGCCACATGTCATAGGAGGGGGTGCACACAGCAGATCCAATTGTCCCATCCAGCTAGGCCTGTATGTGCTGAGTCCGCGCTGTCCTGGTTCTCTGTGCTGGCCAGGAAAGGGTGCCTGTGTGCATGTATGAGCATATGTGTGTGTACATGTGGAGGCCAGGCCAGGAAAGAGTGTGTGTGTGCATGTGTGTGT
>NW_012152951.1:4732923-4765346 GCF_000956105.1 Propithecus coquereli
CATGTAGAGGCCAGGCCAGGAAAGAGTGTGTGTGTGCGTGTGTGTGCATGTGTGTGTGCATGTAGAGGCCAGGCCAGGAAAGAGTGTGTGTGTGCATGTATGTGCATGTGTGTGTGCATGTACATGTGGAGGCCAGGTCAAGAAAGAGTACATGTGTGCATGCGTGTGCATGTGTGTGCATGTATGTGTGCATGTGTATGCGTGTGTGTGCATGTGTATGCATGTGTGTGTGTGCATGTGGAAGCTTGAGAAGAGCATCTCACCCTCTCTAGTAGTGGAGGTGGCAGCGGGGAGGCTCTGCGGAGATGGCGATGAAGAGGACGTGAGCCATCATGGAGCTGTCTGGGGGACGATGATGAATAGGATGTGAGCCATCCTTCTGGCACAGTCCAGAGAAAGTGCAGCCGCCTCCATCACCTGCCCCGGAGTCTGGTGGGAGGGTTTGTCCAGCCATGGTAGGAGTGGGTGGGCAGCCAGTATGAAGTCGGGAAAACGGCTGGAGCTGGCACACATTTTCCAGAAAACAAATGGCAGGTGCGCCTGGTGCACCAGGGGAAAGGGCAAGTGTCAGGCCCAAAGGAGATGAAGAGCCAGCATCTCCGTGGAGACAGACACACAGGGTGGCAGGGGATGGCTGTGACCCGGTGCAGTCGGTCCTGACCACACAATCCCGGGCAACAGACATTGCTGGTGCCACTTTGCTAATCTCAACTTGTCCCCTTTTCCTGGGAGCAAAGGAAAGAATGAAATCTGCCCCTATAAAATAGTATGAGTGGGTGTCACCTGCTTGGGGTCAGTGAATTGTGTGTCAGTAAGCACTGGCCTTACAGCGTGTCCCTGAGCCCACCCTGTGCGTACCACTGATGCAAGATCTTTTTAATAACCATGTTTTCAAATTGTGCACATGTGCTGTGAGAGTGTGTGTGATGTATATAGGTGCTGCACTGTGTGTTTTATAATCAAATGTAACAGAAGTTTCATTCTTTATGACAGCCTATGGTATACCACACGCATTTGCCTATTTCCTGATGCAAACCAAACAGGATTAACACTTGAGAAGTGCTAATAAACTGTAAAATCCTGTACAAGGGCAAGATATCATTACCAGCAGCATTAGCCTTCCTAGTGGTAGAATTTCCAACAGTAGGTTACTCCTGGATCGTATATTGTCAGTGACTCCTTCAGAATTAACTGCTGCCGGCATTGTGTGGGATCTAGATGAAACTGGATAAAAAATACATAAAGCTGGATGTAGACAGGAAATTGGTGATTTCTCTAAGCTTCTCTCGCCTGACAAGTTGCATTCATTAATAAAGTGTCTGAGTCCACAGTGTAAGACTTTATGCCCACAAATGTTAAATATTGTTAGTAATCAACAATGTTGCAGCATTGATACTAGCTCTACCTTCTTTTTTTTTTTTTTAGTTTTTTTTTAGTTCAGCATATTACGGGGGTACAAATGTTTAGGTTACATATATTGCCTTTGCCCCACCTGAGTCAGAGCTTCAAGCGTGTCCATCCCCCAGATGGTGCTCACCGCACCCATTAGGTGTGAATATACGCATCCCCTCCTCCCCCTCCCACCTGTCCGACACCCAATGAATGTTATTACTGTATGTGCACTTAAGTGTTGATCACTTAATACCAATTTGATGGTGAGTACATGTGGTGCTTGTTTTTCCATGCTTGTGATACTTAGTAGAATGGGCTCCAGCTCTATCCAGGATGATACAAGAGGTGCTAGATCACTGTTGTTTTTTATGGCTGAGTAGAACTGGGTGGTATCCACCTTCTCTTTTTTAATTTAACTTTTTAGTTTGAAACAATTAGACTTGTAGAAGAATTGCAAAAATAATAGAGAATTCCTGTATGCCTTCCACCTGGCTTCAACAAATGTCACCATCTTACAAACCACGTCCCAGTTATCAAAACTAAGAAATTAACATTGGTACTGTATTATTAACTAAACTACAGACTTCATTCAGATTTCACCAGTTTTTCCATGAATGTCTTTTTCTGTTCCAGGATTCAATTGCATTTGGCCTCCTCTTAGTTTTTCTAACTCGTCCTAATAAAAGGAGATATAGATGGTCATCCGTAAATGATCCGAATTGTGGTGATACATGCAGACAGTGACATTTGGGCTGAATTTAAAATATTCTGAAACAAAGTTAGAGCCTGGTATAAATTTGATCTTAAAATAATTATTTGTGTTTTGCCAGAGTTGTGGATCTCAACCTCGGCTGCACGATGGAATTCCCTAGAACACTGGTACTTTATAAAGTACCAATGCCTGTGACCTACCCCCACAAAGTCTGATTTAATTGATCAGGGTGTGGCCTGAGCCCTGAGCTCCTTCAAAGCTCCCCAGTTGATTCTAATGTACGGCCAAGTTTGAAGACCCCTGTTCTAGAAAGAGGGAATGTTGAAGTTAATTTCCTTTTCTCCCTCGCTCTAGACCTCAGAAGAGAAGCCGATTCTACTTAAACTTTGAATGTTGGGGGCCAGTAATGACACATCCCAGGGGCCTGCAAAGTTATAGACCTTCTGGGTTCCCTTCTTGGTTCCGTTCCTGATAGTTTGAGAACAAACTCTGAAGTTCAGAATTAGTTTTTCTATGTGTCCAAGTGTAACTGAGATGTTCATGTGTCAAACATTGCCATCGTTTCGAGAAAGTCATTTTTACATTTTATCTTTGAAATATTTCTATTGTTTTAACACCTGAGTGTTAATTATTTCTTTTTTTAATTATGGGCTGGGGGTGGGTGGGAACAGAGGGTCCACCGTCAAAAGCTATCACTAAACAACTTGTAAACTGTTCAGCAGAAATCACCCAACACACCCCAAATTGAAGTCACGATTGTCTTCATGTAGTTACATTTTAATTTGAATTCCTTGTATAAATTTTAAGTCTTGCTCATTGAATGCTATAAATAAGTATCCATCTTAAGAAAGAAAACTTTTAAAAAAATATTTAGAAATTCGAGAGAGGTGGAGAGTAAACTTGGTTAGCCATTACTGCGTATTGTAAAAGCCAGGTCACAGTTATTAATATTTTCACACACCAGTTAAGAATACGAGTAGTTATTAACCTCTTGTTTAATCACAGACGCCCTTGAAATTTGTTAAGAAGTTACATTCACTTTCCTTCACAAAAGTTTACATTTAAAAGTTTACAAAAATAATTTTTGCTTAAATTTTTAGAGGATTCATAGATACCCGTAAGCCAGGATTCTAGAAAGAACCCATAGGGTAGACAGTTGAGTTGAGGTTCTTCTGCCCCCAGCATCCTGTGTCTCAACGAACTGAATTGCTTAATTGGTACTATTTGGGGACTGATTTACCCGAACAATTAAGGTGTAAAATGGCCTGACTCGTTGGAAATGCACCTTTAGATCCAGTGCCAGATGTGCTGGCACGTGGGGGCGTGCCCTGTTCTGCTTTGGCATCCTGGCATTTGCTCGAGCATTGGCCAGGGCATCTGAAAAGGGTCTAGTCGTTCAGCATTCCTGATTACAAGCTTATCTACAATTTAAAAATAAACAACATAGGAAAGCAATTTTCCAATTGCAGAAGAAACAACAACGAGAAGCCGTTCTGGGAAGATAATTTATTTAGAAATGGGTTTGGGATTTCCAGTTATTATCTGCCGTTCGGCGAGAGAGGAGAAAGTCAATAGTCTGGCTGCGATGCCTGGCTTGTAGTGTAATAGCTGCTTCTGGGGACGTGGCATCCGCGTTTGTTACCGCCTCCAAGATGTGACCCAGGCTACGCTACCAGACATTACAGCAAACAACGGTCCCTTCTATTTAGCGACCAGAGAGGGGCTTGAGTGCAACTCGTTCTGTGTGTAGCTGAGATAAAGAAAAAAGAATGGTGCAGTCCAAGGAGGGCTCAGTGATCCGGACTTCCTGTTCGCTTTTTCCTTCCCAGTGCAAATGGTAGGAGGCAAATGGGATTCCGGACCAGGTGAGCAGAGTGAATTCCTAACATGGAGCCCGTCGTTTCTTTAGGACGGGAACGATGCCTATACCTGGGTGGCGGTCCTTGAACCTGCAAGAACATCGATCTGTGGGGCATATTGTGAGGCTGGTATCTTCATTCTCTTACCAAATACTTATTTAGTGTCTGCTGGTAACCACAGGAGACACAGAAATAACTGACCTTTGACTCCTTGTCCAGTTGGTATTTGCACTTTAGGTGATTAATAAGATAGAGTGTAGGATTCAGCCATGTAACAAAAAACTACTTACTTATACCCCCTAAATCTATTTAAATAAAAATAAATAGATTGATAAATAAAGAGAAAATTTGGAATAGCGTTAAGAGGACACAGCAGAGTAAATAATTCTTCCGTAGATAAAAAATTAAAGCCAGAAACTGAGTGGGGCTGAATGATTTAGTAATCTGGTCTTCCAGTAAACACCCTACTTGAACCTTTCTCTGCCGTTGAGGGTTCTAGTTAAATCGGTGTCTCCGGGCTGTCCTGATGAGCACCTATACTTTAGAGTCAAGACACTAAATAGCTAAACATTCTTCCATTCGAAGAGCTCCCCACCCCACCTCCATCCAACAGTGTCTGTAAGAATTTCATACTCTTGCTTTGGCTTTCTGTAGAAACTTGTTCCATATGAAATAACCCGTCTGCAATAAAAACATCCAAAAGGCAGGCATCATTCTCCCCCACCAGGTCTGAGAAGTGTGGGCTCGGATAGACTTATCACACTCCCCCTCCCTCCAGTAACTACAAACAAAGCTCTCCCCGAGGCCATCCCCACTGAAGGTGCCAACACTTGAACTAAAAATCTATTTGTTTTCAATGTAGACACTAAAAGCAATCTGTTAAATAAATGCATCCAATTTCTATTGCCCGGAAGCAACTGCATATTTATTACTGACCTGACATTTTTGACCTACTACAACCATAAACCAAATGAGTGTTATCTCGCTCAGCTTTAAAGATGGTTATCAGTCCCCTAATAGCAAAAATGCTCTGTCTGCTGGGTTGCCTTTTTGCATTGTTGCTGGCAAACACGCAGAAACACGTGCGACCTCAAATGAAAAATCAATGAGAATCATTGGAAACCAAGCCATCGGTGTCTCTTAGTTAAACTGTGTAGAGGAAATACTCCTTTACCTCTTGGCGTTCCCTCCCACCCTAACGCAAAGGGAAAAAATGAAAGATTTGAGGGAGACACTACGTGTCAGGACCATGAAGTGTTAAAAGAAAAGGCCCTCTGCAATGCGGAATCCTCGCCCCTGTTGGGTGCAGGAAATGTGACTTCAGGTCCAACTCCATGAACAGAAAATAACATTCTAACAAGTCCTGCTGCAGCCAAGCATAGGGGCCCCAGGATTATATGATAGTTTCCAGTGTGCTTTTTAAAAAATTTTCTTTATAACGCTCTCTTTTTAAAAATTTTTTATTTTTTTTTTACAGCATATTACGGGGGTACAAATGTTTAGGTTACATATATTGCCTTTGCCCCATCCTGAGTCAGAGCTTTAAGCACGTCCATGCCCCAGACGGTGCACACCACACCCATTAGGTGTGAATATACCCATCCCCTCCTCCCCCCTCCCACCTGCCCGACACCCGACGAATGTTATTACTATATGTGCACTTAAATGTTGATCAGTTAATACCAATTTGATGATGAGTACATGTGGTGCTTGTTTTTCCATTCTTGTGATACTTCACTTAGTAGAATGGGCTCCAGCTCTATCCGGGATAATACAAGAGGTGCTAGATCACCACTGTTGTTTGTGGCCGAGTAGAACTCCATGGTATACATATACCACATTTTATTAATCCACCTATGTACTGATGGGCATTTGGGTTGTTTCCACATCTTTGTAATTGGGAATTGTGCTGCTATAAACATTCTAGTGCAGTTGTCTTTTTTATAGAATGTCTTTTGTTCCTTTGGGTAGATGCCCAGTGTGCTTTTTAATCCATCTTTTAGCCCAAAATAGTGGGCAATTATCGTAAGGGACCTTGGACGAATCGCCTATCCCTTCGGTGAGAGACTTTTACAAACTCAGAACATGGAAAGAGCCAACTTCCTCCCCCGCCCCCCAAGGGTGCAAGGGCTCTGGGTATAAGAAAGTCCTCCTTTCCATTGGCCATCAGAGCCATGCCAGCGAGTGCGTCCTGCCATCCTCGCAGAATTGGAGAGGAAGAGTTCAGCAGGGGAGGTGGAGAAAGGAAAGTCATTTGTCCTCAGAGGCTCCATTTAGGGGCAATTCCAGCCGCCTCATTCTCTTTGCTTCCTGGTCATTTTTTTTCCTTTCTGGTCATTTAGTTGATAAATGCTAAACCAACATATGGCGGGGAACAAAGGAATTTCCAGTTAAATCCATCACTTAAAAAGTCTTTCATTTAAAAAGTTTAATGTGAGGAATGCAATTACATAGAGAGGGAATCCACTTTTCTGTCTTCTGTTAACGTGAATGAAGAATTGGGAGACCCAACGGAGTGGCATCCAAGTGACATCTGTCTCTGGCTCTTCTTGCAACATGTCCCCACCTTGCGGTTCTTCCCGTGTGAGTGACGGGCCCCGGAGATCCAAGTCAAATTCCCAGCAGGCTGTGTGGGCAGTAACGTGGCTGGAAAAAAGTCTTGTGCTTTTGTGCTGTTCTAGTCTGTGAGGGACTCAGAGATTTCTCTTGTGAGAATAATGTAAAGGTGGTTCCCACCAGACTATTTATCAAGAAATATTGTAAAGGCACAAGGTGAATATTTAAATCTCCCTGGTCATGGGATGGATTGCTCTTGTGGGTAATCCATCATTCAATCGATGAACAAACTCTTCTTTTGAGCATAAGCTCCAGGGGAGTGGAGATTGTGTGCATGTTGCTGGCCGCCCATCCCCGGACGCTTTAGAGAGAAGGTGGCCAGGGAATGTGTAGGGACGGAAAGGAGAGGGAGGGAGGGAAGGAAGGAAGAAATGCAGCGCTGACTCCATTCGCATATCATCACGTATCTCTGTGGTTCACTTTTTAAAATGGTGCTAATGAGGTATAATTAACATACAATAAACTACATACATGAAAGTGTACAATTTGATAAATTTGGACATATATCCACATCCATGAAACCATCACCACGATCAAGGCAGTGAATATATCCATCGCTCCCAAAATGTTTCTTCTTTTACCCCTCAGCCACGCCCCCAGGCAACGACCGATCTGCCTTCTATCACTGTAATTAGTGTGCATTTTCTAGAGTTTTACATAAATGGAATCATACAGTCTGTACTTGGCTTTTTTTTTTTATCTGTCTTCTTTTACTCAGCATAATTATTTTGCAATTCATCATGTTGCTATATATACAAGGGCTGTCCACAAAGTATCCAGCCATCCATTGTTAAATATAACAAGAATCGTTTCATGGCTGGATACTTTCCAGACAGCCCTCGTAGTTGACATATCAATAGTACGTTCTCCTACTATTGCATAGTATTCCATTGTATGGATGTAACACAATTTGTCTATCCATTCTGCTGTCGATAAACATTTGGATTGTTTCAAGTTGGGGGCTATGACCATATCTATGAAATGTCCATTAAGTGTCCATGAATGTTTGTGCAAAAATCTTTGTGGGGACAGATGCGTTCGTTTTTCCTGGGTGTAGAACGGCTGGGTCATATGGTAGGTGGAAGTGTAATTATTTGAAATATTCCATAGGGTTTAATTTTCATTTGAGTGCAGTCTGGGAAACAGACAGCAGGTCTCAACCCCAGGACTTTCTGATGCCTTTTCTCCCCCGTCAGGTGACACAGTGTCTCCTGCTCATGCAGTATTCCCTAGATAATTCCTTTAGGGTCTTCAAATCCTGAAAAGCTAATAGTGAGGGGCGAAGGTCCACATTTATCTGCAATCCAGCACGATCCGCTCCACATACCCCCCTCATCCCAAAAAGCCTCTGCAAAATCCAAAGCCCTAACCAGCGTGTCTTTATTTTCCTCAGGGGACACTTAAACTGGCTTCAACTAGATCGAAGAGTTTTGGAACATGACTTCCCTAAAAAGTCAGGACCCGTGGTTTTATACTTCTGTGTCAGGTATGTACACCTGGTGTCTGCGTTTTTGTTTTTGTTCTGTGTCAGAAAAGTCGGGGAGGGCAGAGAGATTCAAGGCGAAGGCAGGTCAGATTTGTCTTGGATCATTGCCAGGGAGAAAGGGCGTTGTTTAGCTGTATTCCTCGTAGATACAGATGCAGGGTGTGAGTGTGTACAGCACGTTGGTTTGTGTGCAGCGATCGGCATGTGTTTGTGCGCTTGCACTATGATGCTTGTGTGGAATGAACATAGAAACCGGTTTGTTTTTTTTTTTTTTTTGCTTTTTTTGGGAGGGGGTGTCATATACCTCGAACTAAGCTGAGTCTCTTATCATACATAGCTCATGCCCTGGGATTATTTTTTGGTGGCAATTTGAAGCTACATAACAAATGTCTCTATCTTCTCTCTTTCTGTCACAAATGCCACTTGAATCTTTGGAAACTTGTGTGTTTTATCCCAAATAGGAGTCGTTGAAACCCAGCAGCAAACCACAGATCAAGGTATTTCCTGGCAAGGGAGAATGTGGCCTAATAACATATCAGAAATCCCGGGCATTTTCTATCCATAAATCTATTCTAAGAAATGTTATTTTGTGATTTGCAAAAGGAACTGTATTTGGGATTTGATGCTTTAAAGAGTTAACATTTGCAGCAGCCTTATGAAGAAGACGGGTCTTAGCACTTCTGTTTGCAAAAGGTGGTGGGAGCAAGGCAAGTCAGGGGTTCCGGGTCAAAGTACGAATCAGGATCAAGGTCAGAATCTTGCCCCCAGATCCTGCAGCACCCTGAGTACTCGGTCTGTGGACCCAGCAGGTTCTATCTGTGCAGAACTTTGATTGCTACCCATTTGCAGAGGCATTGGAGTTCTGATGCCACGGTCTTCGCATGGACACGAACACTTCGCCCAATGCATAGTTTAAAATATGCTAACAGCAATCCAGGCATAGGACACAAAGCATGTGCAATTCAGTTCTTCGTAGAGAGCATGGCAAGGACCATAAGAGTCAAAGAGTCCACTGAAGAGGCTGGAGTGTGTGTCTTTCCATTAGCTGGCGGAGTCAGTTCAAACTTGCCTTTCATGCGTTTTTGATTTGTTTACCAGCTGCGAACATATCCGAGCTCCTCGTAGCCGTTTCCATCACTGATGGGAATGATCGCGATGCCATATTCTCTTGAACGGTGTCTATAGTTTCTCAGATCTATGGGAAAGCAACCATAGATAGCAAAGAATAACTATTGCACCGGGAAGGGCAGGTGGTTGGGCCGAAGCAGCTCGTTAACCTGTGATTGCAGGTGGGTCGGTACCCTGACCACCTGTCAGCCTCTCCCCTTCTCCGTGGTGGTTTTCACCGACATTAACCAGGAAGAGAAAATACTGGGCTAGGTTACATATTAGGTGGTTTTATTTTCAATAGTCTGTTGTGAGTTATTTGTGGGTTTGGAGAACCAGGACCCTTGTAGGAAAGCTTGAGGGCACTCTGAGATTGATAGGGAAGTGTTCTTTCCCAAAAACGTGCAGATCCTTCCAAATCTCTCCAAGCTGTCTTCTCTGCGTAAAACCAAATAACATGGAGAGCTGCAGAGGTCTGACAGGTGCTAGCAACAAAGAGAGCTGGGGAACGGGCTGGCTGCAGACCCAAATGCTATGTTCACTCTGACCCATAGCCCAGAAGGACACTTCTGCCACCGGCCACCCGTTTTTCTAGTTGGCCAAAGCAGGGACATTACAGAACACTCATTAGAAAAAAAATCTCCAAAACCTCACTTAGGGACAGCTGCTCTTGGCTATATTTTTTTAATGTACTGCACCTAACAGAACATGGCTCCTCCCTCTCTAGCTCCCGTGAAAGCCGATCTTTCTGGAGGGTGTCAGGGTCCTGGAGGGCCACACCTGAGTACTTCAGGCTCATCAGGTCCAAAGCCAAATTCATTATCTTCCCTCTTCTCCTCCCCAGTCCTTCTATGGTACCATCAAATCTGTGACATTATCCACACTCAGTCACCGAGGCTATAAATCTCAGTCTTTCCTTCTTTCCTCTTCCTTGAATTTCTATGTGCACTAATTCTCTGCTGTACTTCCAGAATCTCTCTGCACTCCCGTCTCCTCTCTGTTGTGTGAACTCAGGCCCTCACCTGCTGTCACTTGGATGATGGCGGCAGCCTCCCAGGCGGGCATCCCTTGGTCCTGGCCACAGAGCATCCCAACGCCCCCACTGTCCTGAGTTCAGTGGTGACAAACCACCAATAGTTTGTTTTCTCCGAGAAAGGAGGCAGATTGTCCACATAGGTGAATTCTACATTTTTGCCCCGATTTTCAGCCTGGGAAGAATTCTTTTTTTTTTAACCTTGTTCCTTTATAGGGATGTGCAGAGGATGTTGTCTCCAAAAGAGTAGTACGATAAATTATCTGCATCATAGACCCAGACCTTGGAATATGCTTGAGTCCATAAAAGGGTTTCTGTCCAACCAGGCGCTTTACCTGTGTGTTTCTAAACAGAAGCATGGTTGGCTCCGAGCAGCTGTCTCGAGCCAGCCGCTCCACCTGCGTGTCCTGACGCAGCCTGACTCTTGAGTCCCTCGTCACCTTTGTTCTTTAGTTTAAGCATCTATACCTTAAATCTGCACACCACACGCACAGCCTTTGCGACAGAGCAGAACAAAATAAATTTGGATTCAGTCGAGGGGCTACACTTGGGGATCTGGTGGGCCACGTGTGGCCTCGAGGTGGCAGGTTGCCCACCCTTCTAGGCACTGCTCTGGGAGCTGAGGTCAGAGCAGTGAACAAAACAGAGAAAGGGGCCACTGCGTATCCACTTCCTCCGGCTGCCAAGAGCCTACCAGCCCTGCCTGTCGTATTTCGTTGCCGACTCAGTCCAAACCCATCGTGCACCCTTCTAGCCACTCCCTTACCCTGGATGTCACCTGCCTTTGCTGCTCTATCTCATACACACACACGCACGCACACACACACACACACACACACAACTTCCCAGGGTTGGATCAGCTCAGCCGCACACACCTTTTACTTCTACCCCTGAACTGCTGAGTGTGATCAAGAAAAAACAAAAAAGAATTCGTGCAACTGCAGGTCGGTGCCTCATCGATTGTGCCCAGCGTCACCTCGATCGCCAGCACTTCTAGCCAGTAGCGTCAGGCTCGCCTGCTCAGGGTCTCCGTTGCCCACCGTGGCTCTACCTCCTGCTGCAGACTCCACACCAGATACTCCAGCCTTTTGCTCCAAAAAGATGATATTACTCATGATTTTGCAGAGAAAACAAAAGCCAGCCCCAGTGAGCTCCATCACCCTTCTGCTTCCTTAGCCGCAAACCTGACTGTGCCCGCCCGTCTTCGTGGCCTCCCAGCCCCCCACTGCACACGTGAGCATCTCGAAGGCCCTGTCATCCAGCACCCGCAGACCCACGCGCACTGCGATTCTAGCCCCTTCCACCGCCGCACAGCTCGTCCCTTCGAGTCTTTCCTCTCTGTTCTCTGTCTCAAGCTGCTTCTCCACCCACCTCTCCCTTCTTGGCCACGTCGCTCCCACCTTGATCAAAGAAAGTCCCCTCCCGTAATGTGCAGCCACCCCGGTACTGCCTCTGCCTGCCTTTCTGTTCTGCTCACGGCAAAGGCAGAAAACGGGTCCGTGCGAGCAGTCGCCCCCTCCCCACGTGTCTCTGGTCCCTCAGTCTGTGGTCATGCAGTTTCTGGTGCCATCTTACCCCTGGTCCCTAGAGGCCTCTGGACTCCAATTCCACGTGGCACCTGTGGCTTTGGCCTCGACTGAACCTGCTCCCTGAGTCCTGCGTGGCTCTGTGGCTCTGCGCTCTCCTGGTCCACCTCGTCTTTGGTCCCTCTGTCCCCAGCTCTGCGGTAGGTTCCCCTGCTCTGCTCACCTGTGAGCGTCAGTGTCCACGAGGTCTCATCTTGCTTGTCATCTCTCCCTTCCCCTCCCAAGGTGTGATTTCACCCCATCCATGACTCCTGGCACTGCTCTTCTTAGAGCTTCTCGGCCCTTTGCCCCTGTCCTGACCTCTCTCCCCATCTCCGGGCTGCCTCTGCTCATAGGCACGAGTACACGGATGCAGCACACAGGATCGAATGACGACATCATCTTTCTGCCCCCAGATGTGCCCCTCGCTCCGTGTCACCTCCTCATCTCTGCGATGGGTGCCACCACCCACCCAGCCCTCTGAGTCGGAAACTGGGGAGTCAACCTTGACCTCCCTCCTATTCTCCTCATCACCACTTCTGATGATTTCTGTGTCTTCGATAGCTCTGACACCCAACCCGTGCTCTCCGTGCACCCCCTTGGCGGTAATCAGGGCCTTCATAAACCCGTCCTGGACCCGAAACCCGCTCGTTCATCTCTGCTTCTGCTCTCCGTGCCTTCCGGTCTGCCCTAGACATGGACACCATGCATCTCTTCAGAGATTCTCATCTGATCTTTGCTCCTAATTTCTCCTGGCTTTCAATGAGCCTTAGGGAAAAAAGGATATCCTTAGCACATCACGTGCGACACAGCTTCTGCTCACTCGTCCAGCCCGTCCCTGCCCACCCCCTCGCCCCTCGCACACTCGGGCTGTGTACACAGCCAGTGGTCAGTCGATGACCAGGGTCAGTTTCAACCACACACCATTGTTTACAGCTATAAAGCAAGTTCCCCACATTTGAGAACAATGACCAGGCAAGCTTACAAAAGAGGTCAAGAATAAGATGTAAGGACAATACACCTACACACCCAAGGAAGTCTGTGTGTGTGTGTGTGTGTGTGTGTGTGTGTGTGTGTGTGCGTGCGCGCGCGCGTGTGTGTCTTTTTATAGGCGCAATTTTGTGCTCATAATGATGTGTACATGTCTGGCCTGTTCCTTTAATTGTGTCGTCTTCAGCCAAGTGTCCCTGTAGCTCTGATCATCTGTACCGTTTGTAGGAAAATAAATAGAGACTAGACTTGTCTGGGTTTCACAAACAATAAACTGAAGTGAGCAGTAGAAAAATAAGAAAGAGGGGAGATGCCAGGAAGCTTTATCTGGAGGGAGATTGTACAGCGGAGTCCCTCGGCCCGATTCTCCGTGTCTTCGCTGGCTGATTGAGACAGCAGCTGCTGTTTCCTGCCACTCACAGTAACAGTGATGGCACGGATCTAAGATGAGGTGCCTGCTACCCACAACTTGCTATATTTCAGCTAGAGTGTCCCAGTTAAGATCTCAGAGCTGTAGCCGTTCTAAACGCCAGAGATTTTGGCCGCAGAAACTCACAGCTTATTGTTCTTATTATTATAGTCATGCTCTTTTTTTTTTTTTTTTGCTATCGGAAGTCAGCATTTCAAATGTGACATTTGTGTTCATTATGGAATGAAATCACTGGGCCGTTTAATTAACACTTGCTGTAAATACGCGGTGCCTCCCAGGAGCAAGGGCGGTGGTCGTGCGCCGGGAGAGGAGGAGCTGGGGCCGCAGAGCAGGAGACCTGGTTGATGCTGTCTGGCTGGGCCGTCGCCCTCTGACTAGACAGGGCCCGGTCTGTCACAGTCGGAGGCTTCCACAAGTCAAAGAAGGGGTGGACACCCCCACACACCCAGGCAAAGCCTCTTGAATATGTAATAGGCTCAAACATGTAAACAGGGGCCGGGGCACAGTGGCCCACGCTTATAATCCTAGCACTCTGGGATGCCGAGGTGGGAGGATCCCTTGAGGTCAGGAGTTCGAGACCAGCCTGAGCAAGAATGAGACCTGGTGTCTACGAAAAATAGAAAACATCAGCCTGACGTGGTGGTACACACCTGTAGTCCCAGCTACTCGGGAGGCTGAGGCAGGAGGATCGCTTGAGCCCAGGAGTTTGAAGTTGCTGTGAGTTGTGATGATGCCACTGTACTCTCCCCAGGGCGACAGAGCAAGACCTTGTTTTAAAAAACAAACAAACAGGCCAGGCGTGGTGGCTCACGCCTGTAATCTTAGCACTCTGGGAGGCCAAGGCGGGAGGATCACTCAAGGTCAGGAGTTCAAGACCAGCCTGAGCAAGAGTGAGACCCCATCTCTACTAAAAATAGAAAGAAATTAGCTGGACAACTAAAAATATGTATATAGAAAAAATTAGCCAGGCATGGTGGCGCATGCCGTAGTCCCAGCTACTCGGGAGGCTGAGGCGGAAGGATCGGTTGAGCCCAGGAGTTTGAGGTTGCTGTGAGCTGGGATGATGCCACTCTACTCTCCCCAGGGCGACAGAGCAAGACCTTGTCTTAACAAACAAACAAACAAACAAAAACATGTAAGCAGGGAGCATATACTTATTTCTAGCGCACACTGTCGGATAAGACGTTCTCAGGCCTGGATCTTCTGCGCTGGCTTGAGTGTGATGCTGCTCCGATCTGGAGTCAAGGAACCCCTTAGCTATAGTTGCCCTCGGTTAGAGGCTTGTTCCTTTTAACTCAAAAAGAAGCCCTAATATTTAGCCCTGCTAAATGTGCCAAAAAGCCTGTTTTAGAAGGTAGGTTTTATTGTTATTCAGCTGTGGTGAGGCCAACAGGTCAGGAGAGGACCACCGTTGAAAAGATAGTTTGTTACCCACAGTTCAGAAGGGGAGGGGGCAGGCCACACCACGCCATGCCACGCCACGCAGGACGACACAGGGAGGAACCAGATGGAGTGAGGGCACACGTGAACGGGAGCCTTTATTGTGGTTTCTGTGGGAAGGCGAGGCCGGGTAAGCAGACTTAGGATTGGCTAGTTTGAATAATTTCAGCAGGCTCTGGGGCACAGGGCTGTCGCTAGTTGTCTGGTACGTGTTCCTGGGGTGATTAGGGCAGGGGAATAGTGGCCCTGCGTGTGAGAGCCCCCGGAGGTGTTGGGAGGGGTGGGCTCTGGACGGCTAGTGGGCTGCTCATGGAAGTCGTGCCCACTGGCGAGCCGTTACTGTCACTAGGAATTGGCCGACCCTGGCCGGACAGTCCCTCCAAGGACGGCAAGGCCCCTGATGTCAAAGCATCATCGAGACACAGTTAATACAGAACCAGACTTGGAATCGTCCGTGCAGACCCTCTGACTCTAAGAGCGTTCATTTCCCTGGGTCTTCCCAGAGACCTGGAATGTTCTTTGTGAGCTGCGGAAACCCTCTGCCCCACACCGATAGTTACGGAAATGCAACATCGCCACCTACTGCCAGAGAGGAGGACCTCTGGCAAGACTCTCACGAAAATCAGAAAAACAACTGAATTTTTGAAAAAGAAAAGAAACATCTTGTTGATTTTTTTGAGTTCTAGATAGAACTCAAAAAAATCAACAAGAAAAAATCAAACAACCCCATCAACAAATGGGCAAGGGAAATGAACAGAAACTTTTCAAAAGAAGACAGAATAATGGCCAGCAAACATATAAAAAAATGCTCAACATCTCTAGTCATTAGAGAAATGCAAATCAAAGCCACAGTGAGGTATCACCTAACCCCGGTGAGATTGGCCTCGATCAAAAAAACACAAAACAACAAATGTTGGCGAGGATGTGGAGAGACAGGAACACTTCTACACTGCTGGTGGGACTGCAAACTAGTGCAACCTCTGTGGAAAAGAATTTGGAGATACCTCAGAGAGCTAAAAATAGAAATACCATTCGATCCAGCAATAGCACTATTAGGCATCTACCCAAAAGAGCACAAAACATTCTACGATAAAGACATCTGCACCCGAATGTTTATGGCAGCACAATTCACTATTGCAAGAATGTGGAAACAACCCAAGTGCCCGTCAATCCATGAGTGGATTATTAAAATTTGGTATATGTTTACAATGGAATATTACTCAATCATAAGAAATGACAGTGATCTAGCACCTCTTACACTTTCCTGGATTAAACTCAAGCACATTATCCAAAATGGGGCACCACAAGAGCAGAACGGGATCCATTTGTACTCGCCATCAAATTGGTACTAACTGATCAACACTAGGTTGATCACATGGCAGAAATACTCTCTAGGGATTAGGGGATGGGGGGGCAAATCTACAACTAAAGGACACAGGGAGCACTAAAGGGAGGGAAGGGCATGCCTTTAACCCGCATTTGGGTGAGGCAAAGACATGAAGTGTAACTATAATGTTTGTACCCTCACAATACCCTGGAATAATAAATAAATAAAAAAAAGAAGAAAAGAAACATCTTGACTTTGACTCGCACCATCAACGCTCCCGTCTCCCCGGGGCCCCCGGTGTGAGCTGTGCCTCTCTCCCTGTGTGGACGGAGGTGTCTGAGGTCTGTTTCTCTCCAGGCGTTTCTGACTCCCTGGCAGGGTTGGAAATTCAGGATGAGCTAGATATCCGAGTGTAACGCAACAATAACAGGACAGGCCCGGAACTCACAGGGTTTTCCAGACTGTTGTCTCGGTGAGAAAAGTAAACAGGAAACCACTTTCCAATACTGTGTAAAGGAGGTGATATTTTTTTCCTTCATCTCAAAATAAGCTTGTTTTTTCCTGGGCCTGCTCTGCCTCTGTTAGGGCCAGACCACGTAGCCCAGTGGAAACGAATGCTGTCCCCAAAGGAGTGTCATTTGCTGCCTCATTTCAGTTTTCCGTTAGGAGAGAGTTGGAAAGACAAGAGAAGTATTCTGTTTTCTTAATACGCCATGCAGGAGAAAATTGGGATGAGGGTAGGGGAGGGACGTAGAATGTCTTCATTCCTTTATTCTCAAGAGCAAAAGCAAATGACATAAAGATGAATGGTATTGCTTTTAAAATTATTTCAGACCCTACAGATTTAGATTCAAAATTATCATTAGATTACCGAGGTTGCTGTCAACCTTAGCATTAGCAGGAGGCCTCTGCTAATGTTCTGATATTAGGGTTCCCCTCTCCCTCACCTCCCTTCTCCTGTGTTTTCCTTCTTTCCTTCCTTCCACTTATTTTGTGATTCTCATTACCCTTTGCCAAAGGCCCTTTGTAAAGGATATGGATTAGCTTTAAAAAATTAAATCAATCTTCATTTATTTTGCTTCGAGATGTAACATGTGCTTCTGCCTTTGAGTTTTCTATTATTAAAGAACTGGAAGTTGTACAACTTTACCTCTGAGGCCACGGTGGAGGTGTGTGGAGGCCTCCATGCCCTAAAACACTTGCTTCAAAAGCAGGAGGCGTGTGCTTGCTGGGGACACAGGGGGCGTGGAAGGTGACCCACTAGTTCATTCGTGCCCAGGCTTTGCAAGTGTGAAGACTGCTTTGTAATCCCTTGAGAATTATAGACCCTGACATGATGGTAATTGTACTAATAATACCTGCAGACTGAGAAAACCTACTGATGTCTGAGGTTACTCTGAAGTCACTCACGCATTTAAATGAACAGATACTGTGTTAAACACAGCAGCCTCTGCATGCATTTGCAAAATGATAGAAGACATTATTTATTTAGTCTGTAGACAAAAGGTGGCAAACCGGTAGGCCGTGGACTTGACCTAGCCTACAGACATGTTCTGTTTGCCTTATGCAGTGTTGGCTGGTTGTTTCCGCTGTTGTTGTTGTAATTCGAATTAGTTTCCCACATTTAAAAACCGATGGACTTCTTAGATGGTGAACCATTGACCTAGTTCCACTGTCTTCTTTTACAGTCTAGAAAACAGAAACCCGGCAAGTTCATGTGACTTGCCCTAAGTTACACAGAGATGGTTCTAGATCACTGGTCTTTGACTCTCTTCCCAGGAGTCTTGCGGTCAGATCATAGTGCTGTTCTAGAAGATCATAGAACTTGCTGCTTCTCATTTCACCTTCTGCCTCCTCTTGGTACGCTCAGTTTCTGGGAGCCAGGTACCCCGTACCTTCCGAGTCCAGTCTCAGGGTTGCCACCGCCCAGAACCTTCTTCTCCTCCAAGAAGCTGCATCTCAACCACCCCCCACCCCCTGTTTCGCTCCTTTAGTGTGGCTGGTCCTTAGACAGTACAAGCACATTATCTCATTGAAGAATTTAATAAGCTCAGAAGTCAATGTGTAAGGACACATTTAGTGTAAATAATGTCAGCATGTTTCATCTCGGGAAAAATTCATAAGCTCCATCTGGCTAGAAATCCAGTTCTCATTTGGCTTATTATGCATTAATAGCTCACGCTGTTAACACTTACCCCAGCTCTCTGGATGTGTGGAAATCAAGTCACACTTCGCTACCCCCAGGAAGACACACAATAAACCATTTCAGAGAGACATGTGATTAAGCAGAAGAAATTATCTTTAAAAAATCCAACTCAACAACGATTAGGACAAAACAAGCAGTTGTAATGAGAACAAATAACGTTCTGAAAAATTGGAAAGCAGGGAAAGAAAAAGAAAGCAGACTGGTCAGTTTTAGAGTCTGCGCTGCCAAGTTGGTAGTAGGCTGGTTCTTTGCTATGGTGGGGGCTGTCGGGCTAGACAGTCCTGATCCACTGTAGAGATACCTGAAAAATGCTGTTTGCCCTCGAAAAGGAATCATAGAAAAGCAACTGATGACACTTTCCTCTTTTGCTCATTCAGGATTGGGCGTTCCGGTTGGCATCTCGAGTCGTGTAGCTCAAGAGGACGGCTGATTGGCTGTGCCTGCCGTTTCTGAGGTTCATGCACGGTTTTTGTCTTTCAGGTTCTATATAGAAAGCATTTCGTACTTGAAGGATAACGCCACCATCGAGCTCTTCTTTCTGAACGCTAAGTCCTGCATCTACAAGGTAGGAGCTTTCTCTTCCTCTTCCGTTCCCCGCTGAAATCCGAAAGTATTGTTTGAAGCTGGAAATCCCAAGGTGTTGCCCCTTGGGTGATTTTATTGATTAACAGAAATGATTTATGCATTATTTATTATACATAAATAGAATTTCATGAAGCTAAAGGCGTCAGGTTAATAATGTGATTCCTTCTGATCCATCTCTGTGGTTCTGGCTTCGTGGTGGTGTTCCTTAGCCTAATTTTAAAGGTCTCTTTCTCAACTGAGACAAAGGGGAAAAAAACTAGATAAATCCAACAAATGCACTAGTCAACTCAGTCCTGGCAAGTATGAATGAACTTCTGATAGCCAAATATATGTATAGGTGACCGTTTGTAGGTGGTCTAACAGTATCTCTCAAGGGGATGCTTTTGGCACTTTAGGTCAAAAAATTCTTTCTTTAAAATTGTGGTAAAATGCACATATATTTATTATCATAGTCATTTTTAAGAGTACAGTTCAGTGGCATTAAGTGCATTTGTACTGTGGGTGTAACCATCACCACCATTCACCTACTGAATTCTTTTCATCATCTCGCATTGAAACTCTGTACCCCCTAAACAACTCTCAAGTTCTTCCCTCCCCAACCACCATTCTACTTTCTATCTTTATGAGTCTGACTACTCTAGTCCCTCATATAAGTGGAATCATACACGTTTGTCCTTTTGTGTCTGGCTTATTTCACGCAGCATGGTGTCCTCAAGGTTCATCCATGATGTAGCATATATCAGAATTTCCTTCCTCTTTAAGCTTGAGTGATATTCCACTGGGTGTATGTACTACGTTTGGTTTATCCATTCATCTGTGGGTGGACGTGGGCTGCTTCCACCTTTTGGCTATCACGAATAATGCTGTTATGAGCACGGCTGCCTGAATAGTCCCTCAAGACCTTGCTTTCAGTTCTTTGGGGTATATACTGAGAAGTGGGGTTGCTGGATCATATGGTAGTTCTACTTTTCATCTTTTGAGGACCTGTCTTACCGTTTTCCATAGTGGCTGCCCCATTTTTCATTCCCACGAACAGTGCAACAGTGTGTCAGGGTTTCAATTTCTCCGTATCATCACCAGCACTTATCATTTTGTTTTTTTGGTTTTTTTTTCAGTAATAGCCATCCTAATGGGTATGAGGTAGCATCTCATTATGGTTTTGATTTGCATTGCCCTAGTGACTAGTGACATTAATTGCCTTTTCTTATGCTTACTGGCCTATTCAAGAGACAATTCTTAATTGAGTGAGACAGTCCCTTGCACTGTATCCAATTGGCCCACGTGCTTGGAGTGTTTCCTTTCATGGGATAACCCAAAATGCCCACACACCTTTCCAGAACACACTCTCTCCCCGGGGAGAGGGGCTTGCAGAACACCTAGGAGAACATATTTAAAGGAACCACCCACCCCACTGGCTGCCCACCTGCCCATCCCACGAGTGCAGGCTTCCTGCTGCCTCCCGAGGGCTGCTTTTTACCCACAGCAGAAGAACAGCTAATACCACGAAGCTCACATAAGGTGTAGTCTCGTTACCTGCCGAGTGCTTGATGTCCATTGTCTGATTGAGTCTTTGCTCTTTTTGAGATGAATACTGCTTTTCGTTCCAACAAGGAAGATGACACAAGGGGGTATTCACACTGGTCACATACCCTGTGAGTAGCCCGGACTGTGCCATACCTTGGAGGACAGACTCTCCCTGTACGCCTGTTCATAAAGTGATTGATGGATATATTCAAAGGAGTCTGAGGAAATGCCGCTGCCTGTATTTTCATATTTTTTGTTCAAACGAATGCCCTATTTTACTAAAAATCCACATGTACATTACATCTTACAAAAACAGCATCCGTCTGCTCTCTTGGTCCCTTCCCTAACCCCATAACAGCAAGCGGGTATTCAGGGAGCTCTGAGAACAGACCCCCCCAGATACTCAGGGCTGGCCAAGCACCCCAGACCCCTGGTCTGGTGCAGAGGGGTGGGCAGTGGAGCCCGCTCTCTGCTGCCGTCAGTCAGTCCCCCTGTCCCGAGCCTGCATGGCCTCACCAGGGCAGGCCGCGGTCTCAGCTGGACTCAGGGCCAGTCCCTGCCTGGGCGGGTCACCTCAGGAGGAGAGTGGGTACCCATAGCGGTTGCGGTCAGCCTTGCCCAGGGTCAGCGCCAGCGACAGGCTGGGCTTCTGTGTCTTCATATTTAACTACACTCAGCTTTGTGGGATTGCAACAACCCCCTAAACCTTTAAACGCACAGGCAAGAGTTGAAAGGGTATCACTTTTCCTTCTGGGAGGACTCGAGCACATTCGTTGCACAGAATTGTTCTGCCAAGTACAAACGTTCAAAGTAATGGAAGGCCTGGTAATGATAAAATTAAAATCTGTAAAAAGACCTCACTTGGTGGCAGTTGCTGAGACAGGACTTAATTGGGGCTCAAACCCATAGCACTCCGATGACAGCATTTTGGGGGTTTTGCTGAATGGAGGAAAACGACACTAAATGCAGTTCCAGGTATTTGCAAATTCCTTCCTCTCTCTAAGCACCCATTTTCTCATTCTAAAGTGGAACTACTAATAATAATACCAACCGTACGTACCTCACAGACCGTAAGAGTATCTGATGGTTTTTTGAATGAAGGGGAAAGCACTTTGAAAAAGTTCAGAAATGAAAAGCGAGCACTGTCCACCAGGTGGCAGTCTCGGGCAGTGAAGTAAGTGGAAGGAACGTCGCTGAACCCATGAAATCGCTCTTGAGCCTCCCAAGTAAACAGCGGCTCCAAAGCGTACCTGTGCAGGTAGCCAGGTAAAGGGAGAGAGGAGGCGTTCAGTTCTGTCTTGTCCCCAGTGTGAGCTGAAGGTGACAGGGCTTCTGAACATCACATATGCTGCAAAGACTCTGGTATTCAAGGAAAATACAAAAGAAGAATAAATCTCCGAACTGAATATTACAGATTCCCCAAGCGGAGGTGATGATCGCTTTGTCGCCAGCCGCCTTTAAGATCAAGGTGCCAACAGCCTCAGCCTGCCCGCTGAATGGCATCCCAGAACCCAGCCCTCTCTCCTCAAAATCTTCCCTTGAACATGGGCCCTCAAATGACCACAACTGACAAGGGATGGCTTCTCTCAAGTTTATACAGGAGACCAAATAGCATCACGAGGCCACTTGTCTCCCTCTCGTGTTCAAGAATAATTTTTTCATTTGCATAAATTGATACTTAGAATTTATAAAAAAAAATTTTCATCTTAGTAGTATCTTATTTGAGCCTCAGAAACTCGGAGTGAGGTAGAGCGAGAACCCCTGGTTTTCCAGGGCAGGAAGCTGATGCTGAGAGAAGTTAAGTGACTTACTTAAAGACAGAGGACCTGCAATTGGTTGGACAGGCCGTGTAACCTATGTCAATATGTAAAGGCAATGGGAGGCGTGGAGCTGAACGATGAAGAGTTTAGCTTTTGCCGTGGGTCAGACTCGGGTTCCCTTCCCACCTCTGCCACTTAGTAAATGCAATAAACGTGGACACCTTGTGCTGTGTCTCCAAGCTGCATTTTCCTCTCCGATTGAGCAAAGATATTATAAGACCCTGCCCACAACCTTCTTGGGAAGGTTCAGCGAGACAACGCATGGGAAGTTCTTAGCACCATGCCGGGTACCTTATGAGCTAGCCGGATTCCGACCTGAGTTGTCTCTCTTGGCTGTGATTTTCTCTGTGCCACCCACGCTGCCCCCTGGCACTTTTGAGGCCTTGGAGAATCCAGAGGGCGGGGCCAGCCCGGGAGAACCTGCCATGGTACATCACCCAACCGCAGGCTTGGGTTTCCCCGGCGCAGGTTTAATGTCAAATCCCTCCCTGTCTCTTGGGGAATGATTCTTGCCACGTATGAGAATCTAAGTTAACCCAGGTAAGACATGCCACTTATTTTTGCTTCTTCAAAGTCCAATGTCTTTCACTTTTTAAAGTATTAATATTCATTTCTATCAAAGTCATGTATGATATAGTTTAAAAGTCAAATGGTTCTATGAGGCTTATTGTGAAAAAGAGTCCCCTCCCCCCAAGTCCTGCTACTTGCAACAATTTTAGCTGTTTCTTCTAGTATTTGCCTCTCTGCATCTAAATAATTGGCACAGGACATGATTTCTTGATGTATCCATTTTAGATTTATCGAATTTCTGTTAAGATGGGTGAGGATTAGGGTGTCCCATACAATCACCTACACTTTCCCTTTTCCTGTTTTCTCGGTATGGCAATGACTCCATTCTGGGTTAAAGCCATAACCATCAGCATGATATTATTGTGGCTAATCTAAGTATCATGTGGTTGTGGTTCCTGTTTTAGACAACCAGTTGTTTTACCCAAAGGGAATAATTACCTTCATTGCACTTGTTCAGTTTCTACACACCCGTCACTTTTTTTCAAAAGCTTCAATAATTTCCCAAACGTCTACCAATATTAATTTCCAAACACATAAGACAATTCTTCAGTTCCTCTCTTTCGTTTGATTCTGGTTGGTCTTGCTGCTGCTGTTGTTTTCTCAGACCTCCCTCCTGGACCCCTCCCCAATCCTCATGCTTCAGTGGGGCTCTGGGCCCATGCAGAGCCTCACCCGGGGACACCCTTACACATCGGGGTCTTTCCTTCACCCCAGCTCTGCATGGGATCCTCCATTTCCCAGATCCTCAGTCTTCCTGTTTTTATGTTTTGCATCATTGTTTCCTTGGAGTACATCCTGCGGTAAATCCAGAGAAAGTGCATATGGGAAGTAAAATGTTTGGGTCCTGGCATGTCTGAAGAAGTCTTTATTCTACCTTCATATCTGATGAATAGTTTGGATGTAGAAATGTAGAAGGAAGATTTCTCACAGAATATCAAAGGTGTTGCTCCGGGAAATCTGCTGTCCTATCCATTGTATGTGACACCCCAAAGACCCCCAAACAGTGGGACCTTTTAGGACCTCCTCTTCGTCCCTCTTGATCCGAAGTTTCAGGGGGTGTGCCCTGAGGTGGGTCTTTATAAATGTATCATGCTTTGTGTGCAGTGGGTGCTTTTTGTCTAGAAACTTGTATTCGTTTTCAGTTTGGAGGCGGGGGATCTTTCTGTATTATTTCCTCGATACCTCCCCCCCTGCTGTCTCTGTCCTCTCTTTCTGGAACCCTGTTAATCAGATGCTGGGCACAGCCACCTTGTCTCCCCAGCTATCCACTTCTGTCTTTTTATTCTGCTTTCTGGGAGATTTTATCAGTATCATCTTTAATCTCAACTCTGGACTTTTGAATCTTTGCTGCTGTGTTTTTTAATTTCCAAGAATTCTTTCATATCATCTGATTTTTCTTTTTTTATTTTATGTTGTTTTTGTCTTAGGAACATCATAGCCTCTCGTATAGCTCTGATACTATAATTATCATCATGATTATTCTGTTTCCTTCCAGTTCTTTTTTTTTTTTTTCCCTGTTTATTTATTTTGGACTCTCTTTCCCATAGGAGGTGTTTCTCAGTTGTCTGTTGGTCCTGGTTCTGTCCGTTCATACTTAAGAGTGAGGCACTTAGGAGCCAACCGGATGCTGAAGTCACCTGGTGTGTGTCCCTGTGGAGTGATCCGGTCTCAAGCTGGTTCTTTCCATGGGAAACCCCAAGTGTCAGGGTCTGGATATCTTTTCACTGTGGCTCTTCCTTCTCTTCAGAGAAGACCCTTCCCACTTCCTGCCTGGGACCTACCCTCCCACGTGCAGGGTTTCCGGGAGGGAATGGCCTGCATTCCGGGTATAGAATTCCATTTATTCCCTGCACTTCCCACCTGTCTCCTCTGAGCTTCCTGCTTGTCTTCTCCAGAGAGCAAACCTGTCATCTCTCCAATAGCAGAAAGGTGAGGAAAGGTGTGCTGCTTTGTATTGTTATTTTTCCCAAATCAGGAATCCCACCTTCCCACCTTCCTGTCTTTCTTTACCGGGAAGCAGGAAGCACTACCACGGTCGATTTCTCTCTCGCTTTCTCTTCCCTCACATCTATTTTCTACAAAAAGAGCAGGAAAATGTAGTCCTCATCTATCCAAGTTGCAGAAAATGAAAATATGTTCCCAAGAGCAGAGCTGGATTCGTTTAGGTGAGGCAGGAGGAAGTGTAGGATGGGATTCCCTGTCACTCTACTTGATCCAACATTTCTGATGTGTTTTAACTGACTAAGGTGACGTCTGGGTGGTGGAAAGAAAATTTATGGCCGGGGGTGGAAACCACTTGTTTAGAAATGTGTGTCCAGGTCTGTGGAAAACTCCCATGGGGAGTCTGCCCGGGATGTTGTTCCCTGGAAAGAGATGTATGCAAAGACCTTTCTGTCTGGCCTCCCTCCGTGCCCACCTGAAGGGGCCCATCAATCAGTCCCTGCAGGAAGCAGCGGGCTTGTCACTCCAGATGGAAGCGATTCAGTGGGCGTGGGCTCTGATCTCTCCTCTTCCTCCTCTTCCAGACTGCAGGATTGAATCCTGCCTGCCCTGGATTCTTCACTGACAAAAGGAAACCACCAGCAAAAATTAGTCATCATAGTAATTTCCCGAAGCCTTGCAAACAACAAACGCCAGGTCATAAAATGACAGTGTCTGTTTAATTTTTAGTCTGGGTGCAGTGGCTCGAGTCTATAATCCCAGCACTTTGGGAGGCTGAGGCAGGAGGATACCCTGAGGCCAGGAGTTCGAGACCAGCCCGGGCAACCTAGAAAGACCCCATCTCTATAAAAATAAAATAAAATAAAAATAAAAAAGAAGAATCTCTACACATTATATATCTTAAAGTTGTAAGGGAAATAAATCTTAGCTCCAGCTCCCAATCTTACACAAACCTTCAGAGAGATAAGGAAATTGGCTTTCACATTGAAAGAACTTCTGTTTCCATTCACTTGCTCAGAGGAGTAATTTGATGCTTATTTGATTTAGGTTGGGTGGCGTGAGTGGCTGTTCAGAATGAGAAATGGCTGTTAGGAATCTCGTATTTTAACTGTATAACTTTGCCCTGGCCTGAAAGGGATTGGCAATCTACTCTTTAAGTATATTTTTCACATTTAAATTATATTTGATCTCAACCCTTACCTTACCCAGCGATGATAACCAAAGAAACAGAACCCACAGTTGCCATGGAGAAGTTGGCATCAGCATTTTTCTGAGTAGATGTTTAGATCACTTTCCACGGCCTCTCACTGTACTAGGCACAGAGTCGAGGATCAAGAAATTGTTTTCAATTGATTACCTTCCAAAAGTAAGGATTTGCGTATTTCCTGGGAAATCGCCAAGTTCGGTTCCTCCCTGCACACACTGAGGGCAGATCATGACAGAAAAGAAAAAGCTTAGAATTTCTGTTATGTATTATGTGTTCAGGTGTGTGGGGTGGGGGGGATCTTGCCCAGCTGAGATGTCTGCATCGATCTGGGAGCTTCACGGATTAGTGAAGGTTAAGTGACCATCCTCGGGCCACATTTGCTATGTAGGTCTAAATGCTGTCACTCTTACTGATAATGAAATAAACGATCTTTATTCAAGATCTTCAATGTGCTTTGCTAATGAGCAGATGGTATCATCTCATCTGTAGGTAGGAGAAACAAAGCCCAGAATCTAGTCCACGGGACAAAGGAACCAACATAAATATCAGCACTTTGGGAGGCTGAGGCAAGAGGATCCCCTGAGGCCAGGAGTTTGAGAACAGCCTGGGCAACATAGCAAGACCCCATCTCTATAAAAAAAAAGTAAAAAATAAAAAAGCAGGATTTCCACAAATTATATATCTTAAAGTTATAAGGGAAATAAACAAATCTTAGCTCCAGAACTCTAATTCTTTGAGTCTGATGGATGCAGGTTTAGTGCGTGTCCTTGTAGGACAGAGAGCAGTAGGAGAGAAGGACAAATGCACTTTCTCAGCTCTCTAGAAATAAACTCACGTGGACCCATCATCTTGGCTGTGCCCATGACTTCTAGAATTGCAATTCCTTAGGATCCTGACGTGGGCTATATGCAGCGGGTAGGATGAGAAACCCCAGTGCCACACGACAAGGGTCTTGGCCCAGTGCGGGTAGCGTGCACCCCTGGGATCGTTAGGCAAACATGAAGTAACTTGACTGCTGAAAACCTGGCAAAGGGCTAAGAATGAGGAATTGTGCAAGATCACGGCAGTCTCATCCTGCACCGCAGCCCCTGTTTCCCCGGGGGCGACTGCTCGTAGTTACAGCGAGTTGTGCAATGAGGCAGCTACACAGCCGGGGGAAGGAAGAGAGCAAGTTGGGCTAAGTATGGGCACTGTGCGTGACCCACTTTAATAATATACACTGTATGAGGGTTCTCCGGAGAAACAGAACCGGTAAGATACATATAGACATATAGAAAGAGATTCATTGTGAGGGCTTGGCTCACGCGGTTACGGAGGCTGAGGAGTTCCCTGATCTGCCATCTGTGAGCTGGAGACCCAGGAAAGTCGGTGGCGTAGTTCAAAGACCTGAGAGCAGGAGCACTAAAGGTGTAGGTTCTAACCCAGGTCTGAGGACCAGGAGCACCGAGGGCAAGAGAAGATTGATGCTCCAGCTTAAGGAGTCGGGCAGAGAGGGGATTCCTCCTTCCTCTGCTTTTTTGTTCTGTTCGGGCCCTCAAAGGATCGGGTGATGCTACCCACGTTGGGAAGGGCAGTCTGCTGAGTGCACCTGTTCACGTGCTCGCCTCATCCAGAAACACCCTCGCAGACACCCCAGAGCCAGAGTTTAATATGGGCACCCCACCGCCAGTCGGTGAACCGTCATATACATGGTGACCAACACACACACACACACACACACACACTGCCCATCTCTTTAAAAAAAAAACAATCTTACTAAATATTCCAATAAATACTAAGAAATGCAGAAGAACAGAGGAAAACTGTGGAGTTCAGATCATCTATAGACACCAATGAGTGGACTTAAATAATATAAACCTGATTTTTTAGTGTGTTTCCAAATCACCCCTACATTTATGCCTCGCCAAACCCAGTAAAATAATTGGAGGAGAAACTGTTATCCCTGCTTCTGATAGGGAAAATGAAACTCGGGGCAGGCAAGTGATTTAGTCAGTGTCCGCAGCCGTTGGGCTCGCTAACAGGACTGGAACGTGGAACTTTCAGGTGAAAGTAGAAGTGATATTAAGGAGAATGGCACAATACTAGTAATAATCTTTAGATGTTTGTGGGTAAGAGGAAAGGTGGCAGCAGTTGTCGAGCATTTGTTGGGAAAGCCCTTGGGCCAGCCCTGCACGTGGCTCTGAGTGGACTTTGCAACGTTGTCCTCACTGAAACCTTCTCAACCTACCATATGGTTGTCAATTGCATTTTATGATGTGATAATCTCATTCATCTTACGTGAGAGTTGAAATTCCTGTAATTTCGGACCATGAAGGAATGCTTTACATTAAGATTCTTGGTTGAGTGTGAAGACCTCCACCACTGAGTCCCTCAGAGCGGAGAGGTCCTCCAGCTCACACGACTTCTGGAGAACATCCATAACACCTGCCACTTGTGGTTCCCGTGGGGCCATTTGTTAGAAACACTTGGAGACCTTCCGATGGGAATCGTCCTGAGAATGTTGTTACCCATGATGCTGCTGATAAATGACCTCAGGCCTCTTCCTTCAGCCGCTTAGTCACCTGGGATAAAACGATGCTGAGTGGGAGGAAGGGGGCCACCCCCATCCCTCCTCCAAGCACGCGTACACACACCTGCAGATGGTCACGATTTGTCTTTCCATACCATTTTTCAAAAGATCAAAGAAAGCACACATTATTCAGTAGTAAGGAAGGCAGATGCCCAAAGTGCAGACCCAATGACCACAGCAACCCAAAGACGTCGTAGCCCTCTCTTACCAAGTAGTCTCAATAGGGAATGACTACATGCCCACTGGACCACCCTAGATTCCCAGGCAAGATGCTGGCTCAGAAAACCACCCTGCAGAACCCCTCCTTGAATGGCACAAAGAGCCTTGGGGCCTTCAGCGCGGAGCCCTGGATTGAATAAGCACAGGGGAATGTCACACCGCCGCCTCTGCATACGCCAGATAGATGGAAACTGCCCTGCATCTTCTGGAAGAGACTTCTGCTTCTCCTGTTTTCCCATTTTATCCTCAAACGAAAACCCAGAGCTCCAGGAAAGTGTGGGATTTTTTCATGTACCTTTTGTGGGTTTCCTTCAGTTTATTTCTTCTGCTTGAGCAGAAACTCATAAAAGAAGCCACCTCTGGGTAGCCAGAGAAGTCAGAAGAGGCAAAGGTGGAGTTGGTTTTGATGCTACATGGGAGCACATTTCTCACGGGAAGATCCCTGGAAACATCTCTTAACTCCTCTAAGGGGCAGTCGGCTTTGAGGTTTTGAAGTACAATGGGAAATTTGTGGAGTGGCCTGAAGTCTGATGCTCTGTGTTGTCGCGGTATAATCTTAAGGATGAAATCACCTCAGTGGGCAAGGTATAAATATTAATAAAAGGGGGAAAAGTATTATTAACAGGAGATATCAGGGAATTGGGCCAAGACTGCCGGGATGCGGAAGTCTTCTTACCAATTAGGGATGTGTCTTCCCACCATGTCTAGATTGCTTCATACACACACCTGTTAGATCGCTGTGTTGACTCCTCTGAGGACGTCCAATGAGGTGATCCTTGAACTCAATAAATATTGAATAGGAGTGGTAAGAAATAACAACGCAGCTCTCTTTCCATCAGACTCTACAAGTATGTGCAATGTCTGGGGTACATCATTCTTTAATCCTTTTTTTTTTTCTCTTACTGGCCGCATTTCAACTCTTGCTGTTTTTAATGTCTTCGCTGGGAGATTGTCAAGGTCAGGGAAGGTGAAAACTTGCTCCAGTTAAAGGTGCTAGTTCCTGTTTGCCCTGAGGGAAGAGAGAGAACTTGGGTCAATCGAATTAGACATTTAATGGTGCATTTTTGGTAGCATTCCCGTGGATAATAGTACATTGCAGTTAATATTCACCAACAGTACCTCCTGGTAGCATGGAATGGGCTGTGTAAAAATAAAATAAAAGACTTTCCTCCTTCCCCCCATCCCCACACAGATAGAGACATTTTCATTTAGCAGATGAATCAAACAGCGAATTAAAAGCTATGTTCACACTTCAAAGGGTTCTTTTCTGATGGTTGGTGTTCAGTTGCAGATTAGATGGCGGATGTTAAATATTAGCCTGCCGTTGAGTATTGGCAGCGACATAGGCGTAAATGTTTGACGGAAAAGCACACACACGGCAACACGCTAACAAGTGCACGCCAATGTGCTCAGGTGGGATTGGAAACAAATACAGTGAGAGTGGAAATGATCTATTGTGGAAGCCCCTGGTCAGTGTCCCTGTTGAGTCATTTGCACACTGTTAAATGATTTACGTTCTGACGGGACCCGGTAATCCCAGGACTGCAATTCCAAACATTCCTTCACATCCCAGCACTGACGGTCTGTATCCATCACGGTGGCCGTAAAGCTCTTTCAGCTGATTAAACATAACGAATGATTGTCCCCGACTCTTCCATATGCTCTCGTTAGTCCTCTTAGCCCACACGTCGAAGGTGGTTCAGTAGCAAGTATTATTATCCATCTTTGAAACTCGAAGGCCTGAAAGAGCCTGAATGATATCCCTCCTTCAAAAGATACGTGTTCCAATGCATTGTTTTAAATTAAAAGGGGCCCATTCTCGACTCCCCCAAAATAATGAGAAAATCCGTGAATCAGAGTTTGGTGTATAAGGCAAGTGAATAGCAACTCTTTTTCAGCTAATTTTGATTATGGATATTGTTCTGGGGATATGTTGGCTGAAACTGAGTCGTTATTGATTTGAGGGAACGCAGGTGCTAAGGGAGGCCCCGGACTGGACACGTAGTTGGTTGGTTCCTGGCCCTATCACTGCCATTAAGGCTCTGTGATTTGGGGCAAGTCCCTTCACGTTTTTGGATTTCTGTTCTCAATAAAAACACAGGGTCAGGCTAGCTGGTCTCTAAATCTTTCTAACTTTCTGTCATCTAGTCAGCCACCATAGACTCTAGTGACATTAGGGAAATAAAGATGGACGTTTTTACTTTAGCTCGGCAACAGAAATATGATGCTAATCAATTTGTTTATTATTCTTGATGATAAACTCCAGCTTTCTCTTTGTCTTTAACATATGGGCCGTATATAACTACACGGTATCATGCGCTTGAAAGTTTATTAAGAGAGTAGATCATGTTGAGTGTTTTCACCATGAGAAAAGAAGAACACGAGGAAATCTTTGCAGGCGATGGACATGTTTATTACCTTGACTGTGATAATGATGTCACGGGTACATGCATATGTCCAAACTCATCAAGCTGTGCACATTATACACGTGCAGTTTTTTGGGGTGTTTCAATTTATATCTCAATAAATCTGTTTAAAAAAATATATAGGAACGCTATACATTTTGGAAAAAAAAAATTGGATTTTTTTCAAAAACCAAGGAGAGGTTTAAGTTCTTTTAAGACCATGTCCTTCAATGACAATTAAGTATTTGGGGGAAGAACCAATAGGGCAGAAACATTTTTAAACTTATACTCTATAAAAGTGCCGACCAATAGAAGTTTCTACAGTGATAGAAATGTTTTCTCTGTCGGTGCTGACAACATGGTAGCCACTAGCTACAGTGAACTATTGAGCACGTGAAAGAAATGTGGCTAGTCCGACAAAAGAACAATATTTTAAGATTTTGTTTAATTCTAATTTTAATCTAAAGAGTCACAATCCCATTGTAGCATTTCTTGCAATAAAGCCGTGCTGCTGGTTCTGAAGTAGAGTTTACAAAGAAAACACAATTGGTTATCAAGTAACCCTCCTGCGGTATTAATAAGATGAACAGGTTTGTAAAAAGCTGATGCCCCATTTACCCCTTCACTGCTCATCAGGATTGAAAGACGAGGCCTTTGAGATGACCGGGTAGGCCCAGGATCACTAGTCCAATTGGGCTAAAGGCTGTAAAACATTATCAGGAAGCATTTGGACCAAGTAATTCAGCGCAGTGGCCACAGGGACCACTAGGGAACTCCTTGGAAAAGGAAAACCAGGCCTCTTTTTAGAGAGCTGTCATTTAAATTAAAAAAAAAAAAAAAAAAAGGGGTTGTTAGAAACATCTCTTAACTCCTCTAAGGGGCAGTCGGCTTTGAGGTTTTGAAGTACAATGGGAAATTTGTGGAGTGGCCTGAAGTCTGATGCTCTGTGTTGTCGCGGTACAATCTTAAGGATGAAATCACCTCAGTGGGCAAGGTATAAATATTAATAAAAGGGGGAAAAGTATTATTAACAGGAGATATCAGGGAATTGGGCCAAGACTGCCGGGATGCGGAAGTCTTCTTACCAATTAGGGATGTGTCTTCCCACCATGTCTAGATTGCTTCATACACACACCTGTTAGATCGCTGTGTTGACTCCTCTGAGGACGTCCAATGAGGTGATCCTTGAACTCAATAAATATTGAATAGGAGTGGTAAGAAATAACAACGCAGCTCTCTTTCCATCAGACTCTACAAGTATGTGCAATGTCTGGGGTACATCATTCTTTAATCCTTTTTTTTTTTCTCTTACTGGCCGCATTTCAACTCTTGCTGTTTTTAATGTCTTCGCTGGGAGATTGTCAAGGTCAGGGAAGGTGAAAACTTGCTCCAGTTAAAGGTGCTAGTTCCTGTTTGCCCT
>NW_012152951.1:4765396-4775711 GCF_000956105.1 Propithecus coquereli
AATCTTGTCTTCCTTGTTGGTTTTTCCTTTCAGGAGCTTATTGACGTTGACAGTGAAGTGGTGTTTGAATTAGCTTCCTATATTTTACAGGTAAGTTCTCCCCTCACCTGCGTATCCCAGGGCCCTACCCAGAAGAGTGAGGAAATGAGACTTAGCACGCACGGCCAGGCCAGTAGCTCTGTCCACTAACTGTCATCTTAACTTTGCCCCAGCCACAAGCTACAAAGAGCTTTTAGGGACACTGATGCCATGGCCATGAATAGGGGCTCTTAGGATTTCAAAATTTTAAAAAGATAGCATTTCTCTGAAAAGGAAAGTTGTATGTTTCACCTGAGCCTGGAAGAAACTGAGATCATTTAATGACTCCATTCGGTGGGGGTTGGTGCCTCCATCCTGGGGAAGGCCAAGTGAAGAGCTAGAATTAGTCACCAAAGAATCACCTTGTGCCCCCTAGAAAAACAAGGAAAAGCTCTTTAGCTTATGCAGAAAAGATGTCGCAGTGTCTTAGCTGGAACAGTGACAAGATGAATGGAAATGATATCATTTATTCCTTCAATAAGTATTTGTGAACAACTACTTTGTTTAAAGGATTATGCTAGATTCACTAAAGTTTACATGGTTTCTGCCTCCAAAGTCTTCAGTATAATTGGGAAATAGCCTGCAATACAAAGCAAAACAAAGAATGACAGAAGAAATAGATAGTTCTATCCCAGCACACATTCAGATTCAGAATCTTTAAGCTAGAACAAGGTAGACCAGGGCTTGGAGGTGGAAATGTGGCCTTTTTCCAATATGAATCAATTTCTTTGTATATAACTTTCTAAAGTTTCATTTCATGTGTCATATTCAAATGACAAATGCATGCATTCCTTCTTAGTTACACACCCATAGCAAATAGGATGCCAGCTGTAGGAAGCGGAACTTACCCCGTAGAGGAAATGTCATGATTATAGAATGTGTTTTAAAGTCTGGCTTAGTGTGTTTCACTGATGTTGAATTTTTTTTCTTCTACAGGAGGCAAAGGGAGATTTTTCTAGGTGAGTTTACAAAAGTTTGTTTTTTGTTTTTGCTTAAAAATATCCCTTTCTTCTCTATTAAAAGAAACTATTCTGCCTGTCCCTTGTAGAAGGATACTTTATTAATATTATATGTTAAGGATGAGATCCAACTCTCAACTTGTCAACTGAAGCAGATAGATCAGACAGAGAAAACATAGTGATAGCACGGAGGATGTTCTATACCACATGAAAAGCTCAGAGGTTACTAAAAAGCTGAGATCAGAGCCCAGTGTCACACGTGGCCATTGTCCTCAGGTTTGTTCACAGGTTGCTCATGTGTCTCATGGAGCCAGGAATCACCTCTGCAGTGTGAATTATGGTTGCAAGATAACCTGACAGTCCTAGCTAGGATGGGGACACCTTCTTTTCCTCTCAATTTAATCCCTGCCCCTCAAGGGACAAAATGCTGTCCTGATGGGAGATTGCTTTCCTGAAAGTGTTACAACATAACTATCCCACTTCCACTTTCCTTCTGAGGATATTGCATGGAGAAAACATAAACAGATTTAACTACTGGGAACCTGGGAATGGCTTTAATCACCCTGTAAAACTGCAAACTTGAATCTTGTCATTCACTTCATTAAGCACTGTGCGTTGACCAATATAGCTGAGATGGCCTCAAAATCTCTGCTGATCGTCATAACCTGCACAGAGCAGAGGGAGTAGCCATCCACCAGCAGGACTGTCTACTCCAAGACAGGTGTTAGTCCTGGGCTTCTGTTTGATCAAACTCCTCTGAAAAAATAAAAATCCAGGATAGCCCATTCCTTAAAATCAGGGTCCAGAGGCAAAAAGAGCGAACCACATACGCAGGAAAGCCAAGTGTCAAGGCCTGTAGTTCTGGCCCATCAACAGGAAATTAGCAAATTGACATTAAAAGGAAACACAAATCATACCTCTACTCCATCTAAAAATGTGTGTGTTGTCCTATGCTTTGAGGGATTTGATTTATAGGTGCAGCGCCAACTACTTCCATTGGCGACACCTATACTTGTCTGTCTAACACAAGGGCTGGCAGACTTCTTTGTAAAGGGCCAGACAGTCAATATCCTGGGTTTTTCAGGCCATCCAGTCTCTGTTGCAGTGACTCACCTGTCCCTTTCTAAGTGTAGAGGCAGCCCTAGCTGAGAGGTAAACGGATGAGTACAATTGTGTCCCAATAATACTTTATTTATGGACGTGGAAATTTGAATGTCATATAAATTTTCATGTATCACAAAATATTATTCTCCTTTTGATTTTTCCCCCAATCATTTAGAAATGTAAAAGCCATTCGTAGTTCACAGGCTGTACAAAAACAAGCAGAGAACCAGATTTGTCCAGTGGGTTGTAGTTTGCCGACGCCGATCTCAATGTTGTCCCTTCTGCTCTGTTTGAATATTTGCGTAGGGAGACCTCCAGGCCCCCTTTATTTAGGTTTCCTAAGTTCTTGGCATAAAGAAGAGGTCATCAAATTTTTATATAGACAGTGACTGTGAAGACCTTGAACTTGGTAGGTGGCCAGTAACCATTGACTGAATTTGTTGAATGAGAATGCTTTCTGGTTATAGAAACTATACTTTGTTATATTTTTTTTTCTTTGTCACTTTTTTATGACCTTCATTTGGCATTGGAATTTGGGATTTTCATAAGTGCAGGTCCCTATCTACTTATGAAGATTTCTGGAGTCCCGTGGAAAAAAATGGTTTAAAAACCACAAATCCAATGGATTCCAGCATCTCTTCTACTTACTCTGAAGATACATTTTTCTCCCGCGTTTCTTCCCCAGCTCTGAACTCTGCTGTAAATATTATTTATTTTGAGAGTGCCCTGCCGGGGTGGAATGCGAACTGGGAACAGCATCATCTGGCCCCACAGATCATGGGAACGTGTGGCCACAGGGATCACTGGGGAGGAGGAAGCGCAGGTCTGGCCTCACAGTAACTCATGGCCCCCTAAAGAGCTTCTGGAATGCCAGCTTGTTGGCTGAATTCAGAGAAACAAAGGATCCTGGCCAAGCCTCATTTGTCAAAGTGCTACCTAGCAGTTTGTTTGTAAGGGCAGCTGTCAGGGGAGAGAAATCACCAGCAGGGGAAGGGGAGGTCAGGCACCTTTCATCCAAAAGGTCAGTTTATCTCATAGCATAAAACCCACACCATGGAAGGCGGAGGTAGTCTATTACATGGGAATCTCTGATAAACACCCGTTTTCTGTAGCAGGCCCGTGGTTAGTAAAGCCCTCTTCAGGGGTCCAGAGAAAATAGTATGCTTGAATGGCCTAGAGTTTTGGAATAAGAGAATTCATTCTAAATTCATTGCCATCTACTTCTGGGAAGATCCCAAAACACTAAAGTTGACCACATTTGCTTTGGTGGCTGAACATTAGGCATTTGAGACATCCCATCCTCACAGTTTATATAATTTATGTAAATAAATACATATAAATGTATATAAATAAATTCATAAATTATTATAGAAGGTTTTTTTTTATATTAGTAATTAATGCATGACTAGACAACCTTAGTCGTGTTTAACTGGATGGCTTTGACTTATAAACGCTTCCTGTAAATGTAATATGTTTTCTTAAACAACATTAATACTACGTCAGCTTAGAACATACACAACGCTGAAGAAGGCTTTCATATATATAACACAAGATCCAGGGCTGAACTCTAAGCTAGTCTAGAATCTAGGATCAAATAGCCTTTTAAATTACCAGTCACACAAAAAAGGCAAGTAACTCATTGATAGCCGGAGAGGTTCTGAATCTCTAACTTCCCAAAAGGCTATTTTCCCCCAAGATGCTATCATCTGATATTTACATTTCAATGACTATCTACAAATTGCATTTGTGTGGAACGAGTATTAAAAATCTCCAAATTATGGAAGCGATCGCTTTGAAGTACAAGAGAACAGAGGTTATTTTTACAAAAGAGAGAAGTCAAAAGTGCTGATACACTTTAGTAAAAAGAGAACTATATGAAGACGACCCAAAATCCGTCACTGCTCTTGTGAAACTTCCAGACTCTTCTGTTTCTTCTTTTGGGCTTTCTTTTTGCTCAGCAGATCCCTGAAGACTTATTCTTATATAACTCTCTTTTCTTTGCAGTTGATAGAATTGCTCACTTCTTTGTCTTTTTGAACTTTATGAAGACAAGTTGGGTTTAGCATTGTTGAAAGAAAATAACTGAGGAGTAGGTAGATAAGTAGTATTGTCTACAGTAGGAAGAAATATAGGCCATAAATGTTCATAGTCTAACGTATGGTGGGCAAATTTGTACGATACCGTTAAAGATTCAGGAAACAGTCTTATCTAAAAATACTATATTTCTTTCACTTTTATTATTTTCCTTAGCACAGCGTGTAGTAATCCTGGTTCATTTCCTGGTGCATATACTTAAAAAAAAAAAGTCATGTCTGTCAACAATCAGGAAATCAATAGATGTGGCATTTCTGTTTAAAAACAATGAATTGAATAGCCTCAGAACTGTTAACCAAGGCAGTTATCAGGACAAATATTAGCTGCCAGTGCAGTTTAAAAACAGAAAGTTCTCATTGGATAATCACTGTTGAACATTAGTCAACTAACAGACATTATCTATGATTTATACATATTTTATTCATCACAAGCACCATACTGGTTTGAGTACTGAGCACCGATGTATTCTATTCTAAAACTTTTTTTAAAAAACTCTTGGGTTATTGTAGAAAAAACAGTATTCTCTTCCTTAAAAAGGTCAGTGCAAAGAACACCTCATTTAATCAACTGACCTGACATCCAGATTTTCTAGTTATATTCTAATTTAATTTAACAGAAGACTTATCACTACATTGTACTAAGCAAGGCATTACGAACAAGAACTTGATTTTTTTGTTTTGTTTTCTCTAAAGGGACCCTAACTGAAAACCCTATTGGCCAATTTCCTTACCCTGATTTTAAGAATCATCTCACTTTTCACCTCCAGTTAGCCCTTCAGATCTTTCTGAATGCATGCCACAAATTTCTTTTTAAATACTAACATTTTGCAAAATGGAAACGATTTAGAAATGCTTAATGCTGAACACATATCGTAAATGCCAAAATCATACTACCTTTGAAATAAAGAATCATCCATACATTAACAAGGACAAGTAAAAAACATCTGTTCTGTTGAATTTTTGGTTAACAAGATTTATTGAAACCAGATCAGCAAAGCTCTGCTCTTCTGGGCTGGCTGTAGGAACGTGGAAATATCTTTGTTACAGAGGACCGGATGTACTGATGTTAATCACTAAAACAGGATTCCTCTGGGATGACATTTATTAGGACCAGTAAGCAAACGGCACCTGCAAAAGACTGATATTGAGGAAATTCTATGTAAAGATCCACGGGCCACATCTTGCCTACCTGGCAGGAGCCCATCACATGCTTACGAGGCCATAGAAGCAACTCTGTGTCTGCAGCCTCCCCCTTCCAGATAAACACAGAGACCAAAGGGAAAGAAGTGAGGTTTTGGTTGAATACTTGGAGGTCAGTTTATATGACATCTGTACAAAATTAAATGCTGGTCCAAGTGAGAGAGTGGCAGCTTATCAGAGTTCAGTGGTCGGTGAGAAATCTTAGTGTGTCCCTGAAGTATTCTGTTTCTTTAAAAAAAAAATCCTGCTTTTAGGAATAGGGCAATGCATTACTCAATCAATACAAATAGCAGCCCTTCCTTAACAAGGGAAATTGATTTTCATCTCCATTTTAGAAGAGGAGTTGGAGTGTTTATTTGTGCTGAAAAGTCCCCATTAACTTCTACAGATTGCATGTTCTTGGGTCCCTAGGAGAGCAGTTAGAGGCAAAAAACGTAAAGACACCTTTTAATATTTTATCTTCTATAAACCATGGGACTGTGTGGTCACTACTCTGGAGAAAAAAAATTTTGATGACAATTTCTAAAAGTGCCCTCCTGATTTTTCTTTTGTTTGAAATCCATTCTGCCTTTTTAAAGATCCATTTGTGAGCTGATATAAACTAAACTTGGCTTACTGGTGTTTGAAAATTCCAGGTTTGTGTTTTTGGTCAAGCCAGAGAATGCCTTTTAGGCAGTCATAAGTTAAAGGAAGAACTTCGATGATCAACAGAAAAGAACACAAAGAGCTAATTTTTTCCTTAAAGACTTTTTTTTTTAGTAATATAAACATTTGTATCGATTGCTATCTTTGAAAAGATGACAAAGTTATTTTCTTGCCAGCTACAGCATTGAGAGTTAATTAATCTAAAGCAGCAGTCTGTAAATCACAAATCCTGGGCTACTACTATCATTACTTTGCACTTACATGAGTGGTTTTTACTACTACAATTCTGAGCAAGCTTGGTTTTAAATCATTATTAGATCATTGGAGTGTATTTTCCTATGATTTTTTTAATTGGCCACTTGAAGGGAAACAGCTGGCACGGATCATATGGTAAGACAAATAGATTTGCTGAGACTATTAGATAATGAGTGAAAAAAATACTCAGACCATGATGTTTGAAATGGTTAACATTTGGAATACAACTTAGGTAACAATGGTACTTTTAATACCTAAACTTGCAAATTGCCCTATTGGAAGAGTCCTAGGAGAAAAAATCATTTGTTAAACTTGAAACACACCTATCAGCTCAAAGAAAATTTTGGGGGGAAGAATTGAAATTAGTATAATTCTCATATGTTACTTTATAAAAGAAAAAGGAAAAAGAAAGAAGAGCATATGGAGTTTTCCCATGATTTAAAAATGACTTTGAGGACCATGAGTAATTCAGGAGCAGCTGGAATCTTTCTTGCCAGCGAGAGCTTTTGAAAGGAACAGAATCTGTGAAAATTTGAAGCAAAATGTTCAAGTGGAAAAGTTATAAATTCTTACAGAAAGCATTGTTTGGGGCACAAAAGTCCATTTCACTGAGCTTTCAAGTGTATAATTCACATTTTCAAAGCATAAAGAAGTATTCAGAGAGGGTGTTTTTGCAAGATTATATTCTTCAAATCCTATGGGAATTGCCTAGATCCAAAGGAAGGAGGAAATTTTGCATTATGACAGCTTATACCTCTTTTGTTAAGTATCTATTTATCATATTGAAATATTATATTTTGAGTTAAACCTGTGAATAGCACAAAGGTTCATGGCCATAGCACTATGTCAGTTTTTCAGAGTTGAGATTTCCAATCTAAAGGGTGATATTTAGAAATATAGAAAATTAATCAATTGTTTCTTCTTTGGCTGTTTGAGTAAAATTAATTACCTGAAATTGTAGACTTAGGAAACAATTTTTTTCAGCTGGTTTTTAATTTTATGTATTTACAACTAAGTTATAAATTCACAAAACTTGCCTTTCACTCTAGGAAATTAGACTCACTAATCAAGGAAGACATCTTTACTTATATAATTTAACAATTAGCTTAATAAATAAGGGCACGTAATTCCTAAACATGTTTGTAATTTTGCCCCTCTGAACAGTTGGTAAATTTGTGTGACATATTTATCTATGACACATGCCCAGAATCCCATGCTGGGGAAAAAAAAAAAAATCTCCAAGGCTCCCCAGGTGCTTCCTGTTGTCTGCAAATGGTCAAATGCAATGGTGGGAGAAGTTTCTCAGACAGATGGGCCCAGTCCAATGGTGGAAGACCCTGACAGCATTGCCCAAGCCATTGGCTCTGCTGAGCCCTCCGTACACACCTGGGGAAAAAAGTGATAGGGAGAAGAGAGGCAGGTAGCCCCAACTTGACCTTGGTTCACAAAAAAAAGAAGAAGGAGGGACGGAAGGAGAGAGGAAGAAAGGAAAGGGAAGTGAATGAAGTTTATCTCCTGCATGAATTTTAAAGATCGATAAATGATTATAGATAGGTAGTTGTATTAATAGATAAAAATCTATAACTTCCCTTATGAATCTGTCTCAGAGTTTTCTAGGTTTACTGTATGATCTAACAAAGGAACAGAGATCCACCATGCATGTCTGAAACTTTAGGGTTCCGATGTTGCCGAATTCAGAATTGATCGGGTTTTAGGTGGGTAGTTCAGCGCCTGCACACCCACCCCTCCGGGGTAGGGTCTGGGGCAGCACCAAATCAAACCCATCAACGCTCTTGCCACAAAACTTGGATGTTCACACCAAGTGGGAGAGATAAAAGGTCAAACACTGCCTCATGCAAAAAGGTTAAGTTTGCTGCCAACTGGGTTAAGAAAAATTTGTTTCCTAGAGCTTTGTGGATTTGGGGATTGCGAATAAGGGACTGAGGACCAGTCATACTCCTTTTCACTTGTGAAATACCTCTTCCTGGAGAACTTTACCTTTGATGATCCTCTCACGAAATATGGAGGAGTTAGTCCAATGCTAGCGTAATATTACAGTTTCTGAGTGTTGGGTTCTCATTTCTGTTACGCTGGTATTACTTTCTGGGGTTAGCACCCTATTATTTTTATACCAGTGCATATCAAAACAGCTGTTTCAGGAAGAATTCTGCCACACTCAGCATATTCTATTTGTCCCCAGGTTTCTCCCACAAATTACAGACATTTCATTTGACCCAAGGGGAATTTCTTGAAAAAGTTATTTCCTAGTATTTTAAAGGAAAACAAACACATTGTGGATTTTGCTAATTCTTCTCCTGCAAAAATCATTTCTGCTTTCTTTACTTTATGGTATCTTGGTTAAATTTGTTGTTGTTCACTGTGGCAAATTCTCTGTTTGATGTATTGCTAGAAATCTTTGGTTTTCCCCAGTAGATCATTCTAACTTCCCGTGTTTTATGAGCAGTATAGGTGGTCAAAGACAGGCATAAAACAAAACTTTTAGGTAGTTTTGTTCAAAAACAGAACAAAACAACCTAAATCAAGGACCAACATAGCATCTACATACTACTTTTCTGCTGACAACATTAATAGCTACCTAAAAGTTTTGAATAAAATCTGGTTAATATTAAAGGCAATAAGACTTGAATTTTATTTTCATTTCAGTTCAACAACTGGCTCTCTAAGAGACCTTTTTACTTTTTTCTAAAGATGGAATACAACCACAGTGAACTGTTTTAAAAGTTGGTATTTATCAGTTGCAGTGAACTCTGGGGAAAACATCAAAGTGGAAGACATTGAGGTAGGAAACGGAACTTCTAGAACATTTGTTAGGCCATAGCCTCACAAGTCTCTGCAGACAGAGTGACCAAGTTTTCCATCAGGGCAGCTTTCTGATTTCCAGCCACAGCAGTTGGCCAGATTGACAGAGCTGGACACCTCTAAGTTATTGCAGATGTTTATAAACAGCGGAAAGGCAAATAGAACATTGCTACGTATTTGTCCTTCGGGAAGCATTAAGAGCCATGGATCGCTTCCAGAATATAATGGATTTGGACGGGCTTCACGCCTTGGTGATTTCTCGTTATATTTTTCGGTGTAACCTTGCCCTGGGGGACAGCCAGAGAGCCCACTGCAAGCTGCAGCAAGGAAACCAAACCTGTGGCTGTCATCAAGGAAACTTGTTTGCCAACAAATGAGCATTTGGTGGGTAAAACGATCCCTTTCTCCCTTAGTTCCTTCTCTCCCCAAATATACTTTAGATGGGATGGGTGTGAGTAAACCCAAACTCAAGTTTCAGCTCAATAAAGGAGCTACTGATGAACCTTTCTCATGGTTTCAACCTATATGTTTATCCAATGAAAGTGCCTTTGGAATTGAAGGCAATACTCTCGGTGCTGATGAAACAGTAAGTCAAATCCCTTTGCTCAGGGAATTTGCGGTTAAACAGGGAGAGAAGATCAAGAGATTCATCACTGTGGGCTCTCAAGTGATTGGCGAAGTGAATATTTGCTTAAACTATGCTTTCATAACATTCGAGTAAAAATTCTGAAACATACTTAGCAATGGGGTTTTTCTAAGTGCCAGGACCGAACCTGTTTGAAAACCTGCAGTGGCTGTCCCACTGCCGACTAGATCAACTGGAACCTCTTAGCCTGGCGTTGAAGGCCATTTTGCCCATGACATACCACCCACTCCGGTCAGTTTCTTCAGTTCCAGTGACGTGGCCTCCATGACTTTCTGTGTCCCATTTGGGAGAAAGATGCTATTCCTACCCTTTTCTTCAATGCAGGCCTCCCGCAAAGCCTAGTCTTATCCCAAAGCCCTAAGGGGACTTTATCTCCTCTGAACTTTCAAATTTATTGTGTGAACTGACACAAGCAAACACTGCCCGTGTGGTCAGTTAGCTTTGCAGGAGCATCTCCCGCCTCCCCCGCTAAATCGTGAGCACCTTTTGGGTAAGGACTGTCTAGTTATTTTTTG
>NW_012152951.1:4776216-4798713 GCF_000956105.1 Propithecus coquereli
CGCCCGGCCGTCATTGCTTCTTTATGCACTTGAAAAATGCCCTTTCTGGGAGCAGCTACAATGTCACTGCACCTCCACGTGTTTCTTTGTCACCATACAAATGAACTTAAAGTGTTGGTGTGGTTTTGCCCAGTGGGCACTGGGTTTGCGGTGGCGGAGATGCTCATCTCGTTGTCACTGGCAGTATTTCCCGCCAGGACACATGGACACATGCTCCGGTTAGCAGCATGGGTGTTGGGGTGTCCGCCATCCAGACACCTCAGGAATGCCCCAACTGTGACTGCAGTGTTCCTTCCTTCCTTCACGTTTATTTATTGAGATCCTAGCTCACTGTATTTTGGGAGGGTACTTCCCAGTGTCCTGGTGGCCAATATTTGCCTTGCTTTGTATAAGCAACACAGAAACTGCTAGCATGGCCCAGGTCAGAGCTGTGATGGAAGGCAAGGCTCCGTGACACGAGCCTTTGCAAACCCAGCTGAGGTGCTGCGGCTCTTTGCTGGACCAGTACGGGGAGATGCTCTTTTGATACCATAACCATCCCAAAGTGGATGCCTCTTGTGGCTCTGGAGGTAGTAAGCGCCAGCACCACAGATGGCCTGGCCCAGAGGGGATCGGGACTTGCTGAGTGTCTGGAGAGGGGTCAGATGTTTGAAGGAGGCTGGTTAAACTGGGCGGGGCGATATGAAGCATCTTTCAAACCTGAGCACGTGGGAGTCTGCAGGAAAAAGAATTTCTGATCCCAAGACCAGATGGTACAGGTTGAGTCTCCCTCATCCCAAATGCTTGGGAGCAAAATTGTTTCAGATTTTGTATTTTTTTTATTTTGGAATATTTGTATTATATACTTACCAGTTGAGCATCCCAAAATCTGAAAAAAATATGAAAATATCAGATTTTGGATTTTTGGATATAGGATGCTCAACCTGTAGCAGACAGTACATTTCACACTTTGTAAGTAGTTTTGAGCCTCCATAATCTGAAAATCTGAAATTCAAAATGCTCCAAAATCTGAAACTTTTTGAGTGCCGACATGCCACTCGAAGGAAATGCCGCTCATTGGAGCACCTTGAGTTTCAGATTTTCAGATTTTTTTCAGATTTTCAGAATTTGGGATGCTCAACCATACGTATATAATGCAAATATTCCAAAATCTGAAAAAATACCAAATTTCACATACTTCTGCTCCCAAGCATTTCAGATGAGCGAGACTCAACCTGTATTTATTTACCCTGTTTCAGAAGACAGTTTCCAGCAGGTGGTCAAGCTAAGGAAAGCAAACTGCCATTGTATAGTAGCAAGGCGAGTGGCTCTCCAGGAGAAAGCAGTGACGTTGCCCATTCTTACACCCTGTGAGCCTAACAGCAGGGCCCTGGGGAGCTGCTTCTAGGGTCCTCCCTCTGGGGCGCCCTGGGGACCCTTCCTCTCCCCAGATTTCTGCTCAGGGCTGCCCAGGGGCACTCAGTCTGCGCCACTGTGTGAGATCAGCATTTGGAAAGGCACTGGGGTCTTCCGTGGGCGCCCTGCCCTGCTTTCTGCCCTGCAAGAAGCAGCTGCGGGACTCTGGGTGTTGTGCTTTCTTTTCCATCTCTATTCAGTAAATAAATAAAAAGAAAACACCCCTCCCTCCCTCCACTCTTCATTGAAAGGGAACAGATGTGGGGTCTCTGGGACGAGTCTCCGGGCCACGTTGGATCGGACGGTGTGCGGTTATTTTCTCGGGGTGAGTGCGTTTCTGGGCGTTTCTCTCTTGCAGTAATGAAGTGGTGAGGAGTGACTTGAAGAAGCTGCCAGCCCTTCCCACCCAAGCCCTGAAGGAGCACCCTTCCCTGGCCTACTGGTGAGACCCCCGGGGTCCAGAGCCAGCCCCTCCCCCGGTGAACCGGGCTCAAGACAACCGCGTTCACCCTCTGCCAGCTCCCGCGTGTCGCCGGGACTCCCGGGTGCATTAAGTCACCACCTGGTGTCTTCATGAAACTGCTTTCTGCATTTATTGCAATGGTGTGGGTGAGACCTCTCCTTTTCTGTTGCTTTTGTGAAAAAAAAAAAAAAACAACCTTCTAGAATTTCACTTTGGAAGTTTTGCCTTCTTCGAGGGCCTTTCATGTGCTTCTCGGGTTTCGTTTGGAGCCGCTGTCATTTGACGACAGGGTCTGGGGGGTTTTGAGATGCGGGAGAACCACAGGCTTTTTTTTTTTTTTCTTTGCAAAAGAGAGGGATTCTTTTCTTTTCCTGCAGTGTTTCGTATCTCCTGATTGAGCTGCCTTGTAACACTATGCCCTAGTTCATCTGTCGGGCCCTAAATTACTGATTCTGAATGATTCGGGCGTTTGAAAGGTTCCCAGAGCACGGTCTGGGCCACAACCGAGCGGGGCTTGCATTCCTGGGGTGGTGTGTTGACATCCTGTTGGGCTCCTAGGCCCTGGTTGTTGTCCTTTTATAAGAACAATTCCACTTCTCCAATGTTCCTTCTGACTCCTTAACAAGAATCACTGTAACCGTTTTTATTAAAACAAAACAAAACACAAAGAACAAGTCAATCCTAATAAACTACAACACATGACTTGTGTGAGCGCTTCTGTCTACACTTTCTGAAATACACGGATCACTAGCGTTTCGTCCTGTCTGGACGCTTTTCCAGGCAGTAAACTAACTGTACAGCCATTCAGGTGGTTTGAACAGATCCCTTTGGCCAGGATAGGGCGTGTCTTGATGCACAGTTCATAGCAGGATTGAATTTGGCTCGTAAATCATTTCTCTCCGAGAGACCACAGTCACCGGGGGCTGGACTCCAGGCCCAAGGCTGCCTGTATTTTGTTGAGGATTTTTGCATCTATATTTATCAGAGCTATTTGCCTATAGTTTTCTTTTTTTGTCGTGTCTTTGCCTGGTTTTGGTATCAGGGTGATACAGGCCTTGAAGAGTGAGCTTGGGAGTATCCCCTTCTCCTTGATTTTTTGGAATAGTTTAAATAGGATTGGTATTAGCTCTTCTTCGAATGCTTGACAGAGTTCAGCAGTGAAGCCATTAGTCTTGGGCTTTTCTTTGATGAGAGACTTTTTATTATTATTTCCATGCCCTTATTTGTTATTGATTTATTCAGGTTTTGGATTTCTTCCCGGTTCAATCTTGGTAAGGTTGTGTGTGTCTAGCAATTGATCCATTTCTTCTAGGTTTTCCAATTTATTGGCGTATAGTTGCTCATAGTGATCTCTAAAGATCCTTTGAATTTCTGAAGTATCAGTTATAATGTCTTCTTTTTCATCTCTCATCTTACTTACTTGAGTCTTCTCTCTTTTTTTCTTAGTCTGGGTAAAGGTGTGTCAATTTTGTTTATCTTTTCAAAAAAACAACTTTTCATTTCATTGATCTTTTTGTATTTTTTGTTTCAATTTCATTTATTTGTTCTCTGATCTTTATTATGTCTTTTCTTCTGTTAATTTTGGGTTTGGTTTGCTCTTATTTTTCTCGTTCTTTGAAATGCCTTGTTAGGTTGTTTATTTGAAGCTTTTCTACTTTTTTGATGTAGGCACTTATTGCTATAACTTTTTTATTATTACTGCTTTTACTGTATCCCATATGTTTTGATATGTTTCATTTTCATTTTCATTTGTTTCAAGAAATTTTTAAATTTCCTTCTTAATCTCCTCATTGATCAACTCGTCATTCAGGAACGTATTGTTTAATTTCCATGTGTTTGTATAGTTTCCAGTGTTCCTCTTGTTATTGATTTTCTAGAGTTCCATTGTGGCCAGACAAAATACTTCGTATGATCTCAATTTTTTCAATTTTTTTAGACTTGTTTTGTGGCCTAATATATGGTCTATCCTTGAGAATGATCCATGAGCTGAGGATAAGGATGTATATTCTGCAGCTGTTGGATAAAACATTCTGTAAATATCTGCTAGGTCCCTTTGGTCTATAATGCAGATTAAGTCCAATGTTTCTTTATTGATTTTCTGTCTGGATGTCCGATGCTGAAAGTGGAGTGTAAGGTCTTCAACAATTATTGAATTAGGGTCTATCTCTCTCCTTAGCTCTCATAATATTTGCTTTATATATATATCTGGGTGCTCCCGTGTTGGGTGCATATATATTTAGATTTGCTATATCCTCTTGCTGAACTGACCGTTTTATCATTATATAATAACCTTATTTATCTTTTTTATTTTTACAGTTTTTGTCTTGAAGTCTATTTTATCTGATAGAAGTATAGCTACTTCTGCTCCTTTTTGGTTTCCATTTGCATAGAACATTTTTCCACCTCTTTATTTTCAGTCTACGTGTTTCTTTATAGATGAAGTGCACCTCTTGCAAACAACATGTGGTGCCTCTTTCCCTGCTACAATGTTAAAACCAGGTGTATGATTGCTCACCTGATTTTTGGTTCTCCTGATTTTTGGTTAGCTTGTGTGGATGGAGGGATAGTTGTTGAAGTTGGTATTTGTGTGGAGGGACAATTGCTGGAGGTTTCTCTTTGGCTTTCTTGCCCTGGCTTACAACTCCCTAAAAGTCTGAGTGAGCTTGGACGTGGGTTCTTCTCCAGTTGGGTCTCCATGTGTGAACACAGTCTTGCCAACACCGTGATGTCAGCCTTGAGAGACTCTAAGTGGAGGACACAGTTAAACTGTGCTTAGACTCTTAACCTTATTCACCACATCAAAACTGAAAGTGGGAGAAGTGGTGATTTATTGATCTCTTTCACTGTGATCGATGTACATCTGGTCTCTTTTCCAAGATCTTTAATGTTGGAAAAGCTCAAATTTGTTCCTTTAGGATGTCATGAATGGGTACAAATTGCTAAGGTGGGCCCTGGGCCAACAGTCAGAATGGACTCTCCCTGGCTAACAGAGGTGCCCTAAGTGAAAACAGAATGAGGTGGCCATGGCTGAAGGAGCGGTCACGTTCTCTGTGTTCTCAGAAAGATCGGAGCTTCTCATGAAGTTACTCAGGCTCGGAAGTGTCTCACTGGCAGGAATCTTGGCCGTTGACCTGGGGACTCTCATAACAGAATTCTTTTCTTCTCATTCTAGTGAAGACAGAGTAATTGAGCACTATAAGAAACTGAACGGCCAGACAAGAGGTCAAGCAATCGTGAAGTAAGTGGCCCTTCCCAGCGCTCACGGAGACTGTGTTTGTGCGTGTTAACACATCATATGTCAGGATTGCCCCATCCCTCTTGGAAATGGAGCCCATCTCCCAGGCGGGGCGTGGGGGGGGTGGTGTATGTTTCATTTTAATTTGCAAGTAAATAATCACTCTGAGAACTTTCTCACACACAGACACAAAAATGTGTATATGACTCCAGTTCTGCCGAATAACCGCCCTGTTTGTGTGCATATTGTCTTCCCAGCTACATGAGCATCGTGGAGTCCCTCCCTACCTATGGGGTTCACTATTATGCAGTGAAGGTAAGTGAGCTCATTTGGCAAAGGTTGCCAAGACTGCCCTAAAGACAAACAAACAAACAAACAAAAACTTCTCACTTCTTTTTCTTTTTGATCTTACTGAAGATTCTTTTTGGTGGGAGTGGGGGATGGGGAGGACCTGGCACGAAGATTGCATGCTGGGAGGAGCTGGGCCTCTTCATTTTACCCCCAGTGTAGTGAGACTCGATACAGTTACTCTCCAAAACTCACCCTCCCTTCCATGAAGTGATATAATAAATCCCAACTTTCTTTTGGTCTCAGAAGGATCTTGGCAGATGAGACCACAGAGCACATTGGTAGGAAGACTCCATCTAAATGCAAGGAACTATAGAGAAAGAACAAGAACCTTCAGCAGAATCTAGTGTTTTTCATGGTGGTCAAACACCACAAAGGCAGCTTTACAGGAGGAGAACGGGGATTATTTATAGGCTGACAAACTGAGTACGCAACCATTTGTGAAGACATTATCTGTCTTCTTGAACATTGTCATGGCCAAACCCAGTGCTGACTTTGACCCCGTTCTAAATTCTCTTTCATTTTATTCATAATATTCCAGGCTGGGATCTCTTCTTTGAAACAATAGATAAAGATGCCCCCCCATGAGCCCCTGAGAAGGACAAGTTCCCTTCCTTCTCCTTCCTTAATTTACCCTGACATGAGAAGTATAACTAAGTCGTTGCCCAGAGGCCAGCCACAAAAGGGCAGAAAACGCTTCTGAACTCAAGACAGTTCCACCACCCAACCTGAGATTCTCTTTCTTACTCATCCACCAATGCCTTTCCCCATGTTTCCACCCAACTCTATTTTTAATTCCTTTAGACTAGAACATGCACCATGTTTCATTCATTTTGCACCAGCCGTGGTAGCTCGCATGACACTTTGCATGCCATTGACGTGCACTGAATTGCCTATAGCATCTGCTAAACTGCAGGCTTGTGATGGCAAAGACTATGTAGTTGTATTCTGTTGTATATTCCCAAAACCCAGCGTAGTGCCTGGCACATAGTAGGTGCCCATCCAGTAAGTATTTACTGAATAAATGTTCTTGAGAATTGAATGGAGTGGTTGGATGTATGCATTTCCATGGTGAGAACACAGGTCAGAACTATACCCAGAGCAGTGAGCCATGCGAGAGGGCCCCAGTCTCATCCCACGGCTTGGCTCAGGATTGTTTAATGCCTGCAATGCTTAAATTCCTCCCGATGTCCTGCCAGAGTTCCTCTCACCCCCATGGAAGCTCCGAATCCCTCTTCACCATCATTCCAGAAGCTCCCACAGCCATCACAACCAGCCTTGCCCTTACCCTAAGCTACAGTCTGTCATGAGCAGTGTGACCTGGCCTCCTGGGGCCTTCCCTGTCCCGTATTATTAATAGAAAGGTGGATCCTCTAAGGAGATTACCCTGTGCAAGGCTGTGCCTAGGACGTGGTCACTGCAGTAGGGGGCAGTCAGCTCCCCCAAAGGAAATTCAGTTCTTCATGAGAAGAGGCTGAAAATTCAGCCGTGCTGGCGGCCTGAAGTACTGCTAGGGAGAGCTTCCCTCTCTCCATCCTGTTACCATAAAAGAAACATAAGTCTCCAAGAATAGTTTCTGACATTTTGATAAGAGGCATTTCATAGAAATTCAACTGTGAGCTTTTCTCGCCATTGTGGAAATACTCCGTGGTGATGTGTAGCCAGGAAGTCTGTATTCAAGGATGGGAACCAGAAATTTAGGAATTCCTGGACTGTATTCTCTGCTTTGCTATTTGTCCTAAATTTTAGCTCACTTCCATCTCTTGTGATTAAAAGAGGGATTAAGAAACCTTCGTCCCCGACTACCCCTATAAAAGTCTTGTGATTATTGGAAGGATATTTGAGATGGAGGAAACTCCATCTGGTCTTTCAACTTAAACCTGTGCTCTGTTTCTTTGTCGGCCCTAGAACTGAACAAAAAAGCTGTCTCTGAGATATATGTATATACTTTCTGCCTTCCAGTAAAACCTTAGAAATGTGCTCTTATTTCAGTTTGTTGGAGACCCAGAAGCAGGGCTTGTGTTTGTCAAAGTGCCAAATCAGTATGGGTGCTTGGCTCTGGGAATCTCAAAGCGTAAGGAGTTGCTCTTGCTACTTATTTGGAAAAAGAGCACGAGTCCAAGCAGACCTGACCCACCTGCACCAGGCTCACCATTTGGTGGCCTTGTGATCTCCTGGTGTAATGACAGCACTTATTTGGTCCATCCGATGTTGCACCAGCATTGGGTTTCCTCTGATTCTAGTCTCTGAAACCATTGCACGCACACAGGTACTTCCTGGAGACCGGGGTTTAAGACAAGGATTTTACGCTACCTTTCACACTTTTTTTTTTTTTTTGAGACAGAGTCTCACTCTGTTGCCCGGGCTAGAGTGCCGTGGCTTCAGCCTAGCTCACAGCAACCTCAGACTCCTGGGCTCAAGCAATCCTACTGCCTCAGCCTCCCGAGTAGCTGGGACTACAGACATGAGCCTCCATGCCCGGCTAATTTTTTCTATATATATTTTTTAGTTGTCCAGATAATTTCTTTCTATTTTTAGTAGAGACGGGGTCTCGCTCTTGCTCAGGCTGGTCTCGAACTCCTGACCTCAAACAATCCACCCGCCTCGGCCTCCCAGAGTGCTAGGATTACAGGCGTGAGCCACCGCACCCGGCCTACCTTTCACATTTTTAAACGAAATCATATACCCTGAAGCTTTAAAAAAATTTTCAAAATGTGTCTCTTTCGCCTTTTATCTTTGTCCTCATCTTGAAGTAACTCACACCCCACAAATATTTCAAAACCATTGTGCCAATTTTGAGTTTTCAAGACACCCAGGATAGGGGCATATTTGGTTATTCAGACTTGGCAAGTAGGACATCTCTAGGGAAAAGCTGCTTGGTTGCGCACACCGTAGAACACTAGCATTTGGCAGCTTGCATTAGGGATTCAGAATCATTCTATCTGAATGTAGAATTGTTGCAGCTCACACTCAGGTGATGGGAGGTCTCTGTTAAAGGCATAAACGGGGACTTGGTGTTTCCAACTCCGTTCTGAGAATGTTTGGCCTTTGATTTTGCCACCTCGTCCAGCCTGGCACCCAGCTGTGCTCTGGGGTGAGCAGGACCTCAGGGGTGACCCCTTCCAGCCTGCACTGCCATCGGCTTGCTGGGGAGGGTCCTGAGTGAAGCCAGACCAGCTCTTTGCTGTGATTTGTCCTTAAAATGAGAGGAGTCACTTTCCATCGTCCCCACTGCCTCTCTAGCTCTGACAACCAATGACAGTTTCTCTGCTCAGACGGTTCTTTTATAAGAATGTGCAACAGCTCTCAAATTTTCCTTGGTGGTGAGTGAGGGGCCCAGCGTGCAAAGCCTAAAGTCTTAGAAGAAAAAAAAAAAAAAAAAGAACAGGGCATTTGCTCCTTATTTATAAAGGGGAAGGGACCCTGCTGTGTGCCTGGTTAGGAACAGAGCCCAGTCCCCAGCCCCGGGCACTTCCCATGTCCCCCTGTTCACCTAACTGAGCATCTTTAGTTACTGGACACACCTGTTGAGGTAGAAGGTAGACAGGTGGGCTCGATCCATTCCAGGGAAATTGGATTTCACTTGTCTTCGGCTGAGCTGGGAATCTCCTCTTGGTTGGTGTTGTCCTTCTCCCGCCCTGTACTTACTCAAGCTCCTTTCGGCATCCTAGGACAAGCAGGGTATCCCGTGGTGGCTGGGGCTGAGCTACAAAGGAATCTTCCAGTATGACTACCACGACAAAGTGAAGCCAAGGAAGGTAAGGGTGTCCTCTCACGTGGGGTTAATGGCTCTCAGAGGAACACAGGGGTGGGAGTGAGTAAAACTGCCAGCGCCATGCAGCCTACGGGCTCACCGATCCCCCGCTAATTTAAGTGTATACAAATTATCCACAGCGATCCGTTCTGAGTTCCCTGCGTTAGTATTTTTTCTCCCTGTCTCGAAGGAAACCTGAGCTGTTGTAATTACTTAAAGTAAGGTGACTGGCTTAAGTCCCCCTCCCCCCAGAGAAGATGGGCAAAAGAAATTTTGAGGGGCTGTCATGTTCCTTAATTTCCTGGGGGCTGGGGGAGGCTGTATAACTTTGGGAATATAAAGCGGCATCTCTCTCGAATCCTGAGGCCGATCTCAGTTCTCCCAAAGGTTTTTGGGATGGGATAGGGGGAGGTGGAAGAGCTAAAAAAAAATAAAATAAAATAAAATAAAAGATTATGGTGAAAAAGAGGTGAAAAATAAAAAGAAGAGTTCCTGGAAATCCGGCAAATATTTTCTGGCACAGTGGAAGTGATCAGAAAACAAGGTCATTTGCCAAAGAGGAAAGGGAAGCAGAGAAGTACCTGCAAAGTACTGGTACACCCAGAACGAACTGTGTAAAGGGGCCACAGAGTTTGAATTTTCTGTTTTCATTTACACACATTTTTCAGACCAGAACAAATTGAAAAATTATAATGGGAAAATATCTTCGAGGCGAGTGCTGTCATTCTCTGGCAGAGAGAGACAGGGAGACGGGATGCAATTTCAAACCTGAAATACGTATTAAAAGCCTGTCAAAACCACATTGCGTTTAGCAGAGAGAAAGCAATATGGGGCCATTATGTCATTCCAGATTGCTTTCCAAGCCGCCGTATCCACAAACGGGATTGAAACCCACCCTGCATATCTGAGTTGATCATGGTCTATGCACTTAACATCGGTCCTTAGCCGGCTTCTTTATTAAGTGGGTAGAGGAAAAAACAGCCTTATGTTGGGGAGGATTTTCACTCAGTTGATCAGTGAGTCAGTTATGCTTTAAGAGAAGAAGCTGAGCAAAGAATGGAGGAATTGTTCACTGGGGACTATTCAGAGGGGTGTGTTGTGTGTGGCTATCTCCGAACCTCTCAGTTTCCATTTATATGCAACAAGAACTGAATCGGACCCCGTGTTCTGACTTTTCTAGGTCGTAGGGTCTATATACCTATTTCTGCCTGTATCTTTCTCCCTGTTTCCCCTGGGCCTTTTCTCCACGTGGCCTTAATTTACTGTGCCTTTTCTTCTAGAATTCTCTCTCCCCTCCCTCCATCTTTTTACGTCTACTCTCTTTTCAGTCTGCCTGTTTTTTTCTGTGTGCAAAAGCCAGGAATATTCCTAGAGCCTTTCACAAAATCCTGGCAGCGGTACATCCCAGCTCTCTCGTGCCCACGGCATTGGAAGACCTAGGCCCACGTGGATAATTGAGATCTATACCAGAGCTCATTAAAATCCAGGGTTGAAACCTCCTTTCCCTCTAAGCTTGTTGAAAGACACGCTAACAAGTGTTCGTACTTGTTCGGTTCAATTGATTACTAGTACGTTTGAACTGTCTTTATTTCTCTAATTGAGGTTCTAATGAGGATTGAGGCGGTAATGAGATAACACCTGATGTGTGTAAAACCTAGCAAGCGCTCAGGAAATTCTAACTATTGGTATGAGACTCTAAAAGGGGTTTCCAGATAAGGAAAAGTAAGAAGCCAAAGTACAAATACTCGGTCATCGAATAAGTGAATTTATAATGATCTTTGCAACTTACCCAGGTCGGTGAATTGAAAATATTAAAAGGTCAATATGGTTTTCCAGGACATTGGCTCCAACTCAAGACTGTGTTGTTATTTTAAATAATTTGTGTTGCCGTGGCCTCTGAGGAGAAAGTTGGAATTCCCAGGCCTGTTACTGATTGAAAGACAATGGAGCTATCAGAGCCGTCATTCATTCATTCACTCATTCATTCATTCAAAAATGGCCATTGTTTTCCTGTTATGTGCCAAGCACACCACTGGGCACTGGGATAAATGAGACATAAATCCTGTCCCCCAGGCCTGCCCCGTCTGTCAGGGAGAGAGATGTGTGTGACAACCGAGCCCGGGTCTAAGTGCCACCAGAGACGTCCATGAGGGTCAGTGGTGGGTTCAAGGAGGGAGGGAAAAGTCCTCACAGAGGAAGCAAAGGGCAGGGAGCATCTTCAGGGATGCAGAGTGTTGCAGATGGAGGAACAATATGCACGAAAAGCATAGTAAGGGGACCACGTGGTGTGACAGCAGAATAGGGGGACACAGCGCCATCCGCACTGGAACTCCAGGTGAGAGGAGAGTGGGCTGGTTCCCAGAGGCCTTGGGGTCTCTGCCAAGAGGACTTCATCCTCTGTAGGCGGCAGCAGCCTGTCCGTGTCAGGTCTGCTCTGTCGCAGAGCTGTCCTCTGCCAGCTGTGTGGAGGGTGGATGGGGGGAGCCGGGGCATCGTTACGGGAGTGCAGGCCACACCTGGCAGGGCTGGAGGCCAGTAACAGGAGCGGAGAAGGGACCGAAGACGTTGAGAAGGTGGGGTTAGTCATCAACCGTGTCGGGGAGAGGGCGGCAGCGAGAGGAGGAGGGCAGTCCAGGGGGACACCAGGCTTCAGGTGGACCAGAGTATGGACGCTAAGAAGAGAGGAGACCTGGGGCTGACAGCGAGTGCAGTGTGGGGCGTGCAAATCTGGAGTTTTCATGGGGCCTCCAAGGAACTGTGACCAGTAGGCGGTTGGGCCTTCGGTTGGAGCTCAGGAGCAGCAGAAATTTCCAGAGCATGGCTGAGCCAGCGCCCGGACAGGGAGAGGAGGCGCAGAGGCAGTCGGCACCCCAGGGGCTGTGAGCGCAGCGTTCAGTGCCCCCCCCCCCCCCCGTCACGACAGCCATGGCGAGGTGCAGGATCTGTCGCACGGGCCCTGAAAGTTACATGATTTGGAGCGCCCCCCCCCCCAGGAAATGAATGTACAATCTGGATATAAAATTAAGAACAGGCCTTTGAAAGGCCCACGAGGGAAGGCAAAGCCTCAGCTCCGTTAGCTTCAAGGACGCCCACCTCTGCTGAGACGACACGTGGACTCGAAGGCAAAGCCAGCTCTGAGCTGGAGCCACGGCTCAGAAGTCCCAGCCACAGCAAGGCCGTGACAGGGTGTTTCTTCTTTTCTTATCAGCAACACCGTCCCCATCATAAAAAGGCCATATTTGTTACGTTCAAGGCACATGTGTGTCTCTGAGAATACAGAAAACACACACCCTGGGTCCAGAGCTCCGCATCTAAAGAGATGCACGCACATGAGAATGAACAGTATCAATGCAAGTTCTCATCCAAAGTGCCAAATGTCTGTCTGCAGTCCCTCTGGGCCAGTGGTTCCTTTTCTTTCTTTCTTTTTTTTTTAATAGACAAACTCTCATTCTGTTGCTCAGGCTAGAGTGTAGTGGTGTGATCATAGCTCCCTGTAACCTCGCCTGGCTAATTTTTTAATACTTTTTGCAGAGATGAGTTCTCTCGCTATGTTGCCCAGGCTGGTCTTGAATCTAATTTTCCTATCTCATAAAACTTAACATCTAAGGATTGCTTTATATTTATATATTGCATTTGTTTGTTTGTTTCAGAGACAGGGTCTTGCTCTGTTGCCCAGGCTAGAGTGCAGTGGCACCGTCATAGCTCACTGTAACCTCAAACTCCTGGGCTCCAGCGATCTTCCCACCTCAGCCTCTGAGTAGCTGGGACTACAGGTGTGTGCTACCACACCTGGCTAATTTGTAAAATTTTTGGTAGAGCCAGGGTCTTGCAATGTTGCCCAGGCTGGTCTCGAACTCCTGGCCTCAAGCGATCCTCCCTCCTCAGCCTCCCAAAGTGCTGGGATTACTAAGTACTGGGCACCGCAGCCAGCCTGAGCCAGTGGTTCTCGACCTCAGCTGTACATCAGAAACTCAGATGACACTGCTGGCATGTCTGGCTGCCACACTGTCCTCCAGGAACACTCGTCCATCTCTGGCCACTGAGCATACAGAAAGCCCCGCAGCTGATTCTGATGTGCAGTTGGAGACCAGGACCACCACTTGCAGCCATCTGTGCTTCCTTTGACAGCTCAGACTTGGGAAGGTCAGCCTGGCTCAGCAGGTGTGACCAGCTGTGTCCCTGCACAGGGAGGGCTGCGGAGGCCCCAAGCACGGGACTCAACGCTGGCAAGCGGCGTGGAAGGGGTGGCCCTCCAGGGGGTGCCACACCCTCCTGGCTCCGGCGCCTGGCACATCTCCGCCACCTCGCGCCTCCAGGGACGTTCAGGAAAGGCAGCGGAGCCCAGTCCCAGTTCTGTGCACCTGGAGGCTTCTGCAGCAACAGCTGCATCTCCAGCCCAGGCAGCTGCTCCCACCCAGCGGCAGGCAGAGGCCCTCCCTGACACTCTGACCCAGTTACGGCGGCTCCGTCACATGGCACTGCAAGAAGAGCCAACATTCAAGTAGAGGCAGTGGCAGGGTTGGGCCTGCTCCCTTTCCTTTGAAAGATCTAGAGGCTTCTGCTGGCATGCACAGCTCCGATAGCGTCACGCCCCATTAGCACAACTGGAGTCATTCAGCCGCCTTGAGAATCCACTCAAGTGTTTCCATGCGGGCCACCAAAAATAATAATAATTATAAAAAGCCACTGAGGAGGGGTGGCTGGTGGCTGTCCCAAAAATGGGCAGCACTGTAGCGAGTTTCTGGTTCTCCAGTTGGGATGCAATTTTCCCTTCTAGTTTCAGAGTTCACCCTGAGTCACTTAACCCTCACCCTGGAGTTTAGTGGCTCTGGCAAGATGGAGTAGAATGCCAGGGACCTCACAGGTGGAGAGGAAAAGAGAAAACAGTTGGCCCCACCATCAGCTACCTGGACCTTCTAAACGACAGGCTCCCTGCCTTCCTGAAGCACCGCCCGAAACGCAAGCTGCTGAGCTTTGTAAAACACAGAAAATCAAAGCAACACAGCTCTTTGCCTTCAGGGAACACGCGTCGGGGACAGCTAGACACGTGGGGACACCTTGCAGACTGGGTTTTGGCTTTTGCGTGTGTTCAGAAGAATTCAGAAATGTTGAACTTCTGAAGGCCAAGTTTGATGGTATTTTGGAAAACGTGTGCAGAACAGCCCCCAAAATGCCCTAGTAAAAGCAGCAAATGAGACTAAAAAACATCAAAATCTATAATACACGCATATTCCCCTGACTACTGGCCCTTGCTTGTATCCGTGAGTTCTTTTGAAAATAGCAGGCAGACCCCCAAACAGCACCGGCTGGGTTGCAGAATTCTTTACAAGACACGAACTGTCCTCTCCCCAGCCCGCAGTAAATCCTACTTCGGTTCTTCACCTGTGGTGTTTTCCCTCTCACTCTGCCTGCCGCCCACTTCCGAGCTCTTGTTGCTACTCAAACACCATGTGGCAATGGCGACGTCCCTTTGGGGTCTTGAACCTTCCTCCCTGTGGCCGGGGTTGGCCGTCTTGCTGCATGGTTGTGAATGTAGCCGCAGGGTCCCAGGGCGGACAGAGTCTACGTGTCTAACTGCCTCGGTTCAGCAATGGTGAAGGAGGTAGAGGAAAAGTAACAGTGACATAAAAACAAATCTTGCAGCGATTGTTTGACCCCATTTTATGCTACTTACCAGATTCCATTTTAGCGCATGCGTACATGGGGGTGTGGAAATGAGTTCTGCCTAAGTGAGGCCGTGGACTGCAGGAAACGATGAGACGGTGTCTAATTGGCATTTGGGCTCTTAAGGTAAATGGAGCTTCACCTTAGTTTGCATTTACAGTCCAGTAAAGAGACCTAGACCATCAGAAAAAAAGCCAGCCCCATGCCTCGAATCCACTATTCTGCAGGTTTGGGGCAGTTGTGCTGGGGCACGAAAGAGGTTTTCCTCTTTCTTCCCTGAAAACATTTGAATGAAAATTAAATGATGCATATTGAAGAGGCATTGTTTACTAACCCTGGCGGGCAGAATCGGGTGGCATGGAGCAGAGATAATAAGGCTAGATAAAATCTGTCTCCCATATGCTTCCTCTTTAAGGGAGGGGTCCTTGCATTCCTTAGATCAAAGCCTGAGAAAGTGCGAGAGCTCTCATCTCTGGGACAGGCTGCCTCTTTCCCGCAGCGTCCCTACCAGAGGTGTGAGGCGACCGGGCACTCAAGACCCAACTCACCGCCAGCACCAGGCTGAGCCCCCTTCTCTGTCAGATCCCTGCATTTCTCACTCTGCAAACCTGTGGACAGACCAGCTCTCCGGTCATCAGAAGCCATTGAACAGAAACACTTTCCAAATGGGGCTCTAAGTTCGAACAAAGATCCCTCCTGCGGGCGGCGTCTGAGGCTGTCCACATATAGCGGCAAGCACGTGACAACACAAAACCTTCCCTGCAAACCCTCACTTACAGACGCAGCCACTCACAGCCCGTGTCTGATGAAATCCGCCCACTGGGAGAGAGTGGCAACGCCAGGCCTTGTTACATACTAAGCAGACGGCATTTACTTATTTATTCAATGTGCAATTAGTGGGGCTTTTATGTACACTGAGAGCACACTTAGGAGCACTGAGGGGTCCCCTCTGAGGCATTAGGAGAAGGAGCCAGAGTAAATGGTCTCGGCCCCCTGTCCCCAGGCAGCCAGCATGGCTTCCTCTGATTCCTGAGAGCGTCTCAGGAGCAGGGGCGTTGGCTCTGGGAATTGATGCATTACTTTCCCATCCCCCGATGAGTAAAGATTTTTGAACTAAATGAGATGATGAGGCAGGAAGGGAAAACAATATTTACAGGAAATACTCCATGAACTGCGCGCCAACTCCCAGGGGCGTTGCTCTGCTACATGGTGCGGGGTGGTGCACACCCTGTTGAGTGCGCTGCTGACTTACCGTTCAGCCGATTCTGTGGGCGTGTGCTCGACTCATGGTCGGGGTGCAGGGTGGGTGCCTCCCTCATTCCAGCGTCGGTATTCCCCTTGGAAACCACGCTCTACACACACTTGGGGGGAAACTCCATTTAGTGCACTCAGCATTCTTAGCACTTCGCAGCCTTCCCGGGCTCGTTCATGGTGTAGGATCAAAGGGCCGCCTCCGTTTACATTCGGATCTCAGGGCACTGCTGAGTGGGCCTGGAAGGAAGGGGTCAGTGCCTGTGGGTGACAGGCCCTGGCCGTGGCTCCTCAGCCTGCCGGGGGGCTTGGGATAGTGGGGGCTGAGGGGTAGGGGACAGGGAGGTATGAGAATCTGCTATTTGAAAATAACTGAGAAAAAAAAGGAAAAAAGCATAATGGTAGTCTATGCAAATTTAGATCCCATTCTCGAAGCGTCAGTCCTAGACATATCCTTTCTCCAGCCGCCAACATCAGGGCGGAATCCCCCCGCTTTGGAAGGGGAAGCCCAACCTCTTCTCCCATACGAGAATTGCAGTCACCCGAAAGCGTAGTGCGGGAGCACGGAGCACAGAGGGTGTTGAATGTGACATCCTCTCCAGCCAAGTGTGCCCCCTATGAGGATTCCTGGGGGAAAATCAGATTTATGGGGAGTCTCACTGAGAACTGACTTGGGTTCGCCTCCAGGAATGACACAGAGGAAGGGTCAGAGGTCCAGACCCGGGAGGCCAACATTTCCTTGTGGGCCGTGTTGCCCGCAGGCCCCTGGCTGAGCAAGTCGCTCAACCTAACCATGGCTGGTTTCTCTCCTCCCAACCCTCGAAAGTGACCCGTTTATAACAACATGGGGTTGCTATACATACCGAATGAACTGCTTTTTACAAAAACAACATAAAGCACTAAGCAAATTTAAGGCATCACCAGTTACAGACAACACTTTTGAAAACACCATCCGTTTTCCTAGACTTCTTTTCACTAAAACTCTTAGAGTGGCTGGTGAGGCCGTGCAGCTCTTCCCTTCTGGAAGGTCATTCGCTTTTCAATAAATGTTGTTCGAGTGTCCATCAGGTGCAGGGCCCTGCTGTCTGCTCTGCAGATACCGCAGAGAGTGAACGCAAGAGACGAGGTCCCTGCCCTCGCTGGGCTTGCAGTCTAGGGGAGAAGGCAGTCAGATGATAACACTGGATAAATCTGTAACATCCAGTGTCAGGACATTCAATTCCATGAAGATGGTAAATCAGAGTGGGAGGGGTGGCGCGTGGTCAGGAGTCTCTGAGCAGGGGCCGTTTCAGTGACTGTCTCCTCCTGACCGTGGGACATCCGGCTCCCTGGGAACCAGTCCAAGATGGATTCGCACGCCGGGAGTGTGTTGGGGCGTGCTCTGGGATTAACACCAAAGGGGCAGGGGAAGAAAGCAGGGCCAGGCCGAGGGAGGAGCTGAGCTGCGATGCAGTCCCAATGAGGCGTCCCTCGACCTGGGACACAGCCCTGGAGCAACCCTCCGAGCCGCTGCCATCACTGTTGAGGCCGGAGGTTGTACCTGATCCACTCACATCAACCAATCATTAGATCCAGGTGACCCCCAGGGAGGGTGGCGTGACCCTGGGCGAGGTGGCTCACCGTAGCTGAGAGTGACCCAGGAGAGGGCATAGGTCCTTCAATCTTGCCGGTCCACACAGCACGGCATCCTCCCAGCCCTGGTTCTCAAAGTGTGTTCCTTGGACCAGCAGCAGGCTAATTCCCTGGGCACGTGTCAGACACACCAACTTGGGGTCCCCACCTCAGAGTTACAGACTCAGAAGATGGGACTCGACGGTCTGTTTCCACGAACCCTTGGCGTGACTTGGATATATGCCGTGAAGTTTAAGAACCGCTCCTCTGCATACAGGCAGTTAACAAGGAACTTTCTATGGGATTCTACTTTGCTGTTTTTGTTGTGGAGACATTTTAGCCCGAGTTAAAGTTAAACTCCTTCCTAGAGCAGTTACACCTTTAAAAGGGAAAAGTGTTCTGGAAGTCAGTGAGTTCTACATCTACTTCAAGGCCCTAAGTAGGATTCTCTTGACCAGAGAAGAATTTGGGTGCTATTAGCTCACCTCCTGTATAGTTTCAAAAGTCATGATAAACAGCTTATTTTTATATCTGTGCAATGAGGACTGCAGGACACAGGATGGAGTCTGATTTTCTTCATCTTGAATAAGTTTGCTTCTCAAAGAGTTTGCCAATCCCCAAGATAAAAAGCACCATTGGCCTTGACATAGCAAATGTCGTTACAGTCTCTATTATCCTGAACACAAGGGGCAGGATCGCCTCGAAGAGCAAACAACGTCTCTTTGTTAAGAGGATTAATTTTTTTCTTGGTCATCGGGTCTGGGAATCCAGGGTCCCTGGGTTCCCACAGGTTCCCGCGAAGGCCGTCCTTGCCTGGTCTGAGTCAGCCAAGCCTCCAAGGGCACCAGCTCGTATCCTGCTGTGTTCTTGTTGAAGCTTGTGCTGGTGTCAGGCTGTCACCTTTGAGGGAGGTTGATCTGTGAGCAGAAAAAAATAAAAGCATTGCCCCATCCAGGTGGGTGATTCTTAGAAGCTATCACGTGGGAGTCATTTCTCTGCAGAGGTACAGGAGGAAAGAAATGTAATTAGCCCCGGGGAGGGGCAGGTCCAGATCTCTCCCAGGTGACAGGCTTACAGGCACCTCTTCCAGCGGGTACAGTCAAGCTCTGAGGATCCCCCCCAAATTGCCTCTGGGGTCAATCTCCAGGCCTGGCATGTCCTTGGGTGCTACGCACCTGCCCTGCCCCGCCCCAGGCATCCTGCCATTATTTGCAAGGTATCTGGCCCAGCAGTCAAGACAACTCCGTCTGGCTCCAGTTCTGCAAGATGAGTCACTTCCCGGGGCTTCGGTTTCCTCCTCGACAAGGTGGTTGATACCCGTGATCAGGAGTCTTGATGCTGAGGGAATCTTAAAACTGGAAACAGGAGGCAGCAGGGTGGAACAAGAGGGCCAGCTTACTTTAAAGGCAGAAGAGGGGAGGAATGAATAAAAGGACGAAAGAAAGGGCAACATTTTTCCAGAAGGAAGTGGTAGGCGGGGAAAATGCCAATTTTGAAGCAGGTAACCCCCGACTGTCTTTGTTCTCCAGTTGAGGCAAAGCTCAAGCTAGATCTAGTTCAGTGACCAAAAAGGGTTTTTCTCCCCCAGCTGATGTGTCTTTTGGGGGATGCAGTCTCCCGGGACTCATCCGCTTCCCACACCAATGTGTGGTCTCCTGGACGTGTTGTCCACCTTGCCCCAGAATAATGCATGTACCGGCACCAAGAAAGGCCACATAAACAGCCACGTAGATCGTGTGGATAGCAGAGGTCAAACACAACACTCGGTATTTCTAACATGCAAATAAACACCCAGCCAGACAACAAAGCAGCCCCCTTGGGACTGACTAGCTCCTAAATAACTGAACAGACACACATTCCCACTGCTCGGGAAGCCCCGTTGACCTTGGATGCAATTTGAAGCAGCAAATCAAAACCAAATGCTGTCGTTGGATTCCAAACCACTGCATGACAGCATTCAGTAGCCTCACTCGCTCCAAAAGGAACCATGAACCAGTAGCAACTTAGGAACAGATTTGGTTTTTCTGGCTTAAAAACAAAAGATTTTGCTATTATAAGAATATTGACTACTGGGGACTCAAAGGCAAATCTCTTTTATCTCCCAGTGTTTCTTTAAATGTGTCCCAGTAAAAGTCACACAGCCACTTTAAAGAGCAAAATGAGCTTTTGGGAAGAGATTAGAAATCCAGTCCTTTATGACAATCAAAGCTCCAAACTTGGCTGGGCACGGTGGCTCACGCCTGTAATCCTGGTACTCTGGGAGGCCGAGGTGGGTGGATCGCTCAAGGTCAGGAGTTCGAGACCAGCCTGAGCAAGAGTGGGACCCGTCTCTACTAAAAATAGAGGGAAATTATTTGGACAACTAAAAATCTATATAGAAAAAATTAGCCGGGCATGGTGGCGCATGCCTGTAGTCCCAGCTGCTCGGGAGGCTGAGGCAGGAGGATCGCTTGAACCCAGGAGTTTGAGGTTGCTGTGAGCTAGGCTAATGTCACGGCACTCTACTCTGGGCAACAGAGTGAGACTCTGTCTCCAAAAAAAAAAAAAAAAAGCTCCAAACTTGATGTAAAGTTAAATCACTCCCTTCTCCCAACTGGGCTCAAACGCTCCTTCAGTTGATCTGACTTCAGGGGACACCAGTGAAGCTCACTAGGTGACCCTAATGAATCTTCTCTTGCTAGATTTGAGGGGAACAGCAGGTGTCTTCCACCTTCCTCCTCTGGGTAGCAGAGAGCTTCACAGCACCTCTCTCTCCCCAGGGCATTGCCTCTAAAAACACTCCTTCGATTTCCAGCCACCTCAACATTTTACACCCTGTTTGTGGGAGAGAGGTTTCAGAGTCATCTAACCAGAATATTTTTAGAAACTGTGATAAAATTCACATAACGTAAGATTTGCCATCTTAACCATTTTACGGTGTACGGTTGAGGCGTGTTAAGTATATTCACACTGTTATGCAAGCGATCTCCAGAACTGTTTCCATCTTGCAGAACTGAAACTCTACCCACTGAACAATAATTCCCCATTTCCTCTCTTCCCAGCAGCCGGCAACCACGATCCTACTTTCTGTTTCTATGAATTTGACCATGCACATAAGCGGAATCGAAGTTCTCTGTCTTTGGTGACCACAGAGCATTAACAGCCAAACCAGGACACTTTGGAGAGTGAAAAGGATACTTGTTAATAATTGTCCCATAGTGTCAGACAAACCGGGGCTGTTGCAGGCAAACAAAGGCATGTGGTTTTTTTGTTTGTTTTGTTCTTATTAATATTCTGTATTTTTTATTTTGTTTTTAATTTTTTTTTATTTCAGCATATTACGGGGGTACAAATGTTTAGGTTACATATATTGCCTTTGCCCCACCCGAGTCAGAGCTTCAAGCTTGTCAGACAGTGCACACCACACTCATTAGGTGTGAATATACCCATCCCTTCCTCCCCACTCCAACCTGCCTGAAACCCAATGAATGTTACTACCATATGTGCACATAAGTGTAGATCAGTTAAAACCAATTTGATGGTGAGTACATGTGGTGCTTGTTTTTCCAGTCTTGTGATACTTCACTTAGTAGAATGGGCTCCAGCTCTATCCAGGAGAATACAAGAGGTGCCAGATCACCACTGGTTTTTTGTGGCCGAGTAGAACTCCATGGTATACATATACCACATTTTATTAATCCTCTCATGTATTGATGGGCACTTGGGTTGTTTCCACGCCTTTGCAATTGTGAATTGTGCTGCTATGAACATTCGAGTGCAGATGTCTTTTTTATAGAGTGTCTTTTGTTCTTTTGGGTAGGTGCAAAGGCACACGTGGACCTACCTGATCAGCATGGGGACCTTTCCAACCAGGGTAGCCCATCTAACCAGCGTTTTGCCTCTTCTACCAGATGGTCTGCTCACAGCTCTCTTTCATGATACCGTTCATCTTAAAGTTTCCACCAGGACTTCCATTTTACTCTCTGGTGGCTCTAGTTACACAGTGGTGAAATTACCCACAGGAAGCATAATTCGTAACAAACTGGGTCGGGTCAGTGATTGGGGACACTTGACAGAGCGCTGGCCAGGGAAATAGTAGATTGTCCCACCACCCAGTGCTTTCTAGCACTTCCAACAGGTGTTTCTGATGGCTACATGGGGTTTTGTAAGTCTCTTCACCAACCCTATAATCATCCTGGAAGGCATGTGCTGACATCTAATATACTCCATGGGGTCCCTCTGCCCCTGGAACGTGCCCAGCCTCCTTGTAACGGGTGTTCCTGTTCTGGCCTTTTAACAAGAAAGCAAAGAGCCAAAGGGCCTCCAGACACCAGTGTCTCCAGGTCCTCACGTTTGACTGGAAACCAAACCCCAGACCTACCTTTAATGAGCATTAGAAGTCACAGCTGAGTGAATTTCCTCTGCGTGCATGTGTGTATTTTTAGGCACGCACATGTGTATTTTTAAGTACATAATTGAGTTTATGTTTGAGGTTTGCAAATCCATTAAAAAACTGGTCCCTGCCAGATTTCTCACTCTCCGAGTCTGTGAACCATCTCGTGGTCACATTCCGGGGGAGGAGGACAGCACCCTGAGGTCCTGCTGTGGGGCTGCCCTGATGCTGATGTGTTGGGGGAGATGAGTCGTCATCTGTAGAGGCCCCCAGAGCACATGTGAGAAGACCACCTTGGTGGGAGAACTGTCCAACAAGGGTGGGGAACTCCTTTTGCAGAAAGGGCACACTGAAGACTCTTTTATCCTGGCCTGCTGGCTCCTGTTAAGTGATGAGTTTTTTTT
>NW_012152951.1:4798968-4799568 GCF_000956105.1 Propithecus coquereli
TCTCTTGCTAGATTTGAGGGGAACAGCAGGTGTCTTCCACCTTCCTCCTCTGGGTAGCAGAGAGCTTCACAGCACCTCTCTCTCCCCAGGGCATTTCCTCTAAAAACACTCCTTCGATTTCCAGCCACCTCAACATTTTACACCCCATTTGTGGGAGAGAGGTTTCAGAGTCATCTAACCAGAAGATTTTTAAAAACTGTGATAAAATTCACATAACGTAAGATTTGCCATCTTAACCATTTTACAGTGTACGATTGAGAAGTGTTAAGTATGTTCACACTATTGTGCAAGCGATCTCCAGAACTGTTTCCATCTTGCAGAACTGAAACGCTACCCATTGAACAGTAATTCCCCATTTCCTCTCTTCCCAGCAGCCGGCAACCACGATCCTACTTTCTGTTTCTATGAATTTGACCATGCACATAAGTGAAATCGAAATTCTCTGTCTTTGGTGACCACAGAGCATTAACAGCCAAACCAGGACACTTTTGGGAGTGAAAAGGGTACTTGTTAATAATTGTCCCATAGTGTCAGACAAACCAGGGCTGTTGCAGGCAAACAAAGGCACGTGGTTTTTTTGTTTGTTTTGTTTTTATTAAT
>NW_012152951.1:4799618-4800305 GCF_000956105.1 Propithecus coquereli
TCTCTTGCTAGATTTGAGGGGAACAGCAGGTGTCTTCCACCTTCCTCCTCTGGGTAGCAGAGAGCTTCACAGCACCTCTCTCTCCCCAGGGCATTGCCTCTAAAAATGCTCCTTCGATTTCCAGCCACCTCAACATTTTACACCCTGTTTGTGGGAGAGAGGTTTCAGAGTCATCTAACCAGAATATTTTTAGAAACTGTGATAAAATTCACATAACGTAAGATTTGCCATCTTAACCATTTTACGGTGTACGGTTGAGGCGTGTTAAGTATATTCACACTGTTATGCAAGCGATCTCCAGAACTGTTTCCATCTTGCAGAACTGAAACTCTACCCACTGAACAATAATTCCCCATTTCCTCTCTTCCCAGCAGCCGGCAACCACGATCCTACTTTCTGTTTCTATGAATTTGACCATGCACATAAGCGGAATCGAAGTTCTCTGTCTTTGGTGACCACAGAGCATTAACAGCCAAACCAGGACACTTTGGAGAGTGAAAAGGATACTTGTTAATAATTGTCCCATAGTGTCAGACAAACCGGGGCTGTTGCAGGCAAACAAAGGCATGTGGTTTTTTTGTTTGTTTTGTTCTTATTAATATTCTGTATTTTTTATTTTGTTTTTAATTTTTTTTTATTTCAGCATATTACGGGGGTACAAATGTTTAGGTTACATATATTGCCTTT
>NW_012152951.1:4804220-4808069 GCF_000956105.1 Propithecus coquereli
TTAGAAGCAGGAGGTGTGAGGTTGGGAAATCCTGCTTTGTTGAATTCTAGTAACCTTCTCTTTCTTTGTCTTGGGCAATCTTAACAGCTTGTTTCTGCTGAACCATCCAATACTTAGGAGCTCTGTGAGGTTGGCTTTTTTTTTTTTTCTTAATGAGCTCGATTCAAAGGGAAAATCCAGGCTTGATTGGCCTTCCAGAAAATGTAAACCTGTTTAACACTAAACCCCAGCATAGCCAGAACGCGCTGCGCCTAACTCTGCCTGGTGGCTGCGAACCAGCCCCTGCGGGTGGGGCAGAGGACTCTGCAGCGGGGCTCCGACCTGGCCTAGGCCGTTCCTAACCCACAGCCTCAAGCAGACCGCGGTGGTTTCTAGGCAAAATGAGTTGTGAAGATTCACCCCAGGCTGGGACTGGGATTCCAGTTGCGGACCATGAGCTGCTGGGACTGTAGACTTCCCCAGCTCACTGTACAATAGTAGAGTTTCGTTCCAACGGCGCTGCCCAAATAAAGGGCCATGGCTCCTTGGTTGTGGCTCCACCACTCTCCCTCCTTGGGCTGGCCCTACCTGCCACTGCCCTGTTCCCTTGTCCCTTGCAGTTTAGAAATGTATTTTTAACAAAAAAGTGGATTCAACCACTGGAGTTTCCTCACCTTGTGGAAGTAGCATGAATTGGAGCAAACAGATGAGGGCCCAGATAACAGCTCCCACCGTATACTATCTGTGTGACCTTGAGAAAATGACTTAACCTCTCTGAACTTCTGTTGCCATAATACTGACCCCATAAAGCTCTTCACTCATTCATTCCGTCGATCAACAAACTATGATCAAGTGCCTGATACGCCCCCAGGCATCGTGCTAGGTGCCAGGAAAACACATTCAAGGAACTTAAGTCTGTTTGGGGAAGACATTTGAGTAAAAAAGACAGTTATTATACAACACAGGGTGATCATTGCTGTGGCAGAGGTGTGTATAAGCATGTCTGGGAAAACTAGCCCAGGCTGGGGCTGGGAAGTTTGGGGGCTTGGGGACAGCCCTGGTGAAAAGAGGGTGGTGGTTTAGGGCAGGCTGCTGAGTAGAAGCCCCTCTGCCCCCGCCTCTCCTCCTCCTCCCAATCCACAGCTCCCCAAGTGGACCTGCCAACTTCAGAATTCCCTCTAGGGAAAAAAGCCAAGCTCTAAATAAGACCAGCCCTCCTAGAAAGACAGAAATTCTGAACTTGAAGTCCTCACTTCTTTCCAGGAAGGAAACCCACGGAGCAGATATAGAACCAGGGCCCAGCTGCAGAGGTGGTGGCCCAGCCCCAGGCCCCTGCACGCCGCAGGTCCGGCCGAGGGGTCAGGCTCTCCCGGTGGAAAGTCCAGGCCAAAGCCGGGCAGGCCCACCTCTCCCCCTCTGCTGGCTGCAGCCACAACTGCAGAGCAGCAGGCGAGACCGCAGGCGTGTTCCTCCTCCCAGCAGCAGCCTGACTTCAAGAGCAAGCCACAGACCCCTGGCCCGGTGCCCATGTGCCTGTCTTGCTGCCTGGCACCTTCTGCCCAGGGGAGCTGGCGCTCACATGGGAAGCGTCAGTAACAGACGATCCACCTCCTGCCTGGGACCCACTGAAACCACGGTCTGCCCGACAGCAACTTTCAACTCTGGGGTACTAGGTGCTTTACAAACAAGCTGCTGTCAAAGCAGAATTATTCCTGAAGTCCTTGCTGCTTTGCTTTTTATTTATTTATTTTTTCCTTCACACAAATAAGACCAGGAGGGTTAGACTATTGTCATTTTTTTCCTTTTTGGTTGATGACGCGGGGTGTTAGTTATGAGTGCATGCCTGTGTTTCCCTGTAGAGCTGGCTGCCAACCCAATCCATTGCATCCCCCTTGTCCTCGGAGTCCGGTGACCTCCACAAAGGAGATCAGGGTGCTCCTAGGGTGCCACACCTTGGACAGAGCCACCAGGCGTAAGAGAACTGCCAACACCCCGAAGAATAGAAAAATGCATGTTTTTACCCAAAGTCTGCCCTCCAAAATAGTCAAAACCTGATTTTTAAAAAAGACGGACAACTTTACCACAATCCAAAAAGAGAGAAGTCTTTGCCAAAACAGGTGAAATGGCCCATGATCATCCTCTCTCCAGATGTGCCAGCTGCTTCTCAGGTTCGTTCATTCCCGCCTTTGAAGCATCCCGCTGAGAATAGTCATAACGGGTATAATTAGTCTTGACTATTTTTTTTAAAGGAGAGATTGGAGCTCGGAGAGGTTCAGCCACACATCACGGGGTGACAGTGCTCATTGCTGGAAAAACCAAGGTTAGACCCAGACGTTCCGAATCACTGGGTCATTGCAGCCATTCAGAGACCCTCAGTGACCCCTCAGAGAAACACTCCGAGGGGGGAAGAAATGACATCAGGAGGCAGAGGATGAGACAAGGAAAACGCCTTCAGCTTTTCTGTAAAGTACATTTGCGAAAGCTTGATGCTTCAGTCTTTCTGCGAGAAAAGCCGAAGCACACACCAGAAAAATAATAGAGAGGCCCTCTAGGAAGAAAAATTAAAGGAAATCAGGTCCAGTGGGGAAAAATAAAGTTGCCTGTTTCTTGATAGGCTTGTTAAGCTCTTTCTTCCCTTTTTTCTAGCAGTGACTCTTAAGCCAAAGGAAGCTAAGAGGGTTTCGATGGGTTAAAAAGAAGCCGTCCATTAAATGGTCGAGGGCTGGTGCTCGGGGCGCCTGTCACTTAAGTCACCAAATCAATTTAGAGCTTGTGTTGTCTGACAGTGAGGAGGACGCCGCTGTGGCCGGAGGAACATCTTGATTCCATTAGGGTTGGCTGCAGAGAAAAATTAGCCATTGTTTCCTTTGCTGGGTATGTGGCCATCTCTGGAACATAGATGCCAGGGAGCCCTCTTTCCATGCAGGTGACAGAGGACATCCTCAGACCCATTTGCAAAGCTAATGCTCTGTGGTCATAGGTGGCATATTTTGGAAGGCCTCATTTGTCCCCAATATGGCCCATTCTGCTCTGCATAAGACTGAGTCATATTCCTTTGTGGGGTGAGTGTGTTGAAATTAGAAGTCACAGCAGGAAAATGGTCAAAACTGACCGGTCAAATTGCAGGGAAATTGGCTGGATAAAACCAGGGATGAATGAGCAAACTCCAGCACAAATGAATGAGCAGGAACCCCGCGTTAGGCTAATGCTTGCATTGTCAAAAATCCAGTGTAACCAAAAACATTTTTTAAAATGGCCATGGCACCATATTAGTCATCGTCTTTCAAAGAAAATTACACCAGCCTGTATTTTGGGCTGATATGTGTTCAAAGTTTTACATGAAGAATAATATCGGCACGTCAATGATGGAGCGGAATGGACAAAATCGTAGTATTTCTTTAGGGTTAACTATGTACTGGGCACCATCTTAAGCACTTTATGTATTCATTCATTGATACAGCAGCCATATGAGAAAAGTATTATAATTAGTATTATTTCAAAGATGAAAACACTTAAGACACAAAGAAATTAAATTGCCTAGGATACACAGTCATTAAGTGGCAGGCAGGGTGACTTTTCGTGGGCACTGTTCTGTATTGTCTCCCATGAGTAGGAAACGTTTAAATCAAGCTACTTTATTTTTAAATTCCAAAGAGTTGCAGTGTGACATTCTCCGGATTTACAGTGCTGACCTTCAACCCATGCACAGAATGCAGGAATGCCCGCACACCCCCTCAGATTTTTTTTTTTTTTTTTTTAGGAGGAAGCCAAGATGTAGAAAACCTTACAAAGTCAGGGCTGGGACTGGGGGCGATTCTTGACCTCCAAGCGAGGGTTCTTGCTCCTAAAAATAATGAACCGAAACCATCG
>NW_012152951.1:4808943-4838677 GCF_000956105.1 Propithecus coquereli
GTGGGTTTCAGGGACCGGGTTTTAACCTCGGCCAGTCCCTTAGCCTCGCTCCGCCGCGGTTGCTTTATCTGTGCAAGGAGGAGGTGGACCAGATGGCCGCTGTGATTCTGCCTAATAGCCCCTCTGGATGAAGCAGGAAGTTACTCACAGGGAGGTCATTAAGAGGCTGAGTGAGTCAGCCTCTGGGACAGGAGGAGGACAAGGAGGTTCTCTGAAGTCCTGCTCAAGAATTAGAGCCGCTAGACTGACCTTCCTCTCGAGCCTTTCTTTCCGCATCATCCTGAGAGTTCGCCCACCACTGCACACTCTTCCAAGCGCTCGATAAACGCTGGCTGGGGAGGAAGTCCAGTGGAGACAAGGCCCCTTCCTCTGCCCTAACCTGCAGCCATGCACAGGATGTGGGGATCCGGCAGACCCGCTAATAGAAACCAGGACCCAGGTTCCTGCTCATTAAACATTTATAGTGTGCCCTGTTGCACTCGGGGCCGAAAGGCAGTGTTTATTAGCCACTCTTGTTTGCTGTCTGTGGATAAATGTTTTCCATCTCCTGTTTTATACATGAGGACAACAAGGCCCGGAAAGCGGACATGGAGGACCCAGGATCACGTTGGAAATCGCAGCAGCAGGTCTAGGTCAGAACCAAGAATCCACATCTAGAATCAGCCGGAGCCCCGGCCATGGGGACAGACACGGTCTCCATGAAACCACTTCCTGATGGTTTCCTCCACGTTTTTTTCTGTCCAAGCCCAAATCACCCAGGCTGTTCTTAATCGTGATTATTTTTGCTCTTTAGTCCCTGAACGAAAGCTACTGAATACTGAGGCGTTGGGGTGTAGAAAACTGGAGGAAGCCAGGTCTCTAAGAAAAGAAAGAAGTGATACTTGTTACCATTTCCAGTGGGCGGGAAAGCAAAGCCATGGTGTAGGACTAAAAAGATTGGGTTTGATACTTTTCCTTCCTACTTGTAGTCACATTGTTGCTCGTTGTAAAAATCATTCTACTTGTAGAGTTAACCACCCATTAATGAGTAAGAGCTGTTCCCATAATTGGGGGGCCCTGTGGGGAAAGCAACATAGTTAGAGGTTAGAGTCAGGGACCAGCTGCCCTTGAATTCTATTTCTGATTCCTTCACCAACTTGCTGTGTGGCCTTAGGCAACTTTCCTTCATTTCTCTGGGTCTCCTTTCCCCCAATAAGAAAAATTCTCACTCACCCTTCTTGGGGGATGGGAAAAGATCAAAGAAATGTTGTTTGCAGAGTTTTTTTTAAAGATGCCTAGATGAAGTGCATTAGAAAGGCCTTGATTTAATAGGCATTAATTAATACATTCTTTGGTTATTGATAGAACTACATCTTGTAGCTTTTAATCAGCTGCATAATTGGCTATAGGAGTTGCAAAAAATCCTAAGGGAGCCAGCCGGGTCATACTGATGCTCATTGTGTGTGTCTGCTGTGTCTTTTATGTGGCCTCACAGAGAATGTTGACATCTTTGTGTGGTGGCAGGTGGTGACGTCTGCACCGATAGCCCGTGCCCAAGCCAGGGGGGCTCCCCTGAGGTGGCACAATGAGGGGCTGCTCCGAAACCGGCACGGTCAGAGCCCACCTTACCCTGTTTCCACGGGGGAGGCAGGTGGAGCGCATTCTGTCTGTTGCTTTGCTTGTCGTTTTCGCCCTGCCAGCCTGGGTAGTGTTTAGCAGGCAGAGCCTCTAAGCCGTGGGGCACAAGGGCCATGGGCAGAAACGCCCCAGATGCCATGAAGGGCACAGCTGCGCCCAGTCCTATGCAAGGGGCAGCTGCCTCCATCCCCGTCTGTGTCCCCGCCGCCTTCATATTCCTGCGTCCAGCTCCCCACCCGCTGTGGGGCTCCTGGACCCTTCTAATGTCCCAAGACAACAATCCAATCCTGAAAAACTACCCATTCCTTCACCTCACTCTCAACCCTCCTTCCTAGGATTGCATTTGCAAACCAAAAAAAAATAAGAAATTCATGCTTAAAGCAGACATCAAAGGGAATCCACTGTTCTGTGCCCTGTTACAAAAATCTCTGCTGACAGTGCCTCATCCTAGGGAGATGCCAGGGAGCCCAGACTGCAGCCTTCACCACGCAGGGCAGAGGCTGGGGCGGGGCCTTCCCATGGGCAGCTGCAGCGGCCGAGGGCACAGGGCCCACCGCGGACTGCAGGTGGTTCAGTCTAGGCCCTTTGGCAGACTCAGAGCTTTCCACACCAAGCAGCATCAGGGAGCACTTAAAGGCTTGGTTTGTGTTTTATTTGTGTACATGGAAAGGAGGAAAGAGGAGCTGCCAGGGAACCAAGTCCTCTGAGCGTTCTGCTCTGCGGCTCTCCATCAGCCGGGGAAGGCACCGGCGGAGTGTTCTCGAGCAGGCTCACACCTGGTTTTGCTTTCTTTCCTCCTTTTGGAGAGCTTGAGACCTTCCCCAGGTCCGCCCATCTCACCCCACGGGCTGCTGAGCCCAGGACAGAGCCTGCCAGCACCGGGAAGGCACCAGCCAGGACCAGCTGCACGCCATGCAGGCCCCAGTGCAAAATGGACATGCGGGGTGCCTGGATCAAAACATAAGAACGTCCAGATGGCAACAGCAAAGCACGAACCCCAGCCTGAGCTCCTTCTGAGAAGGTCACATGCCCGCGAGGCTGCTCCTGCCCAAGGCCCCACTTTGCCTGGGCAAGGGACCCCCACCGGGTCCAGCCATGTCCCACCCACATCCCTTGCTTGAGAGGAAAGGGAGAAAAAAGGGTGTGGGAGAATAATTCTTTGTACTTAAAGATTTATAGCATACAAATAATCTAATTTTATTTATTTGTTAACCCCAAAGCAGGGCTTGAGTTAGGACATCTAAGAAAAGAATTATTCCAGTTGCTGGGGAGTTATTGTCTTTTATTTGCCAGGATTTGGGAAAAGTAAGAACAATTAGGAATCTTAGTAAGATCTAAGTTCACTGAATACTTACTCTGTGCTGATACTGTGCTAAGGCTCTGTTGCTGCCAAGATCTACCTTATAGGGGGCATTATGGCCATTTTACAGATGGGGAAACTGAGGCTAATGGAAGTGCTGTAACTTGCCTTAGGTCCAGCAACCTGGAAGTAGGGGAACCTAGATTCAAACAGATGCAGTGAGCTCCAAAGCCTGCGTGCCTGACCACGTTGCTCTGTGTACCACCCCGAGTTCATAAGGCCAACATCATGGAACGTGATTTCGTGGCTGTGTTCTAAGTTCAGGTGGAATGTCTATAAATACCTAACAGCTGGGGACCAGAGAGGAACTTTGGGTGCTTTTAGTGGGGGATTTATAGTGGCTGAGCATCATATGGGAACATGAGACCCAGACCTGTGTCTCTGCGTAACAAAGGTTCCACCAACATTGAATCTGTGACCCAACACAAATCTGTCTGAGCCCACGTAGGGCTTTGTCCATTTGATTTCCTTGCAATTTCTCTCCACCCACTTGGATTTGAGCCTTAAAGAGAAAAACTAGTTTCCTTGGGCTTCAGAGCAAAATGCACTCTGAACTGGGAACAAAAGAGGTAGCTCTATAATAAGAGAAAATAGATGAGCCGGGCGCGATGGCTCACGACTGTAATCCTAGCACTCTGGGAGGCCAAGGCGGGAGGATCACTTGAAGCCAGGAGTTGGAGACCAGCCTGAGCAAGAGTGAGACCCTGTCTCTACAAAATATAGAAAAATTAGCCAGACATGGTGGTGCGCACCTGTACTCCTAGCTTCTCAGAGGCTGAGGCAGGAGGACCAACTCCTTAAGCCCAGGAGTTGGAGGCTGCAGTGAGCTGTGATAACACACTGCACTGTAGCCTGAGTGACAGAGCGAGACCCTGTCTCAAAAAAAGAGAGACAGAGAGAATAGATATCCTCCTTCCTGATATTAACACAGACAACATAATTTTCAAATTCTGGAGAGGAGGTTGTGAAGATAAAAGAATGCAGCCAATCTGGAAATAGTATTTATTCCAGCCCGGTTCAACCTGGGGTGTTGGTGCCATTGGTCAGCCACTGGCTGGCAGTGTCCTGGGCGTGGAGGGCGGGGTCGGCTGGACACAGCGAAGCGGCCACGGAATTAAGGGAGAGGAAACATGAGCAGGTCAGAGAGACACAGGAGCCTCAGGTCTGAGGTCCCTGGATCTGCAACGAGACCCTAAAAAGCAGATGCTTCGACTCTGCGGGGAGAAAAAGGCAGGACCCCAGGGAAGAATCAGCCCTTCCCAGGAGGAAAGAAAGAGCAAGATCTCTGCTTTACCCTTGCAGCAAAATAAACTCTAAGTATATGGAAGGGGATGCAGTATGCATCCGATATAAAGACAAATGCGTGTGCACATAATTTTAACCTCTCGTGACATTTCCCAGAGGGTTAAAGTAACTTTCTTTTGCATCCAATGAAAGGAGCTCCGTTCCTGGAGCAATCGGACATAGCCATGATTACTTCCAAACATCACAGTCAGCTTCTTAGTTAAGGGGCTCACTGGCAGGGAGGGTGACCACCAGGAGGACGCCTGCATTCCTCTTCTCACCCTCCCCGGCCAAGCCCGAGGGAGCCTCTGGCCATGGTGTCCTTCCGGCAGAAGAACTCTTGGTTTTCTTTGTGCTGCAGCAAGAAGAATGGGCTTTGACAGGCTCACACTGTGATCTTGAGCCGGCCTGCCCAGAAATAAGGTTCCAGCAGCCTCCGCCCTCTGCGAGGCTCTCACACATTAGTGGGCAGGAAGTGGAGTCCCGAAGGGAGGCTGGGAATTTGAACGCCTTCCCATTTCAGCACTTGCGGGGAGGAAGCCCAGCTCAGCACTGCGGGCGGATGGCTCCTGCTCCCTCCTGAGAGCTTTTCTCTCCCCTCTGCTCCAGCCGCTGCCTCTGCGCTCGCCCTCTGCCCCCCTCTTCCCCTCTCCTGCCTGGGAGGGAAAAGTCTGCCAAGCTGGGGACTGTCGTGGGCAATGCAACAAAGGCGAACCCAAGGGGAACAACTTGAAAAGAACTTGTTTTGTTCCCGTTAAGAAACCTGCAGGAAAATCCACACCCACGTTGCCTGGTTTTGAACTGGAGAGCTGCCTCTCTGCAAGAGTGAGTGTGTGTGCGTGTGTGTGTGTGTGTGTGTCAAGCAAGAGGAGGAGGAGGCGCAAACAACTGCAGGGTCTCCACTTTGATAAGGAAGGTGCCAGCTGTTGGTCTCCTGCTTCGAGAAGGAAACTACCTCCCAGCTGTCCAGAGTTAACCAGCAGAGAAGGGAAGACGCCGGCCGGGAACCAGCCGCTCCTGAATTTAAACAACGTTGTTTTCTGTCCAGATATTCCAGTGGAGACAGTTGGAAAACCTGTATTTCAGAGAAAAGAAGTTTTCCGTGGAAGTTCATGACCCACGAAGGTAAGCTGAGAAGTCCTTTTCCTTGGGGAGGGCAAGGCTTGGCGGGGCATGGGGTTTAGCTTGCTGCTGGGGGCTGTCGGGGGTGGTGGTCAGGTCGGGGCGAGGAGAGAGGCTGGTGGATCGTGGAGAGTAGAGTTCACATGAAACAGTAAAGCTTTGTTTTGGACAGAATGTGTTGATAAACGCGGTGTGTGTGTATTTGCCTTACCTGGGAAGCTTTGTGGCTCTTTGTAACAAACACCAAACTAAACCGGGCAGTGGCCTAAGTCCCCTTCCTAAGTCCCCTTAGAAAGCTTTTGCCACTGAAGAGGCTGAAGACTCCCTTGTCAGAGCTTCTAAGAGCTTTTCAGGCAGGACTGTCAACCCCAAAAGGGATCTGTCACTGAACCGGTTGCACTTAATTGTTTTGTTCCGGGAGCTGTAATTTTAGGATCGTGGGTGGATATGAAAGAAATACGGTTCTTTTTCCCTCCATCGCACACGGTACCCCAGAGAGCACCCGTGTGTTGTAAAAATCCGCACTGTCCAAATCGGAGGGCAGACAATAGGGCCCCGGGCTGGAATGCAGCAAGCCCAGCGTGGCCCGGGGCTGGGCAGCTTGTGCCCACTGTGTGTCCCTCTTTGTCTGCTGCCAGACCTAGAGTTGCAGGCAGCCCGTAAACTGCAGCAGAATTCCCTAAAACCAGGCCTGGCACCTGAGAATAAATCACTTTCCCTGGGTCTGAAAACAGATTTACGAGACGGTAGCCCTGGGGAGACAGTAAAAAAGACTTTATAGCATAGCAAAGGTGGATTTTAGGCGCCGTTGACACCCCAGCCCTGGGCTTGGAAAGAAGTCTTGGCACCATCTCCACCTTACACAAGGCTTCTGATGCCCCAGACAGGCTGCTGTGCCTCCCCTCGAGCTCTGGGCACGTGGAGAAGACATCACTCCCCCCAACCCCCGCGTCCCAGTGAGAGAGCTCGTGCCTGTGCAGTAGCCTCCGCCCCTGCAGCCAGCGATAACCTGGTAGGAGGATGTGCTGCTCTCGCCGCCGTGTTATCTGCCTGGAACAGCCACTCCCTGGGTAGCGCGAGAGCTTATCCCAGCCCGCAGTTACTGCAGGACTGGCCGCCGGAGAACGTTATCGAGTTCCCATCCTGCACTCAGCTGAAGATCGTAGCATTCGTTAAGCACAGGAATAGTTGGTCCAGGTTCTCGGGGTCCTGCAGAGGGTTCCACGGTCTGAAGCCCACCATCTGGGGGTGGGTGAGATGCCGAAAATAGTAATACTATTCCAGCCAGGAAGAAACGCACTGTTATGTTTCCAGGTGAACTGTGTTGGACCAGATTCTCAGGTGTGTGAGAGGAGGGAAAACTTAACTGTAAAAAGAGTGAAATGAATGTCGCCACCATGGGTCAGGTGCAGAAAGGGATGTTTGATGGAATAAAAATGAGTTACCAGATAATCTAAGAAACCGAGAGCAATGGACAGACCCCTGCCTGCCTGTGCTCTGTTGGGAATTTTGCAAACTCCCAGGCACCGCGGACACCTCCTTTCCCTGTGTGCATGTGTGTGTGTGTTTGTGTTCGTGTTCTCTCCGCGTCCGTCACCCCGTCAGTGAGTGATACTAAACTCCCTTCTCTTTCCCGAGGCCCAGGGATCTAGGAAAGAATCTAAGCCTCACCTGTGACTATGAAGTGAGCTTCAATGTCATGTTTGCTGAGAAGCTTCTACGCTTGGGCTCTGTGTCAGCTGAGGCAGGGCAGGGAAGGAAGTCTGAAGCAGGGTCCTCTTCCTTGAAGAACTGCTAGCATGTCTGGGGAGACAGGCGGAAGAAGGAACGTAAGATTGCAGGGTGTGCATCATGCTCAGGCCCTGCTCCAAACACAAGCACACATGCTCCCACTGGCTCCTCCCTGGGACCCCAGGAAACAGGTGCTGCTGTTAGTCCTGTTCTGCACGTGGGAAATGAAGTCACCTGCTCTAGGTTCCAAGCAGTACGTGGTAGAGGCAGGATTGGAACCCAGGAAGTCTGTCCACAATGCTCTTGCTCTTCACCTCCACACTATACGGAAGGGCCATGTGGCACAGGCCATAGATGTTGAATGACAGGGTCACCAGAGGCCTGGCTGGGCAGGAAGGAGAGGTCTGAGCTGTACCTTGAAAGGTGACTAGGATCAAAGCCAGGCAGTGGGCCCTGGGGGCGGGGCGAAGATGTCAGTGGATGTTCCTCGACTGGGCAACAGCAGATGGGAGCATGGTCATCTCTCCTCCGATGCAGCACTGCCCTGAGACCCCAAGTTATCCTAAAGACAGGCGGGGAGGTGACAGGCCCAGGGAGGCCAGAGGTGGAAACCCAAGTTGACTCCATCATTAAAGATGCCTTTTCCAGACTCCTAAGGAAAGGGAATGGCTTCAGGGCAGCCACTTGGTGCCGTGGCTGAGCCAGAGCTACAAGCTAGGAGGTCCGACTCCCACCCAGCCCTCTCCCCACAGCCTCGTGGTGCATTTGAGGTTTGACCGTGTCCACCTGTGGCGCGTTGCCTTGCTTGATTGGAGAGGGAAGGTGACTCTGAGCGAACTTCCCATGGGATGGCGTTCGGCCCCCATCACCCACCAAGCCAGGAAGGGAGTCGGAACACAGCAGTGGGGTGGGAAGCGCCAGACACAATCACGTAGTGAAGATGTCATCGGTGGAAACTGCAGCAGCAGGGACTCAGGGCAGCGGGAGCTTTCTCAGTTGATCGGTGCACGTGTGATCACCTCTGTCCCTGTTGTCGTTTTTGCTTTGGACACACCTCGGACTTTCTCCTCCTCTACATCCTGACGCAACACGTACCTTTGCTTCTGAGCTCTCCAGGCTTGGCAGATAGTCCATTTCTAAGGTTTAGGAGAAATGGGAAGGGCTCGAAGGGAAAGATGGGGAGATAAATTAATAATAGAGCAGGAGAAACACTCTCAGAGTATCTGATGCAGATGCTCCCAAGGAACTACCCAGACCTGACCGGCCACTTAGCTCCTCCCCTCTCACCATACCTGAAACGTGCAGGTGCCCGCCTCGTGCTTCTCTCCCCACCTTTGCCAAATACATTTCAAGATTCTTTTGCTCTCTAATTCAGCTTTTTTTTGGGGGGGGTGGGGAATTCATTTATTCCCAGGAGCGGCAACTGCTATGAAAATCAAACTGGGAGCTCAGATCCCTGTTTCTTTTTAAAATCTACAAAGACCCATTGGGGTTCAGGGGGACCCACATCACTTTCTTGCTTCCTCTTTTCAGTTATTTCCAACTGTGTGCTCTTTCATGAGCTGGCATTTTTTTCCTTAACTTTTGTTTAAACCAAAGGAAGGGAAAACCTGCTTAGAATCAGTATCATTACCTACACAGATTTGAATTTCTCCCTAAAGATGGGCATGGAGAAGACCCCACTGTTGAATCTTGAGTCCTCAAAGTAAGACGATGCAAAGCAGCTTTCGATTTTCTTTGAGAGAAAATTTGCCATGAAAAAAAAAATGCAACCATTCACAAGTCCAGATTACCCTGAGTTTCTTCCGAATTAGCTACCTTCATCTTGAGAACACACATTTATCCTCTGACGTTCAGGTCAAATGCTGCAAATGCCACCACACCCTCCTGTCACCTTGTCCCACACACACGCATACAAACACACGTGTGCACGAGGACGCACGTGCAAACACATATTCTCATGTTTCATTTGCAAAATAGTCTTCCTAGCCTATAAAACACACTTCCCTGAGAACACGATCTCATGATGGCTTTTTCCCCTCACTCCATTAATGTGGTGTATTACGTGGAAACCAATATTTCTCATTTTCATTTTCATTTATTTTTTTTAGAGACCAGGTCTCCCTCTGTCACCCAGGCTAGAGTGCAGTGGTGTAGTCATAGCTCACTGCAACCTGAACTCCTGGGATCAAGCAACCCTCCCGCCTCGACCCCCCCAGAGTGCTAGGACTACAGGCGTGAGCCACTGTGCCCAGGCCCATTTTCATTTTTCAAGTCTGATTGCTTCTCTCTGCTCCGTCCATACATATTCCACACTGGCTTTAAAATGTGCATACAGAGGTTGGGGAACCGGCCAGGCCCATTTCTCTCTGCCTTCCCTCCCTGCGCTCTGCATATATTTGAAATTGATAACCAAACCTTCCAGGAACATTGCGTTAGAGCAGCTTCGGAAGTCCTGGTTCCCTCGGATGCTGTGCCCTGTGGGCCATTTGAAAGGCTTTGCTCGTCTTCACCGCAGGCAGCATCCGCACGAGGAGCATCGTCAAAGGTTTTCCTGTCTCCAAAGTTTGCCCTGGCCCCGTGCCAGGAGCCGATGATCAGAAAGGACCATCCAGTGACCCAGAATGACCCGTCTTATCCCAGGCAAGGCACAGGCTTGGCCAAATTCTGAGCCCTAAGGAGTCCGTAAATCAGAAGTGGCCTTTGCCAGCCAGCGTCCCTGAGTGTGTCTGCACTTGAGTGTGTGTGCGTGTGTTTCTTCCTGCATTTGTGTGTGAGCTCACCTGTCACCTTTATGCCAGGGCTTAAAAGCCTGGACCCGGTTGGTTCTCTACAAAAGCTGCTGCCTGAGAAACGTTTTCTCTCATAAGACATGTGCTCGAACCTTGTGATTCTTGCATTCTTTCCCAGGGCTTCGGTGACCAGGAGGACATTTGGGCACAGCGGCATCGCAGTGCACACGTGGTATGCGTGTCCGGCATTGATCAAGTCCATTTGGGCCATGGCCATCAGCCAGCACCAGTTCTACCTGGACAGGAAGCAGAGCAAGGTGAGTGACCAGCCCTTGCGCCAAGCTGTGAGCTGACCCGAGACCAGCCCGGAGCCCCTGTCTACCTCTCCTAGTTCAGGGATGAGAATTGGATGGCTCGGGGAACACCGTGTCCCTTGCCCTGAGAGGCACACGGGTACAGACTTGCCTTTCAGGGATACAGGTAGGAGGAATGAGACTAGTTCTTCAAGAGGGCACAGTCCATGCAACTTGGTCCGGGGGGCTGCAGCCCAGCGCCGTCAGAGCTGCTCAAGCCGTTTATTGCAGCCAGGCAGGGCCCTTTCGAGAAATTCCCACCGCAGGAGACCCTCCCAGAAGCGTGCAAGCAGACCCTTTTTGGTGTTTAAACAGTGACATATTGTTTTCTTTTTGAAAAAAGAAAAAAAAAAAGTAACCGTTCTCAACTAATAGACACCACCTAACTGTTGAGGGTAATTGCTGTGAAAAACCCTCCAGGCTTTTCCAACTGCCAACTCTACTTTTGAAAAAAATGCAAAACTGGAAAAGTGAAAAAAAAAAAAAAAAGCAACCACCCAGTTGCCCTAAGGTAGACCTAGAGCCCGCAGCCTTGGTAAACAGGCATCGTCCTGGGGAGATGTTACCGCCCCCGGCGCGGGCACCCAGCTACGCTTTCTGGTGGGTGAGAGGATGACGTCTCCTTGGTTCACACACGGCTTATGTCAACACTCTGCCCCCTCTTCCTCCAGACGCGTCTCCCCAGCTTCCCCAGTTGGCCCCCACAAGCCGCTCCTTTTCATTACCCCCCAGGCGAAGCGCCCTGCCCAGTGGACCTGCACTTTTCCCAGGCTCCTGCGGGCGTGGGGTGGTGGGTGGCGGAGTGCGGCCACCCTTGGGCCCGGGGCCAGCAGATCCCAGCACCCGGGGAAGGTTTGCTCTATTGCGCGAGTTCTCAGAGGGAGGCGGCGGGACCTCGTGCTCAGTGTGCCCAAGAGTCATTGGATCAGTGCCCGCTTGGGTTCTTTCTTTTTCGCTATATTTTCTGGGAGTTTCTCTTTCCCTGGCAGGGGAGGGGGGTGTAGGAGAGACGAGAGAGAGAGAGAGTGGAGGTGAAGTGGGAGCTAAGAGAAAAACAGTAAGGAACGAGGACAGGAAGAAATGAAACAGTCCCTCCCGTCGTGGTTCAGGTTCGAATCGGGGCCTGTCGGGTGTGGCAATCACTCTCCTTTGTAAAATATTTTTTCGTCTACGAAGTCTTCTTCCTGAACCCCTTTTGGGTCATTTTCTGGGATAAACGCGTCCAGGGCAGAGAATAGGAACAATGAGAGTATTCCACAGCTCCCCTGGTGGCCATGGGCCTTGGCATGAAAATTCAAAGCCTGATTAGAGCAACAGAAACTGGGCCAAAGTGTTTTGAGTCATGCCTTTCACTAGGGAGGTGGGTGGGCGTCAACGTCCTGCTCTCCAGTGGCGAGAGCTGGAGGCCAGCGCGTTAGAGCATTGATTTTGTCCTCCGTGGTGGTGGGTGGTGGGGGGCAGAGGGCTCGGCGATTCCCCTGAACCCCACTACCAGTCCCCCTGAGGCCACACGGATACCACAGCGTGGAAAGGGGGAAGGAAAAATCATTTCGCCCTGAGGATAGTGCAGCATTGGCCGTGTAAGCGCCACCTCCTTGTGCTGGTCTCTTGCACAGAGCGTCTCTTGGGTATCCTGAGAGGCCTGTTCTTGGGGCTGTTGCACCCCATTCTCAGAAATGATCCCATCTGCAGTTGTGAAGCCTCATTCAACAGGCTTATAGATCAACCCACCGGCACAGCAAGTACGCCTCAAAAAGAAATTATCATAGATCACTTAGTATTCTAATAGGAAGTGTCTTTTAGGCAGCAGAACCGAACGCCACAGTGTTAGGAATATTTCAGCTATCCCTCTTGGTGACCCTGGGGACTGAGGAAAATGCCCACCCTCCCAGGGGGCGGCGGACTTTTCTTCCCCAGGAAGCCTTGCATGCGCGCAGATACTGCTCCATGGGAGCCGGTTCTTCCACCTCCCCTGACAGGTGAGGAAGAGGATCCCCCTCGTAGAAGTTGCAGGAATCTGTTTTCCAGCTCTGGGTAGGTCTTTGATGGTCTGTGCTTTGGCTTCCCCAGTTAGAGAGCAGAAAAGGAAATTCCTGACCGTAATTATTGATTGGTCAAATGGCACAGTGTTTACGAAGGTGCTTTAGGATATAATGTACCATCTTTTATTAACATCATTATTAATCTAACATACCATCCCCTGGCCAACACTTGCGTAAAGTTTAAATTCTCTGAAAGGTCCCCAAATTAAATCTGAGATGATGAAATCCCCCCTTAGGAATGAAATTACAACACGTTTCATTTCTAGAATGTTCATTAGAGAACAGGGATGTGATCCATCTCAGGTGGGCAGTGCTGCCTCCGGGTGAGTGATGCCCACAGACCTAGGACGAAAAGCATCAGGGTGTCTCTGGACAGCCGGTGTTGGCTGGCGTCCTGGCCACTGCTCACACCCTACTGGCTCGGGCCGTGCCAGCCATTCCTTTTCTCGAAGCGCTTCGGCAAAGCCCAGGCCTCCCGAGTGATGTTTATGAACCCCAGAGAGACGAGTGTGGTCTAGTGGTTTAAGTCAGCAAGGGGGAAGCTAAGAGGGCTCGTGTTCTTCCCTGGCACCAGGTTATTTTCTTCTTTCGGGATCATTGTGATAATCATTTAGGGAAACCTCCCTCTGCCTCTCCCCTTCCCTCCCTCCCTCATCTCCCCATGCACGTACGCCAAGGGACCGTCCACTGTCAGAGTGTAGGAGGCTGTGCTGGTTGGTTTCCTGCGGCTCCTTCAGAACGAGCATCCGTGCAGCACCATTTATAACGGGGTAACTTACATGTGCCGACCCCAGAGGTCACAAATGATGTCAGCTGGATCCCAGCAACCTCTGTAGTCCGGAGCCAAGGAACGTCTTGTGGACTTCGGAGGAAAATATCTGGAAGCGCAAACTGTTTGGAGTAAACATTAGACACTTTCCCTCTGAACTCAGAGTGGGGACTTCTTGAGTTGGCCCCCAATCCAAACATCGCTCCTTCTTCCTAATCGTTTTTTATTTTTCCCAATCCAGCCTGTGCTTTTTCCTTCCTTCTAGCATCAACAGCAGAGAGAAAGCGTGATGGGAGACGATTAAACCTTGCTCATGGGCTGTCCGTGCTAAAACTGAGTGACGTTTACCGGGCAAGACACTCAGAGCAAAACGTTCAGGAGTCTGGATGCTCCTGGCTTGGCCCAAAGACTTGACGTTGCCGGGACAGGCTCTGTCGGTGCTCACTTCCTCTTGGTTCTCTCTGTGCACCAAGTGTGGAGGTCGCTGTGATGTTTCCATTCCAGAAAGAATTCAGCAGCTTCCTAGAGCCTCCAACAATCTAGCCTCCCTTAGGAAGGATGTCTGTTGTTTCCATATTTTGCATCCAGGTCTTCTGCCTCTGCGATCGATGTGTGACAAGAGTTGGGGACGGGGGAGGACAGGCTTTCCGTATGATTAATGAGATCCCCAAAATACCAGGTCGGGCCATCAATCTAAGCTCATTTAGCAAATTGCTGCCAGCCCCTCATGTATACCCTGTTCCTCTTACCACGACCTTTATGTACATTCTGTAATTCAGTCCTTAGCACAGCTCCATGGCGTAGGTCTTAGGATCTCATTTTACAAACAGGAGTCTGAGGATCAGAGAGGTTAAGGATGAAGGCCCAGCAGTGATTCGCTGGGAAGAACCAAGATTCTAGTTCGGGTCTTTCTGACTTGAGAGCCTGACCCTTCACCGCTGCACTGAACGGGTCGAGGTCTTTGTAGTTATTATTACGTAACGGTTCGAGCACGGGCTCCTTGTTATTAAACACGGGTCTGGGTCAAAGAGCTGTGCAGAAAGACAGGAAGTCGTGGATTGTACTTGCTGCGCTGGCTTGTGGGGTAAAACGCGGCCAGCTGGGTGCTGTTGATAGGCGGCGTCGAAACGAAAGAAAAGGCCTTTCCTCCTCGCTGGCGCGAGCCAAGATCCTGCAACAGCCTGGCCGCCGGCTTGTTCCAGGAACAAGGAAACCTCCAGCCCGAGGGGTTGACCTGGGTCTGCGTGCGAGGGACAAAGCTGAGGTTAGAGAGGAGGCGCACTTGAGGGAAGGCCCACGGGGTGCGGAGGAGGAGGAGGAGGAGGAGGAAGATGGTTCACAGCAGGCGAACAAAACAGGCACCGCGTCTGGGTGTTTCCTGCGGCCCCCAGACTTTACCTCGTGTTAACAGGAGGAAAGTGTGTGGCGTCCGGAAGTTGTTGTTGTTCCCCGTGTGACAGCAACATCGAGGGCACAGGAAGGGCAGAGCCGCAGGAGTCAGATGGCCCCTTCGGGACACCCGAGGGCACCTGGGCACAGGAGGGACACCGTGAACAGGGGAAGCTGGAGCAGTGGGCCCACGCCCCTCTGCAGCCACCATGGTCCCCCCCACCAAGGGCTCCTTTCTCCCATGCTCGGGAAAGACCTTGTCCCGCCCAGGCCAGACGTGAACCGCGCATTAAGTGACAGGAAAGCTCAGTGGTGACCCTCGCCCAGTTCCATGCTTGCGTGCTACAGCCAGTGGCCACAGACAGAAGGACAGATGAGCAAGTGGTGCGTTATGCCACCGTTTACAGTCGTTTCCATGGAGTTCGCAGGGCAGGCAAAGCCTGTTGCCTTAAGCACTCGCGCAAAACATTGATTTCCTGAAGAAGGAAAAAAAGTAACTATGTTGAACAGTCGTGTAGGAAATGCAAACACGTCCTCTCTTACTGAAGGTGGTAACTGAAGCAGACAGCTTTGCTAAAAACCGTTACCGTTAGGGACGTAAATGTGAGTAGAGAACCCTTTTCTAACTCTTCTAACCCGCCGTGATTATTGCCACATTGGGCCCGTTTGTGGACTGAACGGAGCAGCGTTTGAACCATAATACAAAGACTTTGGCCCGTCCACTTAGGTGGCACCTCATCAGACCTGAGTATCCAAACAGGCAGTCGTCCAGAGCTTCTGTCCACGCGCCCTGTGATTGCAGGTCTAGGGCCTGGTCACCTGTCCGTCAGCTACACGTTTCATGGCAACACGGCTCATCGTTTAAGTTTTTTTTTTTTTTTCTGAAACAGAGTCTTGCTCTGTCACCCAGGCTGGAGTGCAGCAGCAGCATAACTCACTGCAGCCCCAAACTCCTGGGCTCAAGCCATCCTCCTGCCTCAGCCTCCCTGGTAGCTGGGACTACAGGCGCACACCACCACGCCTGGCTAATTTTTCTATTTTTTGTAGAGATGGGGTCTCGCTCTTGCTCAGACTGGTCTTGAACTCCTGGCCTCAAGCGATCTTCCCGCCTTGGCCAGGATCCCAGAGTGCTAGGATTACAGGCGTGAGCCACCGCACCCAGCCTACTTCAAGGGGTTTAAATCACTTCCAAATTTATTGGAACTTCGTAAATTTGTTTAATATATCTCTTACATCACTTGGAAAGCTGAAAATTATTTTTTCCTCTTTGTTTAAGCACAAAATAGTGATAATCACAACTGCTTATTGGGAGCTGTGTGCCAGGCAGACACAGCTGGGTCCCTCCTTTGATCCAGACCTGGGTGGCAGGTGACAGCAGGAATAATGAGGCTCAGTGAGACTCAGTCACTTTCCCCGGATCAGGACATTCTTGTAAGCGCTACACGGCATAACCCACAGAATCCCAAGTTCAGCACGTCCCTTACTGGTGCAGCTCCTGAGCCACCTCTGTCCCTTCAGAGTGTCTCAGTGATGACAATTGGGCCAAGGCACACAAACAGAAAAATGCTACCCGTCGAGGAGATAGGTCCGTTTGCCCAATGTCAGGACAACAGGTGGGAGCAGGCGGGTGGTGACCGTTCCCTCTGTGACCCGCCTGCCTCTCCCTTCCAGTCCAAGATCCACGCGGCGCGAAGTCTGAGCGAGATCGCCATCGACCTGACCGAGACGGGGACGCTGAAGACCTCAAAGCTGGCCAACATGGGCAGCAAAGGGAAGATCATCAGTGGCAGCAGTGGCAGCCTGCTGTCCTCAGGTAGGTGGCCGGGCCTCCTGGAGCGCGGCTGGGACCCCGGGCAGACCCCGGGAAGGTGGGGACGGCCATGGCACGGTGCGGGCAGCCACTGGGCACCCTCACCAGGGGCTGGTTCCAGTTTCCAGACCGAGCTTGGGAGCCAAATGGAAATCTGAAAAAACCACCCCAAAGTATTAAAGGGTGGAGGACGAAAAAAAAAAAATCAGTGGAACCACACAGTGTGGGAAGGACTGTTGGTTACACTTAAGTGTCTTCACGTGCGCCCCAGGGCCTGTCAGAATGCCGGTGGCTGGCTGTCAGGAACGTCAGGTCCAGGGGCAGAAAGCGGGGTCCACATGTGCGTCCTTAAAGGGGAGATTATACCAAGGAAGGGCTGATGATCAGGGTCTGGTGCCGAGAGATGCTACATTCTATTCCCAGGTGGACTTCTTGGGACCTTAGAAGGTACAGAACGCTCTCGATCGTGTAGGAGAGGAGAGTCTTGCAGTCACAGGGGTGTCTCGATTAAGCACCTTTTGAAACCGCAAGTTAGGAGATCTGGTTCCGTCGCCTATTTCTGCCAGCCTTGGGAAAGTCATTTTGTCATTCAGTGTCGGGAGGGACAGAAGAGCTCCGGGGCCTCAGATCTGGCTGACTTCAAGAGGGGGTTGGGGGTGCCATTCCCTGAAACGGCAGGAAGAGGGAGCAGGTTTGAGCAGGGCCGGGAGAGAGGCAGGTGGCCGTGGTTTGAAAATGTTAGGAAGGTGCAACAGGGGGAAAGCGTCCTTGATTTGGGAGCTGTGCCACCGTGCCTCTCAGTGAAGCAAATAAGGCAAGAAGTCTCTACCCTACCCTACCTTACCTACCTACCTACCTACCTACCTTACCTTCCCGGGTAATGTATATAACTATACATAGTGACTGCAAACAGCAGCAAGTAGTCAAAGAGGGAAAGACAGGAGAGGAAGAGGAGCTGAGGTTGTCTAGTTGGCCTCTGGGCTGGAGTCCAGTCATAGTCAGGAAGAAGTTTAAAGGACCAGGGAGAGGACAGACGCCTTTCCTGGACCGGGAGGTGGGTTTCCTGGGGGTGGGCGGGTGGAGCGTAAGTCCAGCGCCCACTGTGAGGGCCCTAGCAGCGTGTTCACGAGGTCACGTGCTTTTGTAAAATCTGCAAATGTAATAGGTTTTGTATTGTTTTTCTTAAATACAGCCACCAAAATTATAAAAGCTTCAGGCCCCAGAAAACCTGGATCTGCCTCTGTGAGGTCACCATAGGGCCCGCTCTACACCCTTCCCTGCCTTGGATTCTTCCAAAATGTTTCATCCAAAAAACTGGGCCAAATGCTCGTTCTTTATGGGGCTTGGGAGTGTGCAAGGAAGGCTGTGGGGAATATTATCTTCCTGTATCAAAAAGAATGAAATTGAAAATCTAAGACCTCCTGCCTTGAATTACAGCCACTCCCAGTCTCCTGCTGAACAGGGGCAGGGCCAAAGCCAATACCTTGGTTGTCTTTTAGACACGACATACCATAGGTTCTCACTCCGCCACCTGCTTTCCTCCTTGTCACGGAGAACCCGGAGACTCCAGCTTGGGTTCTTCACTCTCAGTGGCTCTCAGACTTGGGTGTGCATCGAGCCACTCAGAGGACATGTTCAAACACAGACTGCTGGGCACCCATCTAAGTCTCTGATTCTGTCAACCTGGGGAGAACCCAAGAATCTGCATCTCTAACTAGTTCCTAAGTAACACTGATGCCACCGGTCCAGGGACGTGACTGTGACTTTGAGAGCCACTCTTCTTGCTAAAGAAGAGATCGAAGCTTGAGGTGGGCGTGTGGCTGAGAATCACAGAACCCAGGTATTCCCACTTTTAAGCCTGTATCCTGGTCCATCCACATGGGCCCTCTTATATCTGGCAGCCTCCAGGGCACCCAGGCAGTATCCTAACAGCAGCTATAGATGAGTTTATGGACCAGACCCCCAGCCTCCCGAGATGAAACTGACATCACATACCCCTCGGAAATGAAATCCAAGCATCTTTAAGACTAGAAAGCAACACACCTCTCTTCCTTCCCATGCGTTGACATTAATGTTCAATCTGATGGGCTAGAAGAAAAATTGCAAGAAAATCTTCTAGCTAAATCCACCCCTACACCTAACATATAAACATCGTTATCCCAAGATATTAAAGTGATTTTTAAGCGTTTGATAATTCAGCGATGGGGCCCCAGGCTAAGATGTTTAGGAGCTGACAGAAGCGGCAAAGGCCACTTGCAGGGTGGCTCCAGCTGTCAGCTTCAACGCCTTCAGCCCTCTCTGCCGCTGCACGGCTAAGCAAGAAGGAACGTGGGCTGCGAAGGCCCCGTGACTAAGCCAGAGAGCGCGGCCAACTCTTCCCGGCCCTGCAAGCTCGAGCCTGAAACACGTCCTTTCATGCCAAGGCCGAGGCTCCTCGGGGCCACCCCACACCCACCTCCCGTGACTTAGGAGAGACAGGACACCCCATCCCATCCGTTGAACAAAGGGAATTTCTAGGCTCCACAGATCTTGTCCTTCCTTCCTCTAAGACTGTCGACGGCCGCCGCTCTGTTGTTCCTTGTACCGGGAGGAGGAAGCCTTCACCTGGGCGAAGCCCTGGGTAGTCCCCTCTGGAAGAGACTGATGCCGTGTCCCCCACACTAGGGGACTCTAGCCCTGGGCCTGCGAATCGAGGCAGCTGGCCAGTCTCCCACCCTGTCCTCTGTCCTTCCCATCGTCTTGCCTCTAATGTGAGGCAACGACACACGAGGACAAGCCCCCACGCTCGCTATGCCACGACAGCCCTGATTTTTAACACTCTGCTTGTCGCACCTGCCAGACCATATATTCTAACTTTCATTCAGAAAATCTCATAAGTATAAACCAGCATCCAATTTGGTAAACTCTTTTTTTCTCTGTCACCTCCTTACGAGACGGTGTCTAATAAACATTTCTTATGTGGAGAAACTGGTCACCATTTGAAAATCCTCTTTTCCAGCCCAGTGCCTGACTCCCTGCAGGCGCTCAGTACGCAGGTGTCGAAACGAAATGTTGATGAAGAACAATAGTCAGACTCCTGCTCGAGCTGCACTTTAAGCATCTTTTATGTTCCCAGAGCGTGTGGTATCTTGCACCCTGCTAAGAGCTCTCCTGTGACCTGCCACCAACATTTTCCTCAAGTTGTGCTGCAGCCCTGCGTCGTGCTGGCATGAGGCCTTTAAAGGTTAATCGTGTCAGATCAGGCTCCTAGGACAGGGTTGATCCTTGTCATCTTTCGTCACCCTTCAACCCTCCTCTGTGCCAGATCGTGGTGCATCTGAGCCTTGTAACAATGTTTTTGTGGTGGTAACATTCTTTCTAGCTCCCAAATTCTGCTAGGAACTATATACTGGGTACTATATACAACATTTTAAAACTTATAGCCCCTCTGTGCACAGAGTTTGCTTACTGTTTATTGATGTTAAAACAGAGATAAAGTATGTCCGAGCTATTAGTAACTTTGAAAGTAATTTTCCTATGTAGGGGCACACAATTACCTTTAAGATGACCAAAGTGTAGTACTTGGTATCGGAGGCCTCAGATGCTAAAGAAATGAAGAAATGTCATAGATATCTCTTAAAGAAGTCAGAAATCCATATTTACCAATGCTCTGGGCCATGGGCTAGCATTTCCAAAAGAAAAGGTCAAAATAGTTGAAATGATTTTTTAAGGCGTGGGGCCAGGACACCCTGAATCCTGTAGTAGTGACACATAGAGCTGTCTCCTGGGTGACCTGTAGCCCTGTATCCTCATGGGGACGCTGAGAGGTGGGTATCGTACTGACTCAAAGCGTCAGCCTGTGTTGGAATAAAAGGCATCAGACTCTCACCTCCTGACTGGCATTCAGGTCTGAGGAAGGTGATGGAAGCCCTGTCCTAAATCTGTTTGCGGAGGGGCTCAGCAAATCTGATAGCTGACTGCTCGGGTAGACAGGGCACATTTTATTCACGCTGCCCTGTGAGAGACTCACTATTTCCTCCACATTTATAGCTGCCTCTCTCTAATTGCTTTTGCTCATAAGTAGTTCAGGCAACAAATTTTCAGAAGGTTCAGATACAGTTGAGAGGATAACTATGCATTCAAGCCATTTGCTCAAGATGTTTTCAGAGTTTAAAAAAAAAATCCAAATCCATTTTGTGGGAACTTCAAAGAGTTTATTCCTCCCTTCCTTTCACCCTTTACTTGAAATCCCAGAAAAGATTGGATGGGAGAAGAAAGGGAATAAAAACAACAGAACCCACAACTGTGTTTGTCACTGTAGCTGAAGACCGTGGTCTTTGCATAGCTTGTCTCAAAGTGCGAGAGTCTAAGATGTGTTGTAAGCACCGTTTTAGGGATTTGCCATCACGGAACAATTGATTTTGGCGGGCATTAGGGGCCGAGGGAGACGTTGTTTTTGCTTTCAGGCTGTGTAAAGAAAATAGTACAAACCTGCTAAGGAAATACTCCAAGTTCTGTAGGGCAGTGTGGCTTGTTGCGTTAACCACCCAAACAAAACTTGTCACTGTGCGTCCTGTCTTAAAGGGAACTCTGAGCGCACCGTTGGCGACTTGAGTGGAAGTGTGGAGGCGTAAGCTGCCCATGCTCTACCCAACTAAAGGACACGTTGTGTTTTGAAATAGGAATCTGGCCGTGTGATTAACGAGAGGGCTGTTGAGTCATCTTCAGTGTGATCAGGATTGCGAAGAATCTGGTGCTAGATCTTTGGCTTAAAAAAAAAAAATACTAGCAAAAATAAAACCAGACCTGCAGTCTGCCCTTGTCCTCTTGGCTCTGACGCTTTCCATGCTGGGACAAAACAGGCTGGGCCAAAGGCATGAGCCCAAGCGTCGCCTGGGATCCGACCACGTTCGTTCCTCGGTGGCTCGCACGCTCCCATTCTCTGGGTTCTAGCCCTTCCTCCCATTGTTAGGGAGTTTATTAATAACTAACGTAACAATGAGGGTGCCAGCTATCTGACATCTCTCCGTGCCGGGAGGAGATCTGATAGGCTTTTGCCAACTTTGTGGTCGTAGCTATATTCGGCTCGAGATTCACTGCCCCGCGCTGGTGTAAATCACACGATGTTTTTTGGTTTTGTCCCTATTTCTTCTTCTATGCCCCGCCTCCCTCTGCTTCCTCTCGCTCTCTCCAGCCTTTTAAAGGTCTCAGGCCTGGTGCCTCTCCTTTTAGGACCAACGACAAGCAGGATTCCAGGGGCCTCAATTTTGGTCATCACCCCCGCTCTGCCAGTGGGCACGGCGGCCCAGCAGGCGCTGCCAAAGGAGGCAGGTCCCGCCGGAGTTTGTTTATGCTGGACCCGGCGCCCAGCGAGGGCTGCAAAATCTCCTTGTGTGGAACGGAGGTTTCTGGACTTGTTTGAGCAGGACTGGCCTGAGTGCAAACTGAGAAGGAGACAGAAGGGTTATCCCTTTCCGCTCTTGTTTTGGAAAAATAACCTAATAAAGTCATTTACACGCTATATTTATGCCCTTAGGTGTTACTAGCAAAGGGATGTTTGCCTACCAAAGAGACCTGAGACAGGATGACCATGTGTAACCTAAATGAATGATTTTCCAATGATGAAGTTTTAAACACTGGAAAAGAGATAACACTGTCACCTCCTATGGGCATTTCTCTGTCCCCAGCCAGGGCAGCCCTCTCTGGGCCAGCACCCCTTTGCTGGGAACATAGAATGCCAGTCCTTGAAATACACAATGCACCTCCAAACCTGAATATTGCAACAAAATAACAATCCTAGAGCCAGAAAGATCAACTCCCTCCTTTACAGTCTAAGGAATGGAAACTGTAGGAGTTACAAACAGGAGTTTCAACCAAACATTTTACTGGATAATTTTTTAATTGTTCAATTTTCTTTTCACTCCCTCTCCCTCCCTCTCCCTCCATTCCTCCTTCCTCCTCCCTCTCTCTCTCTCTCTCTCAAATTACATTTGTACTCGTCACCAAGTGCCACTGAGCCATGGAATGTAGCCAGAAAGTAAAGCTATCCCAGAGACCTCAGCCACCATCAAAAGGTGTTTGCTTTCAAAGACCTTCAATTTCAATAATCTCTGAAGTTAAACTATCTTATTTCTAAAATTTCTAAGCGTGATGAAAAGTTTTCCAAGCATGCATTTTTTTCATGTTAAAAATCACGTTTCATCCTCTGAGACGGTCCCCAGAGGTGACCCGTTTATCCCACAGTCTGCAATGTGGCTTTCGTTCCCGTGGTCCCCTAGGACGTCTTTTAGGTAAGGAATTCATCACCGAGGATTTGTCAAGGAAATAAATATCTTTTCATCGTAAAGAGGAGTTCAAACCTTTTCCCCATATTTACTCTTGGAGTGTCTGCCAAAACTTTTCCTTACAGCTTTTACAGATCTGCTGGGAATATGCCTTCTTCATTTTTTATTTATTTATTTTTTTCCCTAAAGGCCTAAATAGACAGACTGTCATTTCCTTTCCTTACTTCTAGGACAACAGATGTCTTTCTTCTTTGGAGCACTGTTGGTTTCGAATTTCCCCCTCCTTCCAGAGAGGGAAGCACCCTTCTGGCTTCTGAGATCAGTGGGCTGGTCATCACTGTCCCTCTGTGTGAGAGCACATGGGCCGTGCACGGTTCCTGACCATGTCTCCCTTGGCAGGATGTGCTCTCACGTCCGGTGCTGAGTCGCCCAGGGCCTTTTGAGCGATCGGAGCGAATTCTCCAGCGCAGCCGAAGGAGGATATCCTCCCATGTGTTGGCTGGCCGGAGCAGGGAGAGCCGCTGTTACTTGCTGCCGCCACCCCTCTGCATCTGCCCCTCCGCGCAGCTGGCCTGGAGTCTGGGGTTCCCCAGCTGGAAAACGGGAAACACACACAGATACAGGGGCAGCGTCTCCACCATCATCCGTAGTGTCGGGGAGTTCACGGAGTAGATTTCCAAGTACCCCTTAAAAATAACTTTCTGACTTTTGAGTGAGTCACTCAATCTTTCTCTGTCTTTTCTTTATAGTCAGGTCTTTTTCTCCTCCCCACTGGCCAGGTGATTAGTGACCTATTTCAATGAAATCCTTTGCATTAGGATCGAAACGTGATTGTGAAATAGCCAAAAACAAAAGATCACACTTTCAGTCTAGTATCATTCAAACAGGTATCTACTGAGCAATAGCTGGGAGGAAGGGTTTCTGCTAGAGAACTGATCTCACACTCCGTTTTCCTGGCAGTAAATCAGAGGGAGCCTTAACCTCAGAGAGAAAAAAAGCACCCCACTAGAAGTGATTGGCAGCAATGCGGGTCAGTTACCCAGTTGGCGCCAGGGGGATGGCTTCTGTCTTCTATAGCAGCTACTGCCTCTCTCATTCTCGAGGCCTGGCTGTCTGCTGCCTCCTCCTGGCGGGCACTTCTGTCACGGCTGGAGCGTGTGTGCTGTACCTGTCGCCCCCACACCTCCTTGCAAATGAAAGGGGCTCCAGAGATGCTGTTGTTTGTTTCACTGGCAGATCTGAAGGGCCCCTTGGCTCCGTCTCCTCCTCCCTTCACCTGTGTTTTCGATCCGTGCAGCACCATGGAAAGAGCCCAGGCTTGGACGGCAGATGGGATTGCTTTCTACACGGTGTACACTATGGCAACCCAGCTGTGCCCATGACAGGAAGCGCCTACCCTGGTGGACTTTCCATTCAAGGGACAAAACAGATCAAACAGAGCCCAGGTGGAATCAGGTCTGCCTCCCTTGCCTCTGTGACCTCTTCTGTGAAAACGAGAATAATGTTTCTGCAAAGAATAAATGAAGAGTAGCACGTAGGAAGCCCCTGCTTTGGAGTTCTGTAAAAAATTCATTTTCTTTCCCTTTTCTCCCCAAGCTTCCCTCCTGAATTGATAGGGTCACGGTGGCGCGTCTACCAGTGTTCCGCGTTTCCGTACTTGTTCATTAAATGTACTTCCTCTTTTATAGTGGGAGGCTCTCTGGAATTGGAGTGCCAATTCCCAGAAAGGCTGGGAACACTTTTTTAATAAAAAGAACTAGTATTCATGTAGCACTTGATATTCCTGAGCTCATCTTCCAAGCATTCTTTCCTTTAATTCTCCCAACTTTTGAAAAAGTCCTGTTTTCATTCCCATTTCATAGGGGAGGAAACTGACACTTAGAGAGGTCACAAAACCTTCCGAAGTCCCTGCAGCTAATAAGTGGCAATGCCGGAACACACACCCAGGCCTGTTAACTCTAAACCACTAGACTGTAGACTCTGCTTTAGGTACAGTGCCAGTTTCTGTTTTCCAAAGAATATTCAGAACACTCTTACAAACTTGGGTGTTACTTGAAACTTTACGCCCCCAAAAAAGTTTTCATATCTCATGTCTATCTTTCAAAAATATGGAGATCACCTCTATTTTTGCTTTGTCTCCTGTACCAACTCATTATACTTGGGCAGCCCTTTCCAAGTAGCACTTGACTCCTGCTTTTTCAATCTGTAAATTTAGAAATCCCCCTCTTCTAGGCACAGTAAAGAGGTTCCATCCATCTTTCTACTTCATTAATCCCAAAGACAGCTTGGATTAAGCTCTGTTTAGCAGTCAGGCTTACAAATGTTTGCTTTGGTCTGTTGACAAGATGAAGAGGGGAATCCTTTAGGCGCTGGCTGATGATTAGATGCGCCCTTCCAAGCCGAGGGAGGCTACGGCAGTAACTGGAATGAGAATAGAGCTGGCAGAAGGCTTGTCTTTCCTAGAGGTTGGGATGGTAAAGAAAAGAAGAGGGGAGATTGTACCATGTATAAGGTTCCTTTTGTAAAAGTTGCAAAAATGTCTGCTAGCGGCAAGAGGGAACTACTTGAGGACGTTGTTTATTAAAGAATACTTTCTCCAAGTTTGGAGGCATCTTGGAGGTTGGGCAGTTGGTCACTTTGCAGATGGAGCCATGAGGTTAGTGACTCAAGGCCTTACTCCATTTAATAGCAGACACGTGATGAAAATCCACTTGTCTTTCCTATCAGTCACTGTCCTCTCAAAGTAGCAGATTTATGCCCTTTTTTTAATTTCTAAGGGGCTAAACTTACAACCTTGGAGAGGTCTTGCATGTGCAAAGGCCATGTGTGTGTTCTAATAACTGGAAATGGATCCATCATGGGAACCAGGAGCTTCCATGCCATGCCCCAAGTCCAGGTGCTGATTCAAAACTATTTCTGGGTCTAGAATCACTTTCTATATGCTCAAGAACCTTTAGTTTATGAGATGCCCATGGACCTGAGCCCTGAGTGTCTCCCCTGCTTCCATTTCTTCCTGAAGTTGTTCTACTACTTGAGGGGACTCAGACAACCAGCCACAGAGTGAACAGCCCCCGCCTCGTGATTTCTCGCTAGTTTGTGGCTTCTTTCCTTCTTCCCTTTTAGAGCCCACCAGCCCATTCAGGGGGTGCCTAGAGGGCATCCTTTTGAGCTTCTTCCTGTGGGATGTTCCTGGGCACCCATGTCACTGGACACTTGGCCACCTCGCCTCGTGGTGTCCATGTTTGCCTCATTGCAGGTGACAGCCCACAGGCTCAGATCATACGAGCTCTGCGAGAACTCAGAGCCCTGCCTGAGAACAGTAGGTTTCCTTTAAAGAAAAAACGCAATGGGAACCCTTTTTCAATGCAGCATGACGCATGGAACAGGTTAATGCAGAGCTGCTCTGGCTTCAGGAGTGGGGCGTGGAGGCCACCCGAACCCGCAGAGTCTCCTTACCCCCATCCTCACCTTCATCCACAGCTGCCCCAGAAGCATACCTGCAAACCTAGGACTCAAGAAATGCAGTTCGAAAATACTGCCTAGATCTATGTTGCTCCTTTCTAAAGGTGAGCTTTGGAGCTCACGTCTTACACTGAGTTGCAGAGACAAGTTCTTTTCTTTGACCAATACCCCCTTGAGCAACAGTGAGGAGGTACTGTCAGTGATTTCTCTCATCCTAATTCTACAAGGGTGTGTGTGCGTGTGAGCTTGCATAGACATGCACACTTGTGCTAAATCTACCCTAGGTTGAGGGTTTACCTAGTCCAGGCACACTGCTAAGTGCTATACATGCTTTATGTCATTTAGTCTTTACATTGAATCAAGGAGGGCAGGTCACATATGTCCTGAATGGTTTAGATTTCTTCAAACCCAGATCCGTTTGACCTTCTACTTCGCTGTCCACTTACCACTAAAATGGAAATCTGCGTGGCCAGGCCAGGCTGGCTAAATGACCTTGCAGGGATTTAACTTAGAACCCAGGCACCATCTTCCCCCTCGAGTGACTCCCAGGCTAAAGGCATGAAACAGAGCCAGCCAACATTAGTAGTGCCAGACACGGAGAGGGGCTCTGCACCCATCCAGCCTGCCAAGACTTTCTTGCCTTACGTGAGTTTGGTTTAGGCTAATTATTATGAATCATCATAATTTAGGTAGCATTCATGAGCCCTAGAACTCAAGGCCAGTTCTTAACTAATCCCGTAACTAGAAACCCGATCATCTAAAGACCGTGTGCTTTACCTCTCTGAGTTTAATATCGTTGTGATTGTTGCCATTCTTAAACATAATTAATTCTTAGATTTGAAGTAATAAATCATCATTTCCTATGAAGAGGTTAGGTGAGGGTGAAAGGGAAAACAATGAATTTTTCACTTGAGCTAGAAATCCTTTAATCTTCTTGGACCCGAGTTCCCCAGGCCTGTTTTTGAAATCTAAAGTCTGACTTCCTTCCAGTATTGTTTTACATTCTTATTAATTCTTTCAATGATGAAACAGAGAGTACCTCATTAAATTTTCCTGTGTCTTCAAATGTGATGCGTGACTATTACTAAGAGATTCAAAAAGATTTGGCCATGTTGTCTTAGATGGACAGAGACTGGAGACAATTTAGTACTGATAAACCCAACGTAATTGACTTTTGGAGGTGGAAAACCTGAACCATTTCAGAAAGGGGAGCCTGCAAGAGTATTCAGCAGTGTATTGCATGAATATGACACCGTGTAGATTTAGTATATGTGAACCATGAGGTCATGGAGTCTCTCAGTAAGATCAAGCTTTCATTCGAGTTTGCTGTTGAATTTGGACACCTGCAACGGAAGCATGTTAAAATCCAGGAAAGAGCTAAAACATGATTCAAAGCTTGCAAAGTAGGGTCTGTAAAGGAACCACTTACAGGTACTAGATTTATCAAGAGGAGATACAACTTCATTAGAGCATCCAAGTTTATGACTGACAACATTTATTTGTTCGTTCAAACTAATATTTATTAACTGCTGTGGCAGCATAAAGATAGAATATTCCTACAGTGGTAAATATATCCTATATTTCGAGCTCAAATAGGGTGGGGGAAAGAAAGAACAAAGCCCAAGTCAGAGTCCAAATGTACTTAAAACACTGAGAGTTCTTGAATGTTAGGGTTACAAGAGCCTAGACGCACGGTAATTGGGGGAATATGGGGTTTCCTACTAAGAGACTTTAAATAAAAGAGTAGAATAGTATATTCATGGGAACAACTTGGAGATCACTGAGCTATCCGATCCAAAGACATAGAAGTGCTTTCAAGCCTTACAATTAATTCTAAGATGCCTTCTTTACCATCGGAAAAACAGAACCATTGACTCTGGGAATTCTGATTGGTTATTCTCAAATCCCCATATACTGAATTGTCCAGAAATTCAGCTATTTCATATGGAAATACAATTCCTACTCCCTCCCCACAAAAAAATCCTGCTGGGATTTTTATTGGGATTGCATTGATTCTAGTGCTTAATTCATAGAGAATGGACGTCTTTACCACATCAGTCTTCCCATCCATGACCACAGACGGTATCTCTCTCTCTTGATTGAGGTCTTTAATTTTTCTCAGCAGAGTGTGAAAATTTTCACAGTAGAGATCTTGCACATCTTTAATCAGATTAGTCTCTCTAGGTATTTGAGGTTGTTTGATGCAGTATCAGCGGCATGGTGTGAGCCCCTTGAACACACACTCAACAACACTTGTCCATTTCTAATATTTCTGCTCACTGTGGGCATGGAAAGAAAAGTAATAATCAGCTTTTCCTTTTCCAGAGAGTCAAGGCACCTTTTCTAACCCATCAAGGTAGAAAAACTATAATGGCTTCTCTGCAGGAAACTTATTTCAGAATCCAAACATTATAGCCCAGAAATTATTCTTTTGGTCTAACCTAAACTCCTCCAATTGGCATTTCAACTTATTTTCCTTTTGTTTGGTTCATAGTTTGCCTTATACAGAGGTTTTCTATCTAGCACTCTGCTGTTTGAATCATCATGCAGATATTTTATCCAGGAAAGCATGTAAAAATATGGATAACTTTTATTAGGAGGGAATTTGTGATACAATATGAAGTTAAAAAATAAAATAAAATTCTAATTTTCTTTTTTAAATATATGTGCTTTTTAAATATATGTGACCTTAATAAAGATCAAAAGAAAACGCACAGCAGTGGTTATTTCTAGGTGACTAGTTTATGGACTATTTTTATAACTGTCTACATTTTCAAAGTTTTTATGACAAACATACATTATCTTTGCACTAAGCAAAAAGCATTTTTAAATGGACAAAGGAAAATTAAAAATGCATATTAAAATTACTAGCATGAACTTTATTTTCCCCCATGTTGTTTATAAAGTCTGTTAAAATTTCCCAGTGAAATGAAAACAGGTATGTGACTTATCTTAAGATAATCAAGAAAGATAAACTTTATTTTCAGGAGTGTCCATTTTCCTGCCAGTCCTTCCGACTAGCTGTAAATTCCTTGCAGTTCTGGAATTTGCTCTTCACACTTAGAACTCTGAGCACCTGTTTTATTTCACACTCCCTTGACTCCTGAGGTAAATCCCATAGCCACAGCATGGGCTCAGGTTGAATTCATTAGTGGTCCAGATGTGTGTCCCCTGTCGGCTGGCCTGGTAACCCCACTGTTTATTGACAGGTTCTCAGGAATCAGACAGCTCCCAGTCGGCCAAGAAAGACATGCTGGCTGCCTTGAGATCCAGGCAGGAAGCTCTGGAGGAAACGCTACGTCAGAGGCTGGAGGAGCTAAAGAAACTCTGTCTCCGGGAAGCGGTAAGTGGTTCATTCCTCGTCCTGTGGGAATCTGGGTTGTCTGAGACATCACTGACCATAAAGTATTGACAAAGGGCAAAAGGTAGGGATGATAAAGAGAGCCGACCTGGGAGGTGAGAGCTCTCCTGAAACACAGGTGTTGGAAACATCCACACCTCTGTAACATGTCTTATCCAAATTAGTGGACATTGATGAAACACCATGACAGCCAGTTAAAGCTGCTGCTGGCCAAATCCTAAAATAGGACCCCTTTAGAGGCCAAGTGACAAATCTTAATAACAGTCCCTTGTACTTATATGGCGCACCATAGTTTATAAAGCATTTCTGCACGTGCTGGTACCTCATTGAATGTGACGGCTGGCTACCACCCTCCCAAGATTGTGTGCCTGAGTTTATCGTTTGTTGTTGTAGCTTTTGTTTCTCTTGAGGATGTTTCAAATTTGTCTTTGGACACCGT
>NW_012152951.1:4840367-4841332 GCF_000956105.1 Propithecus coquereli
ATTGCATACTCAGATAGTTGGCCATTGTGCTCTGAAATGCTTACATTAGGGAATAAAAAGTCGACAAGGTCATTTCCCAGTGATCTGAACCCAGAAGGGAAGAGGCCCCGGAGAGCAGGGAGGGCTGTGTGTACACGCTTACAGTCTGTGTGCACGCATGCGCACACGCACACAAGACACACGCACACCCGTGCACTCAGCACACAACAGTGGAGAGGAGGCATCAGAGTCACTCTCCCATAATTTGGGTTCTCCCGCCTGCCAGACACTCAGGACTGGGCTATCCCAGGGACAGAAGCTCTCTGTGTGGCTGATGGATGTTCCCAGGAAGAGGCTTCTGACCTCTTCCTTGTCGGAGTGACCCTCGAGTCTCTGTGCAGCAACTGCGTCGTCGATCTGGGGCCTAGGGAGCCAGAGCGGGGCTTTGCCTGGAAGTGCCCACGCTGCCACTGGAGACACACAGCGGGTCCCCCAGACTTCTCTGGTCTCTGGAAGTGACTTCTTGCAATTGCTGCCTGGCCTTCACGACGACTATTAGCTGCTAACTCAAACCTGATCTTTATTCATCTGAGATATAATGTATTCGTAGAGAGCCTAATTCTAATCCCAAATCTTTCCCCAGAGCCATAATTGGGAAAACCCAAATTGTGGAAGCATAACTCTGATCCCTCCTACGCCACTGCCGTGTACTGAGTGCACGGGTGTGTGTGTGCTCGTGTGTGTGCGCACGCAGACCGTGAGCACACAGACGCACCCCTCCCCGCTCTCCCGGGCCTCTTCCCTTCTGTGTTCAGATCACTGGGAAACGACCCTGTGGACTTGTCATTCCCTAATGTAAGCATTTCAGAGAACAATGGGCCAGCTTTTGCCTGGGATCTAAATTCACTGTTCTTGTACCCACAATAATTAGATTTCTTGAGCCCCAAATACACAACAGATTTTTTTAGTAGCCTTGTCAACAATAC
>NW_012152951.1:4841577-4907272 GCF_000956105.1 Propithecus coquereli
TGGCGGTCCAGGATTTCAATGGATGTACGATCCCCTTTAAACCTCTCGATCTGGTGTTTCTTTCAGTCTTCTGTTATTTAAAATAAACTCTTAGCCCAGTGATGTTTTTAAATTTTATGCAAAGGAATGCTTCCTTGAGGCTGTGTCTATGCTAGTCTCATAGAGGCTGCTGCAGGCTGTTGTTTATATTTATTTCAATGTCCATTTCTACCTTCTTCTGTTTATTCCGTGACTCTTTGGTAGCAATGTTAGGAGACTTCATTTTCTGAATGTGGCATGCATTATTCAGTGTGTCTGTGTGTGTGTGTGTGCGTGTGTGTATGTACTTGCAGTGGGCATCACGGAGGGGCGCTCTCCCAGAGAGATCGTGCTCCGTGTAACATTGCAAAGATCTCTGTTGGTAAACAGGTCACAATGGGCGGTATGAAGCAGTTCCCAAACCAAGTGGAAGGGATGTATTCCCCTCCCCCACATAATGCCTTGCAGCAGGAAGAATGAAACAAGGGCCTGTAGAGTGAGATCACATTACATTTCAACTTGGATTAATTATGGTCTGGATTGATTTAAACCGGAGCCTGCTCCAAGCAGAACCACATTAGCACAAATCCACTGGAACTCTTAGGAAAGCCCATTGGCCTAGCTGGGGAATGCGCTATGTGATACTGCTAATATTAGCAACGTTTTTATAAAGAGTATGCTGGAAAGATTGGGGAAATACAGGTTTTGGTGTCTGCCTTTAATAATTTGCAAACCCTTGTTTTGTTTTTAATAAAGGAAATGTCCCTGAACCCGGCAGGGAATCCACATTAGGAAATGTAAGAAACATGTCAGGGCAAGATTAGCATGCATTCTAAAAGTCTCACCGTCTCTCTGAAAAATAAAAGCAAATAAGGAAAACAAAGCTCCCACTTCTTATAATGTTGACAGCAGAAAACACAACTTGAAGAAATAGGCCAGCAAGAAGTCTCATGCAGGGTGACTTCCCTGTGCTTGTTCAATGTTATTCCTGCCCTACTCTCAACTCCCCTCCCGTGGGGGGAGTCCTCTTGCCAGCTGTACGCTGTTCACACGCATTTCTCCGCTCAGCTCATATCAAAAAGCTGTTTGCGGGAGAGGCAGCCGCTAGAACAAGGTAGAGTGAGGGTGTTTGGCAGAATATAGAAGAACCAAACTGAGCGCCCCAACCACACGGTGTTAAATTACTTCCTCGCCATGCAGCTCCAGTTACAACATATGAAATCAGATTAAATACGTGGAGAATCAAGACCTCGACTCAAATACCTTCATGCAGATGGGGAAAAATCAGTCCCCTCATTTTTAAAATATATTTTAAAACCACAGACACTTGAGACTAATAAATCTATGAGAATTTTAAGAACTTTTCCCTCCTTTTTATAAGTCTCTAGGTAAAAAAATAATAATAATAAAGTCCTGACCATATAAAACCCGCAATAGGTTGTGTTAAATAAATACACAGACGTTTAGGGAAGCAGATAAAAAAAAAAGTTGCCGCATAAACACATAACTACTTCGGAGACATTTGAATCACATTTTTTAAAAAGAAAGGAAAAAGCCAAGGAAGATAATCGCAGAGCATTGCATACTCAGATAGTTGGCCATTGTGCTCTGAAATGCTTACATTAGGGAATAAAAAGTCGACAAGGTCATTTCCCAGTGATCTGAACCCAGAAGGGAAGAGGCCCGGGAGAGCAGGGAGGGGTGTGTGTGCACGCTCACAGTCTGTGTGCACGCACGCGCACACGCACACAAGACACACGCACACCCGTGCACTCAGCACACGACAGTGGAGAGGAGGCATCAGAGTCACTCTCCCATAATTTGGGTTCTCCCGCCTGCCGGACACTCAGGACTGGGCTATCCCAGGGACAGAAGCTCTCTGTGTGGCTGATGGATGTTCCCAGGAAGAGGCTTCTGACCTCTTCCTTGTCAGAGTGACCCTCGAGTCTCTGTGCAGCAACTGCGTCGATCTGGGGCCTAGGAAGCCAGAGCAGGGCTTTGCGTGGAAATGCCCACGCTGCCACTGGAGACACACAGCGGGTCCCCCAGACTTCTCTGGTCTCTGGAAGTGACTTTTCGCAGTTGCTGCCTGGCCTTCACGATGACTATTAGCTGCTACCTCAAACCTGATCTTTATTCATCCGAGATATAATGTATTCGTAGAGAGTCTAATTCTAATCCCAAATCTTTCCCCAGAGCCATAATTGGGAAAACCCAAATTATGGGAGCATAACTCTGATCCCTCCTACGCCACTGCCGTGTACTGAGTGCACGGGTGTGTGTGTGCTCGTGTGTGTGCGCACGCAGACCGTGAGCACACAGACGCACCCCTCCCCGCTCTCCCGGGCCTCTTCCCTTCTGTGTTCAGATCACTGGGAAACGACCCTGTGGACTTGTCATTCCCTAATGTAAGCATTTCAGAGAACAATGGGCCAGCTTTTGCCTGGGATCTAAATTCACTGTTCTTGTACCCACAATAATTAGATTTCTTGAGCCCCAAATACACAACAGATTTTTTTAGTAGCCTTGTCAACAATACAGATTATATTTTCAGTTGTCCACTAAAACTCATATTTGTATATAGTTCAGTGTCTTTTCATTGCAGCCTGTTCCTGTAGCGACTGGCCGGGGGGGGCAGAAATTACTACCCATGTTCAGTTTCTAAATTGTGTATGAATGCACTTTTCCTTGAATTTGAAACTCTTAGGAAACTCATTTGAGAGAAAACGTAAACCTAGATATTGGAGGGGAATATTCGATGCTGGGGGCAGGGCACAGGATTTGGAGCCGGAGAGACACGAGAATTCGTGTTGGCTGTGCTCCTCACTGGTGGGGTGGCCTCCCCCGGCACAGAGCAGGCACGCGGGAAGGACGCTTGTTAGATTAACAAACGAGTGAGTGAAATTTAGGTTTTATGATGAAAGCCAATGGCAATTTTATTGACAGATGTTTATGTTAGGAAGTACATCTACCCTCTAAAGAAAGGACTACTCCCAAACATTTTTAGAGAAATGAAATTTCACTCCATGAACCCTTATTTAGGGTTAGTGCCCCATGTTTCTGACCTAGGCATTGAGTCTGCACATTGGAGAGAGTATGTGTGTGTGTGTGTGCGCGCGTGTGTACAAGCGTGTGTGCACTCGAGGAAGCGTGTGCCCCACTCTGATTTGCACTCCGAATGCTCTTTCACGGACGCAGGAGCTCACGGGCAAACTGCCTGTCGAATATCCCCTGGATCCAGGGGAGGAACCACCCATTGTTCGGAGAAGAATAGGCACGGCCTTCAAGCTGGATGAGCAGAAAATCATGCCCAAAGGAGAGGTGCGTCCTTCCTTTCTGCTGTTGGGTTCTCTCATGTTATCCACAGGTTTCCCACTTGTTAGGGCTTCTGGGCTTTCTGTAACAATGTCTTCATTTCTGCCTAATGCCACTATTTTAACTTCCACCTTTTCTTAAGTGGGCCGGCTGGTCGGTACGTGGTTCCCCTTGGTAGGATTAGTTTGCTTGTATTAGCAGGCATTCGAGTTCCTGTTGAAGTCGCTTGTCTAACACTGTGGGCCTCACGCAGGCGGCTGAGCAGAGCTTGGGGAGAACATTCCAATGGCACTCATGAATATTTGTCTTTTTAACGGCCTCCCAGCCCTGGGTTATTCATGGCCAAGCCTAATGCCTGGTCTGTGCAACAAAACAGCCCAAGAGGAAGGAAAACTTAGGCCCTGGCTGTAGGTGCAAGGGTCCCCCTGGCTGGGGAAGGATGAGTAGGGCCTGCCCTGCATGGTCTGGACTTCAGCAGCTGCTCAAAACCCCACGAGAATATGAGCAAGACACCTTGGCCGTCCTGGCCTCGCCCGTCTATTTGGAGGAGCCGCCTTCATCCTCTTTGGACTGAACACCGGTGGGGTCGGGGCTGGAGAGTTCACATTTGGAGGGAGAGGGACAATAAAAACTGAGTGCCTGGCTGGTTAATAAGTGTCCAGTCTCAGACCAAGAGATGGTAAAGGCCAGGTAATAGCTGCAGGCCTCAGGGTCACGTCCAGGAAGTGTCTTCCCAGATTCATTCTGAATATAGTTACTAATTAACATGGGCATGAACGGAGGGCTTAACGGTCAGGACTCAAAGCCAACAGAAAAGGGAATACCGTGTATTTTAGTCTTTTAAGAGAAAGATCAGGAGAAACTGACGTTCTCACGGAACACCCGCAGTAGGGTTGGTAGGGTTAGTGTGTGGGTGAATTCAGAGGGGGACCCAGGTGCCCTGGGCCAGTGTAAGCTTTAGACAGATCTGAGATCTGCAGTCACCGGTCCCTGGAACGCTGGTGGACACACCAATGTGCTTCATCCAAAATTAAAGCTCGATCAGGCACTTTTGGGCTTCTGTAAAAGGAAGCTCATAGCCCTAACTTCTCTGGGTTGTCACTAGGGTTAAATGAGCTAGTATACGTAAAATACAGGACGCGGGACTTAGCACCTCCTCGATGCTCGCCAGACATTAGTTGCCTGCAGAGCCGAGGAGGGGTGCAGCGGCTGTGGGTGGGGGTGAGGGAGGGCAGGACTGAGAAATCTACATGGCCGGGTATTTTTCAAATGCAGCCGATCAGCAGGAACTTCAGCTTCCCTTGCTGGGCAGACACCTGGCATTTGCACTTTAAAAAGCAACCCCACTTTTAGTGAGTGCCCCCCAGGCCCCACTGGTCTTCCCAGAGTCCCACTGCACCTTTGACGCTCCTCAGTAAAGGGTGACTTTAGTTCCCTGGGAATTCCACGTGCGTCCGTGTTTCCTCGCCTATCCCTACGTGTCATCTCTCCTAAGTTTGGAAAAAGGAACCCGGCAGCAGCAGCGGGCGTTCCGCAGAGTCCCTCTGGGAAGGAAGAGACCGGCCCGGGCGCTGTTGCTGCCCCTGGAGATGCGCCCCGCTTCCTGCTCTCCCAGCAGGCAGCCTGTGCACACACGGGGCGTTCAGCCTTGCACTTGTCTTAGATTAAGCAGCGAGAATTCGTCCTGGGCTCCCCGCAAGACTCTGAGTCAGTGTCTGGGGTCAGGGCTATGGTAACAGCCCACAAGCAGCTGCCCAGTGGAGCCCAGACTCTCACAACAGCCTTCGTCCCTGGGTGACTTGCCTGTTTCAAGACACCGGCCTCGAGTCCATTTCGACATTCTCTTCCCTCCGGGAGAACAAACGCGGCCAGCGTCCGAAGGACTCGGAAGGAGTTTATTATCTCCTAAGTAGTTCTGATTAACCTTCACTTTTTCCTCCTTTTGGTCCCTGCTCCCTTCAGACTTAAAGTGCTCATAAGTAAATGAAATCAGGCTAAGAACGTGTGCCCACTGGGCCACTAGCCGGGAAGATCTGCTGATTCCAGCAGACGTGGGCACCTCCTCCTGCATGGTTAGGGCAGCTCCTGCCAAATTTTAGTGTGACTGTGAATCTCCTTGGGCAAGATCTGAGGTCTCTTGGCCTTGCTCGCTGGCATTTGGAGAAACTGCTGATGCATTTGTCTTGGGGTTGTTAGATATGGGGTTAGACAGAGATTCTGCTTCTCCCCCAAGCTCCCAGGAGATCCCCGGCCTGCTGGGCCATGCACTAGAAGCCAGCATGCAGCCCTCTGCTCCAGATCTTAACCTTAAAGGCTGCTGTTCACAGCTAGCTTTGACTGGAGGGGTCTCGTCAGGGAGGAGAGGAAATAGAAAAACAGACAAGCCGATACTTTGGGGGGGATTCTGCATTCACACACCCCCACCTCGCATAGCCTCACACACACATGCTCGAGCTGGTGCACACGCCATCTGCAGAGAAGCGTGTGGTCAGCAGAGAGCAGACATGCTCTCTGGGGTGTCACCCTCTGGTCCCCCAGGCATTTTCTGACAGCCACAGCTTCACTCTCCCCAGGCCCCAGACTCTTGAGGAGAAACTTGTTCATCTGCACGTCCTGGCCAAAGGGAGGGGTCGAGGCGGGGGGGGGGGGCCCCACGCGAGAAGGAGGGGACACTCAGCTAGGGAGCTAGGGAACTGGCTCCACGACCCCCACCATCCGTGCTTGTGGGGGGCCCAGGCGGAGCCCGAGCAGGGCGTCCGTGGACAGGCAGGTGTTAGAAGCGCAGCTGGAGCTTGCAAAAAGAGCTTCTGAAAGACACGGGTGAGTGGGGACGTGTCCCAACATGAGAGGCACAACATACGTGAGTCAGAGGACGTGTGGGTTACATGTACGTGTGTGGGCTCCCTGTCAGCAAACCCACAGAGCGGAATGACAGAAAGACGACTCTAAAAATAGTGCCCTGTCCTAGGCCTGAAATGGAAAGAAAATGACAACCAAAGGGGCTCTGAAGGTCCAAGGTGGCTTTGGTTTGTCTTGATGAACCTTGCCGGGGATAGGAGAAACAAAGCCAAGTGACCCCAAAACCTGGGGCGTGAGAACTGCTTCTCAGTGATGGCGCCAGTGTACAGACCAACACTTGTCTCCAAAAGTAACAGGTGCCGAGAGTCCTGACAGCGGCTGTGTCCAGGACCCGCAGCGGGCAGAGATTTCAGGAGTGGGGCCACTCTCTTAGCACGGCAGGGTTGGGGTCAGGCACTGGGACTGCTGGCTTCCTGGTACACGTGTCTCCCAAAGGGCCAGGATCGCCTTGGGCAGGGGGCATGGGGCGGGGAGGATGGGTGTCCCCTGCTCAGCATCCCCAGTGACATCAGCTGTGGCTGTCCCCCCCACAGGAAGCCGAGCTGGAGCGCCTGGAACGGGAGTTTGCCATCCAGTCCCAGATTACCGAGGCCGCCCGCCGCCTGGCCAGCGACCCCAACGTCAGCAAAAAACTGAAGAAACAAAGGAAAACCTCTTACCTGAATGCACTGAAGAAGCTGCAGGAGATTGAAAATGCAATCAACGAGAACCGCATCAAGTCTGGGAAGAAACCCACCCAGAGGGCCTCGCTGATCATAGACGGTCAGTGCCATGCCGGCGGCCCACACCCCACTGCCACCCCTGGGCCTCAGGGAACCAGACGCCAGGTCCCCCGCGTGGTCCGAGAGCCCAGCTCCCTGCACGAGCCGAGCGGCTACTTAACCGCTCTGTGCCTTAATTTGTCATCTGTTACCACATGAGAGCAACCGTGTACACTCAGATGCCCAGATGAAAGGGATCGCACAAATGGAACCGGCCTTCTCCCTGGGGACAGCCTCCCTAGGGAGGCCACAGTGATGAGCTGACTCTCTCCTCAGCCTTTACTGAGAGCTGAGCCGAGGCAACTGAGCTGGCCCAGACTCTGACCTTCTCAGGGACATGACTGCCCCTACCTAAGTCTGGGAGGAGAGGGGAGGTTGGCTGGGGTACACAGCAGCAGTGACCAACCCCCCTCCTCGAGCAGGCCCTGCAGGCCGGCAGCTCCCCAACAACCCGCAGTCTGACTCTGTTTCCAGGGGCCTCCTGTCCCAAGAGCCGAGGCTCAGGAGGACTGGACCATCCCTGTGTCACTGTCCAGAACCCCGAGCTCTGGTCAGAAGTTAGGAGTTTGGCTGAACTCCTACATCTGGTAAACTTTAGAGGGAAATACCCCAAAATCCACGAACAAACATCCAATCCCCCCAAACTGTTAGAATCCTTTTTCTCTAAGTCAGCGAATTCTTGAAAAAATATATGTCAAGTATTCTTTCCTAGGGTATGCATGTCTCAAATACTTTTGCTCTAGGAAAACAGGAAGTAGAATAGTGGTTACCAGGAGCTGGGGGGAGCGGGGCATGAGGAGTGATTGCTTAATGGGTCCAGGGCTTCCATCTGGCAAAATGGAAACGTTATCCAAAACGAAGGTGGATGGCGGTGATGGTTGCGTAACATTGTGAACGTTCTTAATGCAACAGAACTGCACACTTTAAAATGGTTAAAATGGTAAAGCTGATGTCATGTCTGTTTTACCGCAATGATATGTATATGTATATCTGCAACCTAAACGTGTTGACATACTAGGGAAGCAACAACGTGCTGGAGGTTCCACCATGCCAAAGTCACGGTTCTCAGTTCATCAAGCAATAGGAATAGAGTGAATTCCTAGTTAGAGAGAATTTTAAAAATTCTTTTGCTCTAGGAAATTTGGAATAACCATCTTTCCCTGTTTCACCCTGTTATCCTTGGCCAAGACCATGCAACTTTTCCCCCACTTCCTAACGGAGCCCGCCAGCCAGCCCTTCTCTTACCCCCTGTTCGAGACCTCTGCCTGCCCCACCTCAAAGGCACTTGGGCATTCCCAACTCTGCAGAAACATCCAAGGGCCCACTTGAACTAGAGGAGTGATTAAGGTTCTTGCTAGTTCCTTAGCATGTTATTTTATTTAAAGAGATAAAACACTAAACGGGGAGTCTGAGGACTTGGGACCTTCGTACACTTTGCCGGGAGAGCAGAGCAACCTCGCCCAAACCACTCTTCCCTCAATGTGTGTATACATCTTCCCTAGCTGCGCCTCGGTTTCCCCAGCAGTGAAACCGGGAGGATTATTTAATGTCTCCCTCTTGGGTGTGTTCTGGTTAATTGAATGGTATCTATAAAAATAAGCTTCGGAGAGACGGAGTCTGTATTTAGCACACTTGTTTTCTCTACTAATGGCTTATGAAGTTTATTGAGAAGCCACTTACTGCTGTATGAGCAAAGCAAAGTTCCCTACTCTGGTTTCGCGTCTGTAGAATAAATAGCAGTTTACTTCCTTTGGTTTCGTCAGTACATGCCCCGAATTTGTGCTGGGACAATGATGCAGCTTAACCAAGCCGGGGCAGCCTTTATATTGGATATTAAGCCACTCTGCATTGCGGGATCCCACGGAACAAGAGCACAAAAACACAAAAACCGAGGCACGCTGTGAAGTCGGGCGGGGAGGATGAGCTCATGGCCCAGCCCAGGGGCTGTCAAAAGAAATGCCGGACAGCATTTTTATTGTATCTCATGGGTTCTTTCTGATTAGAAAGAGGAGGACAGGAGGGAGTGGTGAGCACCCTATTTTTACAGACAGGGCTTTGTTGAAGGAATGTGCTAATAAACTCACAGACTTTTGCTTCTTGTCTTCTCAGATGGAAATATCGCCAGTGAAGACAGCTCCCTCTCAGATGCACTTGTTCTTGAGGATGGTAGGTTACCCACTTCTGGCTCAAAAGCCTGAAGCTCAGACGAAACAGTGCTGACTCTGTATATGGTCTGGGGCCAGCAGGTGCAGGAGGCAGGCGGATTCCCCACAAGCCCCCTCACTTCCCAGTGTCCGCCCATTTGGGAGTGGGTGGGTGCTACAGAAACACGTTTATGGGAATTTCAGTATTTCCTCTGGCCCAGAGGTAAGATTCAAGGTGATTTCCAGCGAGTGGTGCTTCACTTTTTTAATAGCCAAAACCACATTTTTTAACTAGATGGAGAATTCTAAACACTGTGTATAGTTTCCTTCCGAGTATTCAGAATAACTGGAAGAAAGGGGTAGAGATTGATTTGATCACAAATCAAAGTTTAAAACCCACGAGGAGAGCCCGGGTGTAGTAGGAAGGGACAGAACAAACCCTCGCTACCTTCCTGAGACAATAGTGACAATGAAAGGGGACAGGTCCCTTTAGACACCTGCTCAGGCCTTGAAAATTGTCTTCTTATTTCCCATTGGATTCTTTTTCTTTTTAAATAAAGGTGGGAATTTATGGGCTTATGTAACATGCAAATTCAAGGGACAGCAACAGATGCACCTTGATTCAGGGATTAAAAAGAAGTCATTGGGCCATGTCCCCTCACGCTACTTTTCTTAGTGCCAGCTTGCCCTTTGGCAAGTTCTCATTCGTGGGGGCCTCCAACATGTCGAGCCTTGTTTCACAGCTCCAGTTCTAGCAGGAAAAGAGAATATACTCCTTTCCCATCAGCTCAAGCAAAAGTACTCGAGGTCATTGGTATAGATCATCGGTGCTGCCAGGATCACTGGTTTGTCTTAGAATTTATCAGCACGACCATGGGATTGAATGCTCTGAATGGCCAGTATCATATCCAGAGCAAAGATGTTAACACCAAACAAAACAGAAGAAAGCAAAATCAGGGAGCGGTTAGCAGAAGGAAGCTTAGATGGTAGGCAACAAAGTAACAGCAAACGTCTACTACTCATCCATCTGCCTGTGGAGGTGACACATCCGAACTAATCTCAGGATGACTTAAATACTTGCCTTTGCAGGTGGTCCCCAACTTGTTGGCACCAGGGATCTGTTTCATGGAAGACAATTTTTCCATGGACGGGGGTGGGGAGGATGGCTAAGCGATGGGGAGCGGCTGTAAGTACAGATGAAGCTTCGCTCACTCACCCCACTGCTCACCTCCTGCTGTGCGGCCTGGTTCCTAACAGGGTTGGGGACCACAGCTTTAAACTACGGAGTCTCCCTGAGTCTTCCTTTTGTGGTGTCATATTCCAAATGTTTGTGGTTATCATGTCTTCACGTCATGTCTTTTGACTTTGAGGGCAGGCAACTGTCTTTCCACTAGAACCTACTGATCATGAGTTGCCTTATAACAATTACCATTTGCAAGCGTGACTCTGTAGTTTTAATTTTATAGCCCACTTCCATTTTCAAATGTAACTTCATGCCACACTTTATTACTACTGCAGATGGATTACTTTTTTTTTATTTCAAAACATTACAGGGATACAAATGTTTTTGGTTACATGTGTCGTCAGGGTTATAAGTGTGCCCATCACCCAGATCGTGTTCATTATACCTGTTAGGTAGGTTTTTGCCCATCCCCTCCTTCCCTCCTCCTCCCTGCTTGATTTCCTCTGAGATTTACTTCCCTCTGTGCATGTGTGTGCTCATCGGTTAGTTCCAGTTTAATAGCGAGTACACGTGGTGTTTGTTTTTCCATTCTTGAGGGACTTCGCTTAGGAGAAAGGTCTCCAGTTCCATCCAGATTGTTGCAAAAGGTATTAATTCATCTTTTTTAAATTGCTGAGTGGTATTGCATAGCATACACTGGATTCTTAAAACCTGGAAGTTACCAGGATATTTTCTGGGGAAATTCTTAGAAAAGCAGAACTGATTCCCCGCCGCTGCCACCACCACCATACATGGGGGAAGCAAGAATTCCAAACACAGAACCATCTCTGAGAATGTTCCTGCGATGTTAAACCAAAACACTGGGAGGCGAGGGCATTAATTACATGGAAATATATTAAGTGGCAGTTAATTTTTTTGCCCCGTAGAGAAACCTCAGGCGGGCAATGATAAGTGCCTATTCAGATGGAAAACATAAAAGGTCTACCCTAGTTATGGTAATAATCATAATTGCAATAATAATGATGATTGGTCTCGATGTGGGGGAAGCCTGGCGGGTGATTTACAGAGTTGTCTTGGCCCTGCTGTTAGAAATCAGATTGTAATATTTTTATTATCTGCTTCATGCCCTGGGTGGGGCGGCCCTGGAGCCACAGACAAGCAGGGGGGGTTGCTTTGAATATCAGAGATCCCAGCCCTGTTGTTGGCCTATGTGTACCCCAGTCTCTCCTGGGGAGGGAACAAGAACAATCTAGTGAGATTCCTTTGTCATAGAGAAGCTGCCAGAGCAATAGATGATGTCGTTAGCTAATTCAGAGACATCACTGGTGATTCCAGTTTCTTCCCCATGTTCCAGACCCCTGGACTTCCCAGGGGGCCTTATTACCTCCCATTGCACCCCACACTTCCATCACAGGTCCCTTCTCCCAGACTCCTCCTTGACTGATTTGAGAGGGCAAAGGAGGAACGGAAGCATAGTGGGTGTCCCCGGCTGGGGGTTGAGAATTAGGCTGAGAAAGGCATAACAACTAGGAATAGATTTAGGGACAAGTGAAAGGCAGTTGGGCTTTGCTTTTTGCGTATTTTTCCTCTCCAGCTCCCACCTCTGCCTTCCCCAGGAAGGCTGAAATGTTCCCTCCTCTGTCTTCTAAGTGCTGACCTACCCTACATCTTCACAGGCCACACCCCACCCCTCACCATCCCTCTCCCTGCCTTTCTCCTTTTTGAATGCTGCCGGGTGAATAGTTCTCAAACAGGACTTTTTCACCCTGATGCATCCGTGCTTAAGAAGTTGCAAAGTCTTCCTGGGGCTCGAAGACCACATCCCAGCTCCTCTCATCACAGTGCACACAGAAGGTCTGCTACGCTGACCGGAGCTCCTCCTTCCACACTCTGGCTCAAATTCTCTCCTTCCTCCTCCTCCTCTCTGCCCATCCACTACTCAGTCCCCTTTAAGACCAGCCCCTCCCACAGCCCTCCTAGACTCACTGAAGTCACAGTCTCCAAAAGTCCTGTAGCACCCTGATGGGTTAGATCATCCTCCCCTGAAGGCAGAGAATAATTCTGTAATACTTAATCTTCCTAGCCCATCTCCTTCCCAAAGAATTTAAGGCAGTTCCAAAATTGAAATATACAGGAACCTAAGAGAATACAGATAGCTCTGGGAAAAAAGCAGAGTAGAAACTCAGATCCAGCCAGCAGATATTTACACTGGACAGATACGCTTTCATTCGTTTTCCCAGGCAGTGCTTACTGAGCACCTACTGTGTGTCAGCTGCCATTCATGGCACTGAGAATATAGTAGTGAACAAAACAGACAAAAGTCTATGAGGCTTAGAATGCCCCAAAGCAAAACAGACTCCTGGTGTCTATTGAAAGAAAACTTACAGCATGGTAATAACTACGTTTTGCTGTTTGGGGTGAAGCAATCATTTGCTGATGGTATTTCGTAAAATTCAGACTTCGCTCCATCCGTGTCTAATCAGAAGTGACAGGAGGTCTCTTCCATGCAATCCTGCGTGCAGTTGGGGTTTGGTTTGCTCAGGTTTGGCTTGACTGGTCTTGACTGGTCTTGGCAACTGGGGAAGAGTCCCGGGGCTCTTTATTACATGGGCGAAGGAAAGGTGTGGATTTGGCTGTGTGGCCCCGAGGTGCCGATGTGGGGTGCAGGTGGGTGGGGGCGCTGTCCTGGTCTCGTGGAAAGGATGACCCATGCTCAGTCCTTCTCTTTCTGTCTTTGTGCAGAAGACTCTCAGGTTACCAGCACAATATCCCCCTTACACTCGCCTCACAAGGGACTCCCTCCTCGGCCACCGTCGCACAACAGGCCCCCTCCTCCCCAGTCCCTGGAGGGACTCAGGCAGATGCACTATCACCGCAGCGACTATGACAAGTCCCCCATAAAGCCCAAGATGTGGAGTGAGTCCTCCTTGGATGAGCCCTATGAGAAGGTCAAGAAACGCTCCTCCCACAGCCATTCCAGGTGAGTCGGGTTGTGAATGAGGCCAGGTGAGGTCACTGTCCGCGCTCTGGAAGAATCTAAGGGCAGACACAAAATCCACAGCCACCGGGTTCCTCTGCTGGGGTTTGCCTTCCCCAGGGCTGTGCCCACAGCGCCCCCTGCTGCTGACGCTGCTGAGGTGCAGATTGGTCTTTCTGGGGGGAACTGGAGTTTGGCTCACCATCAAGGTGATGGCAGATGGCTTTAATGCTGTTAAATTCCACAGGAATTAATTAGGAAATCTCAAGCAGTGCTATTCCGAAATGGCAAGCGCGAGTCCACTCACAGGAGTCCCAGAGTGGTTCAGAACCCTAAGCCATCATCCAGCAGAATTCTGGAGCCAAACAGCTGTAACCAGAGCTACGCCTCATCAGCTCGTCACTGGGCTGACATTGTAGAGAGGTTTTTCTTTTTGGGAAGGAATTTTTGGTCCAATTCTGTTTTTCTCATTTCCTTTAATTACACCCTATAAAGCTCTAAGTGGGTGAGCTGACAGGTAACTATTTTGTCTCTTGGAAAACAAAAACTGTGAGGGCAGGGCATTTACAGGACAGTCACACTGCGCCTGTTACAGAGAAGGCTGACGAGGGTCTTCAGCTCCTATTATCTGGGGGGTGTCAGGGACCAGGACCCCCACACACTGCTGGGGGAGAGGCTGAGGACCACGGTAGAGATCTGAGGGAGTGAGGTGGGAGTCCTCACCCAGATCTGTGTCCCAAGCTCGCCAGCCCCCTGGAGGTGCCATCTGTCTGGCAGTGACAACATGGCTTCCTTGGGTTTGCAGCAGCCACAAGCGCTTCCCCAGCACGGGAAGCTGTGCCGAAGCAGGAGGAGGAAGCAGCTCCTTGCAGAACAGCCCCATCCGTGGCCTCCCCCACTGGAACTCCCAGTCCAGCATGCCGTCCACACCGGACCTCCGGGTCCGGAGTCCCCACTATGTCCATTCCACAAGGTGAGTCCGCCAGGCTTTCGGGCCACCTCCCTCCTCAGACCAGGCCTTCCTTTTTAAAATGAGGCATTGCTGGCCCCAAACTGGCCCAAATGATGGGTGAGCTAGAGACAGACCTGAACCTGTGAGGATAAATGAAGCTGAATTTAAAAAACTGAGCTGGCAGAGGTCAGCCCCCGTTAGCGAAGAGACCCATTATAGCACACTGTCCACATCCAGGGGGCACTTGGCGTCAGTCGAGATGCCTCAGGCTCCTGGGGACAGTCAGCAATGGAAAGAGCTTTCCTGATCAAAATGCAGACAGGAGAGGCTGGCCGGGTTAGCACGGGAAGAGCTGGGACCAGAACCACCTTGCCCTGATGGCATAATCTCTATTTGATAGTCTTCTTATAACTTTCTACTGAGACCTAAATTTACATTGGAATTCCTTTAATGCCTCAAGGTGTAAACTCATAATTAGCTAAAAGAAATAGGCAAAAATTAGGCTTTGGTGAATCACACCTTTATTTTCTTAAAAAAAAAAAAAAAAAAAAAGCAAAACCAGACCATGGAGGGCCACGTGGTGGGGGCTTCCAATTCCACCCTGAGTGACAGTCAAGACCGGGACTCAGGTCTTCCTGTACTTGGCCAACGGGGCGCCGTGAACTTCACACAAAGTCCCAGCATCTGGCAGCATTGTCTGCCATGTGCTATTGATGAATACTGATAGTGTGGACACTATAAGCAGAATGGGTTATAGACAGAGTAACCAGCATGGCAAATATTTGCATCTTTCATTTTTTCAAATGTTCCACCAACCTTCCATTTTCAAGTTTGCACAGGAAATGGGAATCTATTTATGTGGATTTCTTAACAGTATTTGGTTAAACCGTATGAAGGGCCTCTGTTGGACTACAAAAATGGGTTTGATCTACAAAAATGGGTATTTTTTAACGTATAACACCAGAATAGTGATTATGGGGTTATCTTTGTATCTATAAAATCATTTTCCACCTTAAAGGCGGGGCAAAAGAAAGCCCCAGCTATTGGCGTCCTATTCCCAGAGGACACCCTTATGTGAGTCCTGGACTCACTTCCCACCAGGAATCAAAGCGAGGCCCCTGGTTCACCTCCAGGGACCACCAGTGACCAACCCTGCTTAGACTCTGGGTCTGCAGATGCCCCTGGAACCCCTCCATACCCTGGCGGCTATGAGCCCACGTGGGTTTTCCTCTTCCTTATGTGCAACGCATGGGGGGGTCCCCAGTGCGCCCGTCTTGGGTCCCCCCCAGACCAACCCAGGCCATCTCCCCGCAGGTCGGTGGACATCAGCCCCACGCGACTGCACAGCCTCGCACTGCACTTTAGGCACCGGAGCTCCAGCCTGGAGTCCCAGGGCAAGCTCCTGGGCTCGGAGAATGACACCGGGAGCCCCGACTTCTACACCCCGCGGACTCGTAGCAGCAACGGCTCGGACCCCATGGACGACTGCTCGTCGTGCACCAGCCACTCGAGCTCGGAGCACTACTACCCGGCGCAGATGAACGCCAACTACTCGACGCTGGCCGAGGACTCGCCGTCCAAGGCGCGGCAGCGGCAGCGGGCGCGGGCGGCGGGCGCGCTGGGCGCGGGCAGCTCGGGCAGCATGCCCAACCTGGCGGCGCGCGGCGGCGCGGGGGGCGCGGGCGGCGGCGTGTACCTGCACAGCCAGAGCCAGCCCAGCTCGCAGTACCGCATCAAGGAGTACCCGCTGTACATCGAGGGCAGCGCCACGCCGGTGGTGGTGCGCAGCCTGGAGAGCGACCAGGAGGGCCACTACAGCGTCAAGGCGCAGTTCAAGACCTCCAATTCCTACACGGCCGGAGGCCTGTTCAAGGAGAGCTGGCGCGGTGGCGGCAGCGACGAGGGCGACGCGGGCCGTCTGACGCCGTCACGCTCGCAGATCCTGCGGACTCCATCGCTGGGCCGCGAGGGCGCCCATGACAAGGGCGCGGGCCGCGCCGCCGTCTCGGACGAGCTGCGCCAGTGGTACCAGCGCTCCACCGCCTCGCACAAGGAGCACAGCCGCCTGTCGCACACCAGCTCCGCCTCCTCGGACAGCGGCTCGCAGCACAGCACCTCCTCCCAGAGCACCTTCGTGGCGCACAGCAGGGTCACCAGGATGCCCCAGATGTGCAAGGCCACGTCAGGTGAGAGGGGACGGCAGGGTGCGGTGGGGGCGGCCCTTAGACCTCATATGCGGAGAGCAAAGGAAGTCATAAGCTCTGGGGACCTGGCTGTGTCCCCACATCCCCATGGACTCATTTATTATGGCACGTTTTGGCCAAATGACAAGCTCCAGAGACCAGAATTAAAACGATTTAGGCATTTGTAAGTGTGCCACAGACTTCAGGGTCCTAGAATCTTCTTCATCTGTAAAATGAAATTTGCCATTGGTGTCCCAAAAAGACTTTGAGAGTACACAAGTTACGTGTACCATTTAAACAGGGTGATCGTCTGTGACCCTATTAGAAGAACCAGTAGTTTGTAAATGTCACTGATAAAAGCACAGGACTGTTTATGTTCTATTGAAATTGTAGTGCTCGTCTAATGAGTTTGCTTTACGTGAAGAGGTTAGGTAGATCTTTTGGAACATATTTATACTAAAAATTTTAAACAGCTCTGAGGTTTACTGATGAAAAAGATTCCATTCCCAAGAAGGCAAAGAATGCATTTAAGTAGGATTGACTTCTTGGTAGATTTTCCTAGTAGACTTGTATGCTGCCCACATCAATAAACTCCCGCTCATCAGATTTGGATGAGCTTCTAAAAGCCCTACCCTCTTCAAAATGTACTAAAGTAGCAAATGACAAGCCCGAAACAGCAAGGAGAGCAAGCTGTGAGGACTGTTCTGGAGGCCCCCTATTCATAACCGTAATTCAGGCCCTGTAGGAGGCCTGCCCAGGGCTCCCTCAGAGGACTGTCGGGCTTCAGGGTCTTTGCTGTTGCAGAAGCTGGCCCCATCCCTGTGACTTCTGGTGGCAAAGCAGGGACCTAGGATGCCAGGTCAGCTTGACTTGGAATAGAGGTGCATGGTTTTCGGGAGAAAATGTAATTGGTGGGGTGCAGACATGGGGATGGGTGCAGAGATGTTCCCCCACTGAGATCCTGCCATGGGATCACCTCCAGTATGCTTGGAAGTGGTGACTCCTGGCCACTGGGTTGGTGCAGGCCAGTGAGTCCTGAGCTCCTTCACCTGTGTCTCATCCCTGTCTTCTCCCTGCCTTTCCTGCGCCACCTGCATACAGCTGCCTTACCTCAAAGCCAGAGAAGCTCAACGCCGTCAAGTGAAATTGGAGCCACCCCCCCAAGCAGTCCCCACCACATCCTAACCTGGCAGACTGGGTGAGTTCCCCCTTCCAGGCCTTTAACCTGGTTCTTAGGTTCCAGACTGCATCTACTAGACAGTGTCGTAAACATTAAGATCCTGGTGACGTTAGAATATGTATCAGTAAGCAAATGATGAGGGTTCATTACTGGGAAACTTCTTCATGAATTGCTGTTACCTTCTACCTATTCCTTTCCCTTGCTGTGCTTCACAGAGGTGAATTCTCTGTGCTCTTTTTTAGGGTAGGCGGTGGTCCCTGGGACATGGGGAGATGGAAGTAGAATTGCGCTCGTTTGGTCAGAATGGCAGATAGCATTTGATTCGGGTTTGGATTATACCCAGGCTGACTCAGAATGCCAGGCAAGAATGTCGGGGGGAATAATAGAGGTAATTAAGCACCTCTGTGTGCCAGGCCTGGGCCACATGTGTCACGTGCCTCTCAGTGTGCCTGCTGGCTTAGTGTCAGGATGCATCTTAAGAAAAAAGGTCCTGGCCAAGCGCTTGTTCTTTATCAACAAACAAAAGGGGATCAGGTACCTTGAAACCTTTAAGTAGAAGCTGCACACAGCAAAATAAATGAAACCGAAAGCTCCTTTTATAGCTTTAAACATAGGCAGAGAGCATCATAATTTCACGGCCACTTAGGTCATTGTACTTACTAAAGGGTCCGGCAGACACAGGTACCTGCTTGAGTCTATAATACCTGCCTCTTCCGTTGCTCCTGAGATACTGCCTCTAAGTGGATGTTACATTCTGTCAATATCTTTTGGTTAAAGGAGTGAGGGGTCCCCTTACCCAGTTTTATCCACAGTTTCTGGCTTGCTGGATGGGGGAATGTCTGGAACAATGTGAGAGCTGTGTGGGTTGACTCATGAGAAATCCGAATTGGCTCTGCTGACTGACTGCCTTCAGGCTCTCATGCTTGACGTTTTTGTTCCTGCAAGTTTAGTGATTTTATACCAGGCTTTCTGGAGCCTTAGTTTTTGGCCAGAGAGGAGGGGAACTAACATGTATTGAGTGCTTGCTATGTACTCAAAGGCTGGGAGCTTCTTCTAATATACATGAGCTCGCATAATCCTCAGTGCAACCTTGCGAGGGAAATAACCAGATCTTTTATAGATGAGTCTCAGAAAAAGTAAGTGCCATGCTCTCTGTGACCTCAAACCCTGTCTTTTCCCACTACATCAGTGGTCCAGTGTGGTCCTCAGACCGGCAGCATGAGTGAGGCTGGGGCTCTTGTCAGAAATGCAGATTCTCAGATTCTGACCTACAAAATCCAAAACTCTGGGGGTGGAGCCCAGCAGGCTGCGTTGTAACAAGCCCTTTGGGTAATTCTGGTGCACATAAAAATTTGGCAGTCATTGAACTCTGCCTCTTGGTCCTTTGGAATTAAGGAAACCTGTAGTCCCAACTACAGTCTTATGTCAACTCCTATCCCCCCCACTGGCTAAACTGTCTCTGAAATTTATGAGCAAGCCTCAACAGGCCTATGCACTTAATCTGGTCTTGAAACTTGCCTGTTTTACCACATGTAGCTAGTAAACAAATGTGAAACAAAAAGATATTTTGGTCCTTGAAGTAAACTGTTTTGCCAGATCAACATGAATTATCATTAGCAAATAATAACTGTTCTCTATGATGTGATAAGACACAACCAGGTAAAAAGCCTGCCTTCCTAACAGAACTAAAGAGGTCTTTTGATTCAGTTATGGGTATTGAAAGTTCTGCATAACTTATCTGCCACTAACAAACACTTGGGTATCTAATCAAGGGGCCTTTCCTTCCAGTGTATTAATAAGCTACTAATCATGTCTGTGTCAGTTCCTCTCTTTAACATCACATCTCTTCTCTTCCTCCTTCTGCTTTCTTTTATTCAGAGAAGCAACAGAAAACTCACCCATTATGGATGGGTCTGAGTCTCCAACTCACCAAAGTACTCATGAATAGAGGTATCGTAAGGGAATGTTTTGTTCGTTCTGCCCATGCGTTTGTGCTCCCAGATGTGTTGCCTCGCCCCATGTCATAGTTTCCAGAAAGAAACATCTGAAGGATGTGGAAGCCATTATTTTTATGTCTTCTGGATACATGGGGAACTATATGTTTTTACGTATGTTCTTACATCAGATGTTAGATATGCCCAATGCTACCTCCCAGAAAAGACTGGCAAAGTGTTATAGACATACAAATGTTTGTAGAGGTTTTTTACTGGTTTAATAATTGGTGTCCATGAAAAGAACAGCATCAAAGTACCAAGGGCAGACTTAGTTGATCCAGGAGCACCCATAATTTCATCTCAGCATTCTTGAGTGACAGCCATGCTTGGCACCAAATGCTGCAGAGCCCTGCTTTTCAAAATGTAGTCCATAGACTAGCAGCATCACCAGCACCACCCTGAGTGCCCAGGTCTAAGCTACTTTCCAGGGTCACAGCTTAGAGAATATACCTAGATACCTTCATCATATCCCAGCACATTTTACAGTGAATGACTGACTTAAATTTATTAAAGTGCCTACTTAGTGGCCCCCCATTTGGTTCCTCGATGGTCTCTTTTGTTAATTTTGCATGGCATTTCCTATTAGCATAGAATTGAATTTATACTGAGCAGCCAGAATATGGGTTTCTTCCCCAAACATGAGAATAAGAGACCAACACATCAAGTAACATTTATAGCTTTAAAAACCTTTGTGGTTTATAACTACTTGACATAGGGGAGGGGGAAAACGTAACACTAAGATCTTGGAGGAACTGTTTTTGTAAATTTTATAAATTGATTTTGTAAATGTACATTTCAGCATGCTCATATTTGAGAAACAGGATTTAACTTACAAACATGTGGTTACATGTTACTTGGCACTTTGGGAGGCAGGAGGATCACCTGAGCCAGGAGTTTGAGGTTGCTGGGATGACAGCACAAGACCCTGTCTCAAAAAAAAAAAAATACATGTTGGGTACTTTCCTAATAATGGGGGAACATTAAGAAAACACTGAAAGGTTAGATGTATATATCTTTTCTTCCAGCTTCACAGTTTTCTCTGTCATTCCTTTAGTAAATAATTTTTAATCTGAAAAAAATATACATGTCAGAGTCAGCTCTTTCTGGATTTCTGTGAGTCCCACCACCCTACCATTCAGATCTTGGTTCAATCTATTTTTCGCACTGGCTTTCTTATGAGCTAAACAAAAAGATCCTATTGTTTAAAAAGGTACAAAAACCACGACTTGATAAGGTCTCATATGTGGGATTCTGTGATCCAGAAGCCTCCCTAATGAACCACAGGACAGTAGTGTGGTCCAGCCAAGGGTTAGATGTGTCTTCACATACAGAATGAACAAGACCCCATCACGTAACCTACTGCCTTACGTACACACGAGCACTTTGAACTCAATCGCCTTTCCTCAAGGTTTTATGATCAGTACATAGCAGATTTCTAGTTCCTCTGGAACAGATTATATTGTCACAAAGCACCTTTGTATTTGTGATACAATTATTACTCAACTTTTTAACAGTAATAGTTTCAACCAGAAACTACAACATACGAAAGATTCAAACATATTTTATAATATTAGGCTATTTAAGATAGTGTTTTCCAAAGTATGTTCTATAGATTTTTCATAGGTGATACTGTTTGGGGAGTCCTGAGTGACACAAAGTAATGCAGGGCTTCTCAGAGCCTTTAATAGATGGCCATGCACACTGAGGACTCTGCCTTTTGGAGCACTGCAAACTTACCTGTCCATGGAACTTTTTATTTTCTCAGAGCATCTCACAGGACTACTTTGAGAAACACCGGCTATGATGGTTCCTTATATCCTGAGAAGCCCCTAAAGAAAATTCATTTCCAAGGAGACCCTGATCACATTTGTGTCAGGAACAAAATTTCCATCAAACTTTAACTGCCTATTCAAATGTGCGAGTATTAGCCAGTTACATCTGAGAAAGAACTCAGTTCAGCAAATGTCAGCACGTACAGACAGAAGTCAGGGGGACACTGAGGCAGAGCTGGAGCCAGGGCTCACTGCTGCTCTTCCCATCTGAGCTCTGCTTCCTGCCCCCCTAACTTCATTCTCAGGAGGAAATGACATCCTTGTGGTTTCAAAGCTGCTTGTCCTTGCTTGGGCATGTGGCCCTCTCTGCACCAGGTACTGTCACCTGGTCACTTGTTACCCCCAGTAGGTGTGGGGAGCACCCCCAGGACCAAGTGGAGTTAGGGAGGGGTTGTCCCCCAAGAAGCAGCATACACCAGAGAAGGGTTACTTGTCCTAGTGATATGGACTTCAACATACTGTCATCACTTCTTGATATTTAAGAATTACTTCTACTCAGCCAAAATAGTGATGCCTACCTGAAACAGACCTTTTTTTAAAAAGCCTCTTATCTACTTCTATATACTTTCCTGTGTATTTTAAATGAACACTTTTTTATAATCACAAAACAGTATGTGTTAGAGTCAGCAGTGATTTTTTTGGAAAAACCTTAAAAACTCAATTCAAAATATTACCTCAGTTTCACTCTAGGGAAACCTCACATTTTGAATGTCCTTCTAGGACAGAATAAAAAGCGACTAGTGAGATCCGGTTACCCCTGGGTCTCATGCAGGACTCCCTAGGCAGCTGCTGTGTGGGACAGTCGTCCCCAGGGGGTTCTGGGCCTCGGCTGCATCTGAGAATCACCTGGGGGGGGGGGCTTTAGAAGCCCCCAGACCAGTTAAACCAGCATCTCTGGGGTGGGGCCCAGACTTGAGTATTTTTGAGAGCTCCCAGGTAATTCCAGGATCCAGCCAAGCTTGAGAACCACAGAACTGCTGCATTAAGTGTGAGTTTGCATTTTCCTCTTTGCAGTTATATTAGAGGTTCAGGACACTGCTTGATGGGGACTCTGTTGGTCCATGCGAGCCATCGATATACAAGCGCTGTTAAGTGGACGTGCACTTCTGAACAGGCCCGCATGTGCCTTCCCTTCTCCCCTGACTGTCACATCTCCTCTCTTGGGTTCCCCACAGGAGCTACAGTGACAGCTGTTTCCTGGATTCCTCCCTCTATCCAGAACTAGCTGACGTCCAGTGGTACGGGCAGGAAAAAGCCAAGCCCGGGACCCTCGTGTGAGCCAGCCCGGCCTGATCTGACCGCCTCAACGCCATTCTGAGATCACCTCACTGCCTCTCATTTGCCTTACCCAGACGCACTGTCACCCTGCACCAGCTTCGGCCCTCAGCACTTTTTTTTCTCCTGTCTCCGCATCCCCTCACCCTCGAAAACCTGACTAAGGAGACATTCTGGAAGGTTCCGGTCCCACTGTGTGTCCCCTGGCTCTCTTGCCCACAGAGGGCCAGACACCAATCCTCAATGGCACCTTGGTGGCTTCCCCCTGCCATGACAGCCCCCAGGCCAGGAACCGTCAGGCCAGCTGGCATCGAATTCCTGCGGACAAGTAGCATTGGTGGAGAACAGGAAGGGGGCTGAGTACAGGGTGATCCAGAAGGACCATTAAGCTGTGTCCAGCCTGCCACCCATAGGCCAACCAAGCACTTCATGGAGAGGACGCCTCGTAGGGATATTCAGCTCATACCTGAAATATTCCTTAATGGGACAGCTTGCAGGGGAGTGGCTCTGGGGAAGAGGGGGATGAAAAGGAAGCTCAACACTGCAGACATGCATCAGAGGATCACAATCAGTTCTATGCTGCCAAAGATTAAACAAATAAGAAAATAATAAAAACACAAACAAGAGGGGCCAAGAGGAAGACATTCTTTCTGCAAGGAAATTTCTTTTAAAGTCTAAACTGTTAGTACACACAAGTGAAAGTCAACCATCTGTAAATTGGTGTCCTCTCTCTCCCTTAATGGTCCACTTCTCTCTCTGTAGAAAGCCTGAAAAACTAACCCAGTGTGATGGTAAAGACAAGGGAGTCTTGGCTGGCACTGCTGACGCAGACCCTCCATCAGTCTGGACACGAAGGAACAGAGACCCGCGGGGAGTAGCAGAGTGTACTATTAGCCCTGGTCTACGCAGGTGGTTCAGCCCAAGCCCAAGCCTCAACGCTGCTTTCCTTTCAGGATTTGTAGTAAACATAAGGTGATAATTGCCAAAAGTGGTTCTCTCTCATTAAAACAACCAGTAAAAGTGTATCCTATTTTTTTGCACAAGGTGTTTCATTTTCTTTTTTATGGGAAACCAAGGGAAAAAGCACATTGCGATCCATTCAAGTGTTTTCAGTGTCATGGCTCATTTTATGTTTGTTAACATTTGTGTGACAAAGAGCTCAGATCCGACTTCTATGTGTCACTTATTCCAAGAACCCAACTATGCCCTTAGGTAGAAAGATTTGACTCATGTGTCTACTAGCCAGCAGGCAGAGCAGGGTTGAAAAAAAAAAAAAAAAAAAAAAGAAAACAGCTCCCCAAGGGCCCATGTACCCACGACATTAGCAGTTACTTTGATGCACATTTGTGTGCAGATACCAAAAGAGGAAGGAAGAAAAATAACATGTGTGGGAGCTGCATGTTTACATGTGTTTTGAGCTATGCTTAACACACAACTGGAAAGCCATCAATCTTCAAAGGCCTCAAAAAATACTTTTATAATAACAAGTGCACAATCTTAGTTGGGTTATTCAAGATGGCACAAAAAGGTCTCCACAGAGGTGGTATGCTGTGCTTGTTGGCGCAAGTGGGGGACAGGGGGGTATTTTTTCTCACTTGTGATGACTTCCTATCGGAAAGGCATTTGACAGCCAGGGACAGGAGCCAGGGTGGGGTAGCTTTGTGGGAAAGCAGAATTGAAGTTAGCTTTAGCGTAAAAAACAAAAATCTTCATTTTTCATGTATGTGTAATCCAAGAATAACAATAGACTCTACCAGACCAGGAGGGTAAGACTGGATACTAAAACAAAATAATTACTCACGGGGTTCCCTCTGCTGCAGCCCGGAAAGCGCTGGGAGCTGAGCTGGAACATGCACACCTGGCAGGCACCAGGTGGCCATGGCCTCCACTAGTCTCTGTGAACGACTCAGGGCCTGCTTCCCCCAGCTCCGAGCGCAGCTGGGTTGGTGATTCCAGCTTGTAGAAGGGATTAAGATTCCCAGAACACTTTAGGGGTAAACCTGCAGGATACATAGAAACCGATTATGAACTTACTAAATGACTCCAGGGATTGACTGGGGGATATTTTTATTGCTCCTATTTTGATGGTCAGAGCTACAAGTTTTTGTTTGTTTTTCCCCCTTCCCGATTTGGAAACATTATACATTGATTGGGCAATTTTCCTTTCTCCCAAAAGAAGATACATGGAATAATCAGACTGAACTATGTGCAGCAGGAAAAGTCACAAGGGAGCCAGAGACAGTGATGAGGTTACACGGTTACAGATGATACAACAGGGATAGTAGTTTGAAGCCAAGTTTTTAATCGGATGAAGCTTTTAGCCCAGTTGAGTTACAAGGAATGAGAGTGAGTTACAAGGAATGAGAGGCAAAATTTCTAAAAACTTGGGTTGTGTTTTAGATTCAGGGGGCAAAGAAGAATGGGGTGGGAGCAGAAATTACAGTTCTAGCAAACATCATGATAGTCTGGTGGTAAAGACAGATTAAGTAAAACAGGTTTTACTGTTTAGCTGCGTTCAGTTATTACAAAATGTACATTAAAGTGTTAGTCCTTTGAGACTGACATGATGAATGATCAGTGTCGTGGGAAACGATGTAGTTACTGTATACAAGCACTTGCAAACTCTTTATATATCCCTGTTTCTTTAAAAGAAAATAAGATGAAACATGAAGTCCCTGGTCTGATATAAAGTCCCTATTGGATTCTTCGGATACGTATAAGAAATTGCCTGTTTAAGCCAGAAGACTGGTGAAAACACACACATCAGACTATGTTGTGAGCCAGGTTGATTTTGTTAAATTTTATCATATGCAGGTGAGTGTTGAAACTGTTAAAATTCCAACTTCTTTTCATTCAGTATTAGTTTAGTTCTAAATATAGCAAACCCCATCCAGGTGCTATCAGATGACCAGTTACTGCTTAGTTAACTAGGTGTAAAGTTTTACATATACATTAATGTCAATAGTTTATTACAAGTTGTGTAAAATGGACTCTAGTTTAATAATGGGGGAAAAAAGATTAGGTTGCTCCTGAAACTGACTGTAGAGCATGTAAAATGATTTTACTGGATTCTGTTCAACTGTAATCAATGAAAAAAAAAAGATGTATGTTGTAGACAAAGTTGCAGAATTAAAAAGAAATCTGCTTTTAATTTATTCTTTTTGTATTAAGAATTTGTATAGTACCTTTACATTTTGCAAAACAGTGTTGTCAACACTTATTAAAGCATTTTCAAAATGAAAAGATCCCAGCTGCTTCTTGGGAACTGTGTGTGTTTGGATCTAAGTGGTAAATGCTTAAGCATGCTCTGGGAATCTGTAATTCAGGTGCCTGCATGCTCACTGGGCTCCTTTTTTACTGTCAGTCTGTGGATGGCATTCGTACTGGCTTGCTAGAGGATACAGGCAAGCTTGGTTTGTTTGGTAGAGGCAATTCCCTCTTATTCTAGTTTCCTTTTGTTTATACAAAATAGTATAGTCTAAATTATGTATTTGTCCTACTACAAAAAAGGACTTGAGATTAGAGGTCAGTCTTTGTCAGGATACTATTTCAGTCTTTGTATCACGGCTCATTACAAACAATTGCTCATGTACGGTATGTGCCAGCCATGTGTACTGTCCCCATGGGATAGTCCTCAGTAGAAGGAACACCTAGAGAATCTGGGCTTTGAGGGACTATCCTCAGCCTCTGTCTCCATGTTGTCTCTGGTTCTGGGTAGGATGCAAAGAGTCAATCACACTGGACGCCTGGGCTCACTATGACCACCACTGTTCACCCTCTGTGCCCACCCTCTGAATCATAACACCAAAGCAAGTGCCTACTGGCCCTGCAGGTACAAAAGTCCCCCATTTGTGGGTAGACCAGTGACTGGCCGAGACTCTGCTACAATCCAATCCCTGTCCCCCTAACCCAACAGGGATCTCTTCACTAGCCAGGAACTGGAAGTCTGGCCTCCAAAAACATACCTGGATGGAAAGTCCTCCCTGGATGGGAAACCTTGCTAAAGCTTTGGCCGCTTGAGCCAGCTGACCCTGCCAAAAAGGAAAAGGATCCAGTGAGAACCCAAACTATGTCTGGCAGTAAACCCATCAAGACAGCGTCCTGTGCTTCCTAAGCCCTGAAAACTGCCCACGGGAGAGCCTGAAGCCTCCTTTCTTTGGGGAAGCAACCAGGGCATCTCAAGATAATCTGCTCTTAAAAAAAACAGAAAAGGACCTTCAATAAATCTTTTACATGTAAATATATACAGCTCAGGAAATTAATCTATTATCTCTTCATTAAGGTCTATCACATGAAGACAACTGGCACACGGGAAGATGAGACTATTCCCATTTCTTTCCCACTCCTCCCTTTCACACCTCTCTCCCCCCCACTTGCATAGTGCGAACTAGCTAATGCCTAACAGTTACTATTTTGATTATTAGAGAACACAAAGTAAACACACCAATCCCAGTAGAAAGTATTAGAAAATAAGCAGCTCCTTCCTTTTTCCCAGAATACCAGCTCGAAATGCTCTATGTAAAGCTCTCTCTAAAAAGGGGGCACGAAAGAACCGCAGGGCTAGCAAGGAGGCAGTGCGCCTCCGTCAGTCATTTGCTGCATGCTTGGTGCAGAGTCCAGGTCCTCCTGGAGACCAGCAGGCACACAACCACAAACACATGGGGAAAGGAGGTCACCAGCAACAAACAGAAGAGATTACAGTGATTCCCATGGACAGATCAGCAAGTGTGTACACAGGGCATCTCTCACCAACACCTCGTTCAAGGTGCCGCGTGGTCAGAGATGGCAGGAAAAAGGTGGAAGAGCTGCAGGTAGAACCTCTATGGCTTGCACAGAGCCATGCACCCAGCAGAGCCAGTATCCATGCAGGCAAGAGCCAAAGGGCCTGCACTGCACTCAGGAGAATAAGCAGAGTGGAGAGTAATTGCTAGCGTCCACAGGTTTATAATGGCACCAAGATTTTTTTCTGTCAGAAACCCACTTTTCATGAATTTTGATCCCTACAAGCTAGTAGTTTCCTTTTATTTTTCCTTTATCCATCTGAATTCTCTCAAACCCACTCCAATCATGCTTTCATCCCCTCCACTCTACCAAACCCACTCTCAAGGGTGACTCTGCAATGCCAAAGCCAACGGTTAATTCTCTGTTATTTGATGTTACTCACCAGCAACACTGGACACAGTCAATCCCCCTGGCTTCACTGGAGCACTGTCTTCTCTTGGATTCCAGGCCACCTAAGGAAGGAACTTTCCTCCTACCACAGTCCAGGGATCTGTTTTTCAATTACCTTGATTATTTTTCTTGCCTGACTTCTTAGTGCTGGAGCATCCCAGGGCTCAGTCTTTGGACTCCCCCTTCTTGATTACTGACAATCACTCTCTGTAGCTCCCATCGAGTCTCATGGGTTTTTTATAAGCCAACTGTATGCCGATGACATCTGTATTTACCCCCACATCCTGGACCTCCTCTCTGAAATGTGGACATCCTACTGCCTACACAACATTCCCACATGGACGTCTAAGGTGCTAACACATCCAGAACAGAACTCCTGACTGTCCCCTCCAAACCTGCCCCACTGATGGCTTTCTCAGCTCAGTTCCAGGCAACTGCAGCCTTCCAGTGTCCAGGAACATCTGGAATCATGCATGATTGTGTTCTCTCACACCTCACATCTGCAGCAAACAGATGCAAACTCCCTGCCCTTAGGAGATTTATATTACATTGAGAGTTAGAGGAGGAAAATAAAAATTTCTATGACATATTAGGTGATAAGAAAACAGGGACAGTGGAAGATTTAACCTATGACAGGAGGAGGAACACCTTTTCCTCTAAGTTGGGTAAAAAGAAAAAAAGGATGGTGGTAAGTCTGGAGGTAGAAGCAGACCTAAAGATTGCCTTCGTATTTGACATGGGATGAGGAAAGTAGGTGAGGACACCCTCCCAATGAGATGGGAGAGGTGGCAGGGTGGGGCCAGGATAGAGCAGAGGCACAAAGCATCAGGAGCGTGACAGCAGCAAGGGTCCAGGTGACACAGGATACTCACAGATTGTGAATTTTCGCCCTGGCAGCACCTCCTAGCCAGAGCACGGGAGGAGACAGATGTTGGGATGATCCTGGCTTCAGTCTTGTCACAGGATGTGGCTCGATCCAGGGGAAGGCCCCTGTTGTGTTGCCGAGTGCTCATGGAAAATCCACCTGAGATGGGGATTGCTTGGAAGAGGACCTGGGTCTCATGCTCCTTTTCCAGGAGCTGAAAACCTGGTTACCTGTTTCATGAGGGGCCAAGACCACACCAATTATTTTAACAGAGCAGATTTAATACAAACAACTGTCAACCAGATAGTGAAGACATGGAAAGACACAAAGGGGACACTCAGGTGTCACAGAGATGCTAACTGCAGGAGGCAGCTGCCATGTGTAGGGCTGGGAACCAACAGCAAAAGCCTGGGACTATTAGAATTTAGAAGCTTGAAGGAGGCACCTCAGGAGCTGGGAGTCAAACCTTTCAGGAGCAGACACTGTCCAGCTGGTACCAGTGCCTCAGAAACTTGGCAGGCCCCCGCAGACCTGGGATTGAAACATGTGAAGAGGGGGCGCCGGCTCAATGGTGCTGTGATCTCTGAGTGGCAAGACAAAGCTGGTTCCTTCAGGAATTACCTGCCACAGCTCAGCTGGAGAACCGCTGCAGCGCCATCATCGTGAAGAACAGGAAGCAAACAGAAAGGAGCAGATGCCTTCTTCCCTCCCGCAGGTCCCAGTCTGTGTGTGTCCGCTATTGGTGAAGGCTACACAAAGCCAGCCAGCCAGCACAGGAGAGAGGGGTTTGCAATCTCATGACGAAGCAGTGTGTGGAAGGTGTATTTGGAACTGAGAGACAGCAGCATCACCACTAGCGCCCTTCCTGACCAGAAATCTGGCCCTTGGCCTCTCTCACTTGTGGTTGGCCAACACGCTAGAAGTTCCTGGTCAAAGGATGAACTAAAAAGCTCTAAAATCACATTTAAGGCCTCTTAAATTTACTGCTATTGAACAAATTTTCAGATTTAAAAAAAGGACAAAAACCACATGTACTTTGGCCCATGTTACTGTAACATGAGTTGCTTAGGAAGGAACTGCAGTAATAATAAGTCAAAGCTTATCAAGCTACTTTTCCCAAAATGATGAAATCACCATTATGTATTTTCTCAAATATCTTTCACATTCATAACAAATATTCAGAAGAAAGAGAATTTATTCCTCTTAAAGTCATTTCTTACTGTAATGGAGATTTGGAAAGAACACAAGAGGCACAAGAGCTAGATGCTTCTGTCCAATAAATTGGGTGACCAAGAATCTTGATGACAGAACTCCTTTTGGCATCTGCTCCAACACCTGGTTGTCCTTGAACTGCCTTTACCATTGGTCTGATTTGTGGCTTTTCTGTACCTGAAATCATGTTGTACCGATACTCACAGAACCAGTTCCGGTGAATGCTGCTATGCCTGTTTATATATTAGGAGGATGTGGCCAAGTTAGAGTCTATTCCAGCTGAGACAGACACAACCTCAGAGCACCATGACACACTTGCCACAAGTCTCAATGATTTTCAAGGCCAAGAAATTTGAGTAATGCATATATATATATTGCTTAGGGACTGAATTAAACAAAATGTAATGGAAACCCAACTGTGGGCACTTACCAAATATTGTTCTCATGTAACATGAGGCCCAGAGGAAGGCACTTGTGATGGTTAATTTTGAGTGTCAACTTGACTGGGACAAGGGGTACCCAGATATCTGGTTAAACATTATTCTGAGTGTGTCTAAGAGGGTGTTTTTGGATGACAGTAACATTTGAATTGGTAAACTGAGTAAAAGAGATTGCCCTCTGCAGTGTGGGCATCATTCTATCCATTAGAGGCCTGAATAGAACAAAAAGGTGGGTGACACCTGACTGCTTGAGCCAGACATCAGTCTCCTGCCTTCACACTGGAGTTACACCATCAGCTCTGCTGGCTCTCAGGCCTTCAGGTTCGGACTAGAGATACACCACCAGCTTTCCTGGGTCTTCAGCTTGCAGACAGCTTATCATGGAACTTTTCAGCCTCCGTAATTACATGAACAAATTCCTTACGATAAATCTCTCTCTCATCTATTCTGTTTTCCTAGAGAACTCTAATACAGAGGTTCAACTCTTATATGGTGATTCCACAATGCCATCAAAAAACCAAGCTTTATCTTCTGTTCTGCCATCTTTAGCAAGTGTCTCTCACTGCCGAGCCTGGAGGATGGCTGCCAGGCACCTAAGCGACATGACCACAGGGAAAGGACACAATATGTATGTCAGCTAAGTATATCTCTTTTTTTAAAAAAAAGCAATAATTATCACGGAAGTCCCACCCAATAGACTTCTGTCCGTACCTCATTGGCAGAACTATGCCATGTGACCCATCCTAACTACAAAAGGTCCTGGGAGAGAATGTAATTTTAACTGTGCACACTGCAGCTCTAAACAAATTAGGGTTCTGTTAATGAGAATGGAAATTGGGTAAACAACTAGCAATGGCCACACCACACATATATAACATGTAAACTTGTACACCAAAAGAAGCAAAACAAAAATAGCCAAGTCTTAAATAATAATCCAGTACAATTTAAATTCTAACAAAAAGTATAAAAATTCATATAATTTCCTCTTTTCTCAAATCCTATATTCTCAGGCATGCCACTATGATGACATCATTAAACAAAAGGAAAAATTATTTTATTCAAGCTTGACATGTTATTTGATTTTTAAATCTATCTGGCAAAGATAACTGACAAATTTTTTATCAATATCTCAGCTAGTCATAAGATTATTTCTCCACTGCATAAAAAGTAACCTAGCACAAAGGCAAGCCATAGAGTGGAAGTATCTACAATACATCTATCTAACAACATGGGAGAATTATCTGCAATACATATATCTAGCCAGAATATATAAAGAACTATAAATCAGTAAAAGAAAAAGGAAGGTAATTCCATACGAAAAAATGGACAAAAGGCCAGGCGCAGTGGCTCACGCCCATAATCCCATCTACTCTGGGAGGCTAAGGCAGGAGAATCGCTTGAGGCCAGGAGTTCTAGACCAGCCCAAGCAACAAAGTGAGACCCCCATCTCTACATAAAAATAGAAAAATAAGCTGGGCACAGTAGTGCACACCTGTAGTCCCAGCTATTCTGGCAGGCTGAGGCAGGAGGATCACTTCGGCCTAGGCGGTTGAGGTTGCAGTGAGCTATGATAATGCCCCAGGCAACAGAGCAAGACCCTGTCTTAAAACAAACATAAAAACAAAAACAAAACGGACAAAAAATAAACCTTGAACAGGAATTTCACAAAAGATAATATCCACATGGTTATGAAACATATGAGAAAGGTGCTCTACTTTATTACTCATCAAGGAAAATCCAAATTAAAGCCACAACCTGATACCATTATAACTACCAGAAAGGCTAAAATGACAATGACAGATGTATCAAGTGTGGCCAGGATATGCAGTAACTGGAACTTCAAATGCTGCTGTGGGATTCTAAACTTGTACAAGCTCTTTGGAAGATTCTCTGACAGTATCTTCTATAGCTGAGTTTATACATACCTGAAGTCCCAGAAATTTCACACCTTGGTCTATACCATACAGAAATTTATATTCACCAAGGAATGCATACAAAAAATGCATGCAAAAACTGGAAACTCACATGCCTGTCAACAGAATGGATAAATTGTGGGATACAGCAATGAATGAACAAACCACAACTACACACAACAGGCATGAGTATCAGAAACCCTAGCTGAGCCAAAGAAGTCAAACATAAAAGAAGTCAAGCACATACTGTTCGATTCCATTTATAAACAGGTAAACTTAAAAAACTGGCAAAACTGTGTGTAGAGTGACTACTAATGGGAACAGGGTTTCTCTCTGGAGTGATGAAAATGTTCTGAACCTGACTGTGGAGATGGTTGTACAACTCTGAATGTACCGTAACAAAAACCATTGAACACGTTACATGGGGAAAACTTACGGTATGTGAATTATGTATCAATAAAGATGGTTTTAAAATTATGATGTTAGCAATCAGGACCATGGCTGTGACTAGGAGAAGACATGAAGAGATATTTCTAGGGTATTAATAATATTACCTTTTCTGATTTGAATGCCAGTTACTTTGGGATATGTTTACTTTGTGAAAAATCTATCATGATATAGTACTCTTATGCTTTTCTGTATATGTATTTCCAATAAAAATTTACATTAAAGGAAATGTAACCAAGCGGTATGTTGAGTCTTGGAAAATAATTTTCAAAGGGCTGAACAAAGCACTTTTTCTTAACAGATAATGTAGTAGTCTAACAGTCTAATACTAGACTCCTATATTTATCCTGACCTCAACCCTATCTCATATTTTAACTCACCTCCAATTTATTTTATAATACCTTGTTTAATCTTGCGTTACCCACCAAGGTATGGCCAGCCCAAGGCAGACACTGTCCCGGCTGCCAATTTTCTCACAGATGACTTACATGCTGCTTGTCTTGGTTCTTCTCTATGCATGCATCTCCCCATTTTAAACTTAAGAATTATGTACTGCTTCAGAATTATTTAGCATTTGAAGTATTCAAGGTTTTATAATCTGCTAAATCTCACACTAACCTTGAGAGCCAAATGTCATCTTCGTATTAAAAAAAATAAAAAAGAGGTATAGTCCCTTTGCCCTGAATTCATCTAACAAGGTCGTTTCCTTCCTTAACTCTGCTGATGACTCCTCTTAATCAGTGGTTTTCAAACTGCTGGTCATCACAGCTTAAAGGGCTATAAACCAATTTAGAGGGTAACCACCAGCATACTTTTGAAACCAACCCACCAGAACAGAAAACATAAGAATGCCTCGCACATGGGATGGCAGGTGCTTTCATTTCAGCTGTACGTGCACGTGTGTATATAATACTGTGCCTCCATGCACTTATTAGTTTGCTGTGAGTTGTGGCTAAAAAGTTTCAAACTCTACAACCTTAACTCTCCTACTTCCCAGGATGGCAGCAACTCAGAAAGCCAGGCTCAGACTGCAACACTCATGGGTCATACCATCTCCTAAGTTGAAAAGGAAGAGCAGTTTGAGAGCAAAGGCCATTTGGTTTTGGCAAGCTGTAAAACTGGGAGTTCAGAAAAGCAGGGAGAGCAGGCTGTGGGGATGACTCGACTGCCGCGGCTGGAAGCTCAGTGAATGAATCTGAGGTCACCAATAACACTCAAAGAGCAGCTCGAAACTTCTGAGCTGCCCTCCATGATGAAAGTACGTGTTAAGCTTGAACGCTGTGAGGAAACGCTGAGAAAGCTAGTGCTTAAGGACAGGGAAGGAGAAACTAGACAATAGCAAGTGGCCTAGTTAGAGTTAACCATCATTGGCAACACAAGGATTAGCTTAAGCAAGTTGTATAAAGTACCCCAGAGCTTACAATGGGGGAAAATACATAGTCAATGCTTTCGTAATAAACTATTTCGGCAAATGTAAAAAATATCCTATATTTTAATGAGTATGGTTCCAACCTCTCAAATGGGGTCGACGCACACCACAGCCACTGCTGCTAGCCATACTGCATTCCCCTGGTCACGCCACACCACCACCAGAACTTATTTTTAAATTTCAAAAGATTTTAAGGTCACTGTTAACCATTAAAGGACTAACGTGTGGTTATAATTCAGCCAAAGGAACTGCAGAGTCTGTGATGAAAACCAGTTGCCATAACAGTGTTCCCAGAGCGACCCTCTGGGGACTGGCGCTGGCCCTTGCACGCTAGACAGCTGGAAGCTCTTACATCAAGATGCCGTGAGAAAGTGCTTTTCGGCTCAAGACTCCCAATGCGATACCATACCATAAATTTCTATGGGATAAAGTTATTCCTTCAGGCCCTTCATGGGAGTGTACTGGGGGAGAGAGGAGACACAATCCATTAAGTTACGCTACTCGAGATGTTCAGACAAAGGAAACAGCCGCATTCAACGTAATGCTTCCTTTCCTTGAAACTGCCCACTCTACTCCGCCTTCCATGTTAAGAAGCACTAAGAGGGGAGGGGGCATTGTGTGGCTAAAAAGGAGCCAGTGATACAAATCCTCAAATTCAAATCTACCAGAGACTCTAAAACACTGTTCTTAGTCTTTTCCAAGCTGTTTACTTTCAGAAAAAATTATATTACTTTCTTTCCAACAAAAAGATGGTTACATTTCTATTATTTACTGAGATCAAACCCTAGGCTGCTCTGAAGTGCTGGAATAGGTCAGGAAATCGCCAGAAGGAAGAGCTTAGCATTAAAAAGTCATACTGCTATCAATCCTATTTCCTAGTCCTCCGAATTCTCCCTGAGCGTCTGAGCCCACCACAAATCACAAGTTCTGTTATTAGTGACAGCTGCCTGCCTAGCTCTGGTCTCTCAGGACCCTTCCCTTCTTCCTACAAGATCCAGATTGTCCCCTGTTTCTCCCTATGTGTCAATTATCTTTGGCCTCAGCTTTATTTTCTTAAATTCCCCCCAAGACTGAAATCACAGCCCTGACTTCCAGACTGCCGCAGGCTCTGTGTTGCAACACTGAAAAATACTGCTCCATCTTTGCAGTTGGCAATGACACTCCTAGGAAATGCTCTATTTACTTCTGAGGGAAAACCAATGTTTTACTAAATGTAAATCCAGAAATACACGTCACCTGTGGACAGGAGTCTGGGGAAGCAGGGAGTTCAACGAAAGGAGGAATATAGTTCTTTCAGGATTATGATTGATTTTAAAAGGTATGTCTTTATTGTTTTATAAATAGCTAAAAACAGAAATATGTAGTTTCTGAACTAAAATTTTCACAATTTGGAGAATGGGAGAAGTCATTTTTCTGCATATCCTCAGGATATTTACAGCCATCTGAAGATCTTTAATTTCAGGAAAATGGAAAACTTTTCTCTGAGGAGATCCCCATCTTTGAACCTGCTTCCCTCCACGCCAGCCCCAAATGGTTAACAGTCAAAGCCTTGTAGAGTATGTTTCCTTTTTTTTTCACACCATCTAACCACACTAATCAACGTTAGGAGGTACTGGTGTCATGTGATCCAGTTTCTTCTTTATGTGGAATATTAACTAACAGCAAAAGGGAGGACCACAAGGAATTAACTATCACGCTGTGCCTGACTGTGAATAAAGAACAAGTAATTTGGGGAGTAGTCATACAACAATATTCACAAACAAGTCCTATTAAGACCACAAGATGAAAGTCTAGATTATTATCTTACAAAAATGTGTCTTCCATTTGTGCTGTTAAGTTCCCCTAAGTGCTAAATAACCATAAGAAAAGGTTTCCAAAGTGGGAGGGGGCAGGCAGAGAATCCCCATTCAACTCAGGCCAGTGGACCTTAGCCAGCACCACGCACGTAACCAGCAGATACGACCCTGTCTATGCACAGCTGAAGAACAGTGGCCAAAACGGGTTTTTGAGTCTTCCCAACAGGAGCCGGAATAAACAAGTGTGAATCTACACCCGCCTGCTCAGCAGCCTCTAGATCCCACCACAACCTAGGCGGTTCTAACCTCAGAACTGGCCGAAAGTCGGGGCACCATACGGCCCACATACAGTAAATGTATAATCAATGTTTCCATTATTACTGTTGCTAACATCATCATTATTGTTAGCACCATGTGAGTACAAACTGCCACTAACCACAGGGCTCATCAAAGGTAGTTTAGCTACCCTCTAACAACAACGACGACAACGACAACCAATGGCAACCCTCTAACAACGACGACGACGACACAACTCATACACACTAAGCTCTTAGCATCCACCAGTGTGCTAAGCATTCTATTTTACTGAAACACGACAATAACACTATGAAGAATGTATTAATAATTATCATTTTAAAATGAGGAAGCTAAGCTTAGAAAGATTAAGTTACTTGCCCAAGGTCATACAGTTGGCAGGTGCTGAGCTGAAATGCAAAGCTGGGAAGTTCTGCCTTTGGAGCCCCCACTCTTATCACAGTCCAATAACTGCCTCTTCCACTGGTCGGGTAACAGCCTATTTACCCACATTACTATGAGTCTACTCAACGTCTAAAGCATGGTGATTGGTCACAACGATCTAAGTATGACACTGTGCCAAATCAGAACAAGTCTTCACTTTGTGGAGAACCAAAACCAGGACATGCTGTCTCGGGTGGTGGCATCAGTACTGGCACCTTCCTCCCCTGCGTGGCAGGGTGTGGATGGGAAAGAAGTCTGCCACGGGTCTACCAGCATCATCACAATCCCCCCGCCACTGGCTTCACAACCCATTGCCCCACCTTGAACCTGGGGTTACTTTGTTTTGAATTTATGTTCGTATAATATACCATATTTGTTTTTTCAAACTTCTACTTACTGTTAAATCTTTTTGTCTGAGACATGACAAAAATTAAAATTTACACTCCTCAGAAGATAAAAGCAAGCTTTGAAACACAAGAAAAACAACATTTGAGCTAACTGTAATAACGTTTACACTCAAATTCTATTGCAAGACAGCAAAAGTTCAGCAACATTTAAGGACTATAAAGTTTCATTCAATGGTTCCATATTTTTTGTTGAAATATATAAAAATATTTTTATAAATATTACATAAAAGACAATATGCAAATATATTTTACCAAAACCATTAAGTCTATCCTTAAATGTTTCTTTTTAATCATCTAACCACTTCTTTGAAGTCTAGGGGGAAAAGGTCATTTTAAACCCCCTTTTCTGTTGTCTACACATTTAAACTGTGAAAAAGTCTTTAGAACTTAATTTTTTGACTATTTAAAATGAAGGCAAGACACAGAATCAGTTTGTAGTCAGATGTGATATGAAAGCCATCACAGTTCTTAAAACCAATCAAGTGGCATCAGATAGAACTCAGAGATTGGCAACTCCAGTTTTCTTCTTCCCTCATTCCTGCTGGTAATTCCAGAAAGTCCATACCCTGCTTCCTTAAGGTTCTTATTGTTGTTTACACACCATACACAGATCTCATAGTGCATTGTACTCCACACATTTTGATGGATCTGTAGGAAAGTGTTTCTGGCAAATGGTCATTAACCTCTTCAACCCCTAAGAAAGTAAAGAAAATAAAGGTTGGTTATGATATGGCTTAATTATTCTTAACTGCCCTTCCCCTTCTCTGGACTCCCTCCTCCAGTTTGTCAACGTGCCCATTAAAACGCAGCAGTCCTCAGCAATTTCACTCAGACGTATATTCAGAGAAACATTTATTCATGTGCACTTGGAGATATGCACAAGAATGTTCATTGTAGCACTTTTCATAATAACAAAACAAAAAAACTGGAAACAACCCAAATTTCCATCCATAGAAGAATGTATGAATAAACTTTAATGTGCTCCCAAATGGAATATTTTATAACAGTAAAAATGAATTAACTATAGCTGCATGTAACAATTCAACGAGTCTCAACCACGTTCCAATAGAGAATTAAGCTCTAAACTGCTCAGCATAAAGCATCCATTGTATGTAATGAGGTAACTTCTCTCCTAGGCATCTAAAATTTCAAGGATTACTTATGTATCACCCTTGGGAGAATTGAAAAAATAGCCAAATTATTTTCTGTGTTCTATGGACCAGATAAGGAACTCTGGTTGAGAAAGGCCAATATATATGAATCTCAGAAACAATGTTGAACGTAAAAGGCACTGAACTATTACTACATACACTATTATACCATTTTAATAAAATTCAAAAAGAAGTAAAAAAATATATTGCTTAGAAATACACACATAACATGGTGGAACTGTTTTTGAAAAGCAAGGAAATGACAAACAGAAATACAGGAAAATGGTTACTTCTGGAAAATTCAGATTCAGTGGTCTTCTGAATGTTCTGCAGAATTCAGTAGAAGCAGGGACTGCGCACCTTTGCTCTAGACTTTGGGCATCTGTAACCATGACCTTTGACTCTTTCTGGACAACTATAATACGCACAGCTAATTCCCCTTGACCTCACAAAATTCAAATGCTTTCTCTCACTTCTGCAATTTGACCAGTTCTTCTCCAGTGTTTAACTTTATAGTGAAAAACTGATAACAAGAACTCTATTAAATTTCATCCAATCTCTTTTAATTCATCCTTTGGTCTGTGATCTTTTAAAACCCTCAGGTGACATTTAGTTTTTAGTTATTATTCTTAGCTTTCTCATCCATCACTGTGTAAACAGGTCCTCTGAGTCATTATCCAAATACCCAACGTCCTTTGCAAGCAGGCAAGGGACAAGGGCAGAAACCTGCAACATGCCCCTATAGATCTCTCTCCAAAACAATCTTGGGAAGAGTTTGTAACCAGCAATGAATCCTATGAACAGTTTTATCTATCAGCCTACAAATTTTCTCCTTTAACAAAGTAACTTTTGGCATAAATTATCTTAAGGTTTCCCACCTTGGGTTCACAAAGATAACCAGAACAATGAAATCCTATTCTAACAGGCCAAAGGCTATGATATTGAATATGAAAAGTGCACATTGTCTGCTACTTAACTAGTATTCCCCCAAAATTCCTTTTCTTGCTTCAGAATGATACATTGAAATATCAGCTGCTCATTAAATAAGAAAGAGCTTCATGACCCAGTGGGAAGAGCACAGTATGTGGCCACAGTTATACAACCCAATAACAGAAGAGAACATCTGGAAATCTGGGAAGGAAGCATGAAAATTGCCTCAAAATGTATGCTAATATAACATAGGTATGTATAACTCTTATTTTGTAACCTAAGTATTCAAACAGCTCTCAAGCTCAGTGAAATCACCAAAAACAAAACAGCAACAAAAAAATCCCTGAAAAATCTGTTTAGCCCCATAGTAAGTACACAATACAAATATAAATCACAGTCGCCTCTGAGTATCCATGGGTTACGTGCTCACAGATTCAACCAACCGTGGATTGAAAATAGTTGGAAAAAATAATAAAAAATAAAAATTAATACAGTGTAAATACAGCTACAATGTAGCACTTACATTGTATTAGATATTATAAGTAATCTAAAGATGATTTAAAGTATATGAGAGAATGTGCACATAGGTTATACACAAATGCCAAGCCATTTTATACCAGAGACTTGAGCATCTGTGGATTCTGGTATCTGGAGAAATCCCTGAACCAATCCTCAGAGGATACTGAGGGACGACTACACGTCTATGAATTCAGCTATAGTCTAACAGATTCAACATCGGAGAAACATGATTTTGAAATATTTCACTTAAAGTGCTTTGTGCACTCAAGAATTGCCTATATTATGCTCTTTAAGAATCAGGGGTGTGGAGGGAGGTTAGCTTTCAGCTGATGTCGAAAAAAAAAAAATCCGCAAGCAAAGAAAAAAAAAGAACATGTAATTTGCTTTGCTGTTCATTTTTTTTGTTCCCTGTGCTAATCAGGTACTTGCTTTAGGATAAAGACCATTCCTTCTCATAGCCCAGCTTCTCCTGCTGTGAATTCTAATCATGTATATGAGAACTGTGATCTGTAACCATGGAAATACAGGTGAAATCACTAATTTGGCATCTTAAGTTTCCTGGAGGAGTAAGTGAGAAGAGGCAAAACTAGGAAAAACACCACCCTGATGAAATACAAATAGCTTCAGTCAGCCGCAAACATGGCAGGAACTGTCAGGACCAAGTAGAAGGCAAATGGATGGTAAGCCTGCTGGAGGTGATTTTCCTTACGCTGTAAAACTGGATTTGTAGGTGTATGCTCCTTACAGAAGACATTTGTGATGCTTATTTACACTCACTAACCGAATTCTATGATTTAAAAATATATAGTAGTATTCTGCCTGACATCTTAGCTGCCAAAAAGTAGTGAAGCTCAACAGATTGATTCATAAATAGTTACCCAGAGCATTACAATACATTTTTGCAATAAGGATGGACAGGACATAGCACAGATTTTTCGAGGTGCTGTCTCAGGACAGCATATGGCTGTTTCCCCAGATGGAAACAAATAGTCTCAATTAGAGCCTGCAGGGTCTTAGTTTCAAATTGCTTACGCCAGGAAAACAACGAGCTGCTTAGCTCAGTTTATTGCACGCAAATAGCTTAAAAACAGGTGGCATTTTTAATAGACTTTTTATTTTCACAAAGGCAATAAATACATTTATTTAACAAATATTTATTCAGTGCCTACTATGTGCTGAGCACTGTTCTGGGCTCTAGGAATACAGTAGGGGACAAACTAGAAAAAAAATCCCCATCCTCACTGGGATTATATGCTAATAAAGGAAGAAAGACAAGAAAAACAATTTGCCAAAAAAAAAAAAAAAGGTTAAATGATGACTAAGTGCTGTGGAGAAGATAAAGCAAGGGAGGGGACGTGTGGGAAGACTAGAAGAACTTTGGCTCCCACCGTGAACCAGGGCTAATATCACACAATTCTTCCAACACACAGTAGCAGTCCTCTGCCTCACTCTTTCGACCCCCCTAGAGGCAACTATTTTCAGATCTTTTAAGTGTTTTCCTCTGGTATTTACTGCCATGTTCCTAAATACTGTATTGACAGTGCTTGGTTTTTCTGTTTCAGATACTACCAACTGACCTGCTACTCTGAAGGCTGAGGATTTATTCTCACACCACGCCCACTGGCCCACACATGCACACACACCCTTAAAAGGCACTTTCTCTCCCCGGCCCTCCCCAAATCACAACTGTTTAGGTAGTGAAACCCAGGGTTTACCTCACAAAGGCTACGTGAAAATCATTCAAAGCAGAGCCACATCTTGTATTGTGATAACCTCTCCTTTCACATTTTCCCCCCAATTTTTGCTTGTCTAACCCATTCTCCAACAGTGAGACTGCTGTCAATATGACCAAACACACCAGGTAATGAAACCTTTGCCATTTCTTCCCGGAGCCCTCCGCCCCTCTGCTCCAGTCCAGAGCTACTTGTACTGCAACCGCCCTGGAGCAGCCCTTCGCCTCTCACCTGGGAATTCCTCTCACCTTACTCTGTGCTGGATCCCGATTCCCGGATGTTTTCGTTTGTTTCCCTCACTTGGGTAGAGGACATCCTCAAGCACAGCTAGTATAACACGGTGCAGTCAAGATTTCCCAGGTTCAAATCCCAATTGCACCACTGACTACCTGTTTTGTCTTGAGACCTTGCTTCTCTATGCCTCGGTTTCCCCACTTATAAACAGGAAAATAGTAGTGTCCATCTCGTAGTGTCGCTGTAAGTGCTGGAGTTAAGCCCAGCATGAGCACTACGTGTAAGTGTTGGCTACGATGACAATGCCAGAGAAGGTGTACATGTGAGGTCACATTTTTGAGACTTTACCTGTCAGAAAATGTCATTAGCCTATACTATCCCTTGATTTGATTGTTCATATGGGACGAGAATTCTGAGTTGGAAATTATTTCCCTCGCTATTGCAAAGGTACTGCTCTGCTGTCTTCTAGCTTCTAGTATTGTTAATGAGAAGATGGCACTTTAATTTCCGAGCCTTTGTAACTGACCTATTTCTTCTTTCTGAAGCACTTAAAAATCCTCCCTTTAGCCGTGGCCTTCCAACACTGCATTATATCATGCCTTGTATGTGAGACTTTTTCTATTCATTTGCTCTGTCTTAAGTATACTCTTCTTTTCATTCTAGAAACTAGTGTCCATCAGCTCTGGAAAGTTTTCTTGCATTAATTCTTTATTTTCTACCTTCCAATTTCTCTGTTCTTCTGTTCTGGAATTTGAACAGCTACAAACCTTATAGACTCACTCATTTTCTTATCTTTCCTAGGTTCGATATTTCCTCAACTTTATCTTCCAACCCTCCCACTTAATTGTTAAGTTTCTACTATAATGTTCAATTTTTAAGTGTTTGTTTTGATTCTTTTTTTTTTGTAGCATAGTATTCTTATTTCATGGCTACAATCTTATCTAAAGATAAGGGTATTAATTATAGTTTTTAATTGAATTTTTTTCTGTTCCATATACTATAATTCTTTTTCTCTGAATTCCTTTTCTGTGTGTTTATTTTGGTCTCTGTTGTCATGTTGGAGACTTTCTCCAAATATCTGACGACTCTCAGGAGAATATTCATGCTGATGAGTAAGGCACTACACAGCTAAATGGAAACTCCCTGAATGGGCCAGGCTCATCAATAGGACTTCATTTGAGGATGCTATGGCAGCAAGCCCGGCTTTTTAATGGAGGAACACTAAATGTTAGTAATTTAGATCTTTTCTCTTCGGTCAGTTTCACAGAGAAGAACCCTCCAACGTCCTAACTGGGGAGTAAAAGCCTACCTGCCAGCATCAGAAGAATCCAGCAGAGAACAAGAATTAGAGGTCTCATTTGCCAATATATAGGCTTCCACTTAATTCTCGTTTTCAGTATTGCATCTTACTTGAGTAGTACAAATCTCTCAGAAAGTAAACCCATTTTCTGCTACAGTGGAAGAAGGATGGGGAGCCCCACTTGTGCAGGGTTGAGAAGCAACCCCTGGACTAGTCATCCTAATTCTCAATCACTCCGTTTTCAGCCCCTCCAATGGCCTGGCCTTTTCCAAATGTCTAATAGCCCCATGTCCTGAGCCTCTCCAGATTCTACTGTGGAAACTGAATGACTTCTTAATGACTTCATCCCACACAATATTTAGCTATATTGATTTTTCAAAATCAATATGTTTTTAGGAAAATGGTCTGCATTTAAAAGTCTAATTGGTGGGACTATACACTTAAAAATGGTTAAGATGGTAAATTTTATGTTACGTGTATATTACTACAATTAAGTTTAATTGGAAGTAATATAGAATATTCTACATACGGCATAAAAATATCAAATATAGATACAGTTTGGTGTATCACAGCCTGTGATACAGGATACATATCCTAGTCCTGGATAATGACAGTTGTTTATATCCAGAGAAATCAATGGACCATTGAAACAATTAACCTGCATCCTCTAAAAAACCTGCAATTTATTGTTGCAGAAAACAAAGACTTCTAAAAACCAAACCAAGGTACAATTACAACTCTTCACCTAGATTTGTCTTTTCTATCATTAGTTAATAGAACATGAAAAATATATTTTTGGTTTATAAGTAATCTTTTTACTGAAGTATAAAGACATTTTATTAAATCAATTATTTCTGTATTTGTCATCACTAATCTACACTATAAGACAAAGTCTTAAAGATGAAAGCACAGATCCATTTAGTGGTAAACCCAAGAATGAGAAGAATAAGGGATAAGTTGAGTGACATTTTCCACCTAGCTATTTAAAATTCCGTTATGAACTGTGAAAGTTCTAATAAAGTAATGAATTAACATGTGATACTTAAATTAAAAATTAATCCTAACTTCAGACTAAGGGAATGCTCATTTGACCTGAAATGTGATGCTCACAAAATGTGTACTTAATGCTTATAAGTTAATTTCTATAATTTCAACATCTGGAGTCATGCGCAAAAAAGGCCAGTATTTTAAATATTGTCTACAGGAATTCTTTTCACACAAGTATTTCATTAAAATTGAATTCATCTAAATAACACATTCAAGACTTTTAAATAACTGATCTGGGGCTAGCCACTTGGGATGATGGCAAATAAAGATAACTACACACTGCTTCTAATGAAAAGTCCCATTGCAAGTATTAAGTGTATTAAAAACTTCGGTATCCAAAAGACTTATTGGAAAAATTAAAGAAAACTGATAGCTTGGGACTAACCCAAACCACTTACATAGCTTATGGTAAAAGACACAGAGCTGCTCTTGTTTTTTACTTATGTTTGTTTTCTATATGAGAACAAATTTCCAGTTCAAAGGTTCATCATTTCATAGAAAGTAACAAGAAATTATAATTACAAACAATAATTCAAATGTTAAGTAAAAATTTAACCCTAACTAATCTGAGGAAAGATTTCATTTATTTGACTACCAAGCTTTCACAGTGGAAGGTGATATGGCATTTTTTCCAACCATGTGGTTGAGAAATATAAGATTTACCACCCTAAAGTAAAACGATGCCTACTTCCCATACACTAAGCTGCCAGCTAGAAAGCAGCATGGCCCAGGGTAGCTCAGCATTCCCCAAAATCTGTTTCCAAAACACACTAGCGTTCCATGATATTAAAAGGTGTTATTACAAGATAAATGCTAGCAGTATTTTCCTCCAAAAATGTACTTTTTAGTAGGCTGGGAAATATTAAATGAGTAGACGGCTGTTACCACGCACTAATTTGCCTTTAGGAAATGGTTTATCACAGCCAAGAATGCCAGGCTGTGGCATAAAGCCACTAAACCCACAAATGTATGGTGTATATTTCAGCCCCACACAGGGGAGCATTTACCAATAAGCAGGATGTTTTGTGTGCAACATACAGATCAAGCTGTGATCACTCACTGCAGTAATGAATGTTTCTGTTACACCAGTTTGGGCAATACATAAACACATCATAAATTTACAAATGTTCCATGAACAAATAAATTTGGCAAATGCTAGTATAGATGAAATACGCCAAAACCTGAAATACGGATTGAAATAATTGACATAAAATATTGACATCATGCCTTTACTAGGGAATTTACAAACTTAAGGTTATTGAAAACATCTTGCCAGAGAAGAATATTATAGGATATTTTTGTCTTTTGTAATAGCAACGGCTTAAGAAAAATTATTTAGAAGAGTATTATTATTCCTTAATCATCTAACCCCCAAAGGAATCTGTGTATAACACAGCACACAGATCAATTCAAATACAAGTATCAAAGAGCATACCAGCAGAGAACAAAGGGTACATTCAAACTACATAAATTGATGGTAACAGTTTCAAGGACATTACAAAGGAGTGGGCAGGACTTGGGACCAACAAGAGATAGCACAGCACCCCCGCACTGGCAATCCTGGGAAGCTGTGGCCGGCCCAAGTTCTGGAGGGGAGGGGAGGAGAGTGGGTACTAGAATCCAGAGAGGGACCTGTATGGAGAGCGCACCAGAGAGAAGCGATGGCCTTGGGCAGAGGGGTGCAGTCACCCACGGGAAGGAAGCCAGGGAAATAAACACCCCCAAACTCATTCTTTTTCCACCTACAAAATGCCTTCCAGTAACTCTCACTGCCTGCCCCAACTAGAAGCCAGAGGGCAGGGGAGTCTGCCAATTTTGTCCACAAGAGTCAGGTTTCCAAGGCACAGAATACAGTGAGGAAGGGTGAGAACAGTTACAGGGGCCAACAGCTATCTGATGTGTATTGCACCTCATTTTCCTTCTCCTGTTTACCTTCCTTCTCTTCTTTACAAGTAAAGAGTGCCCAAGATGTGAATTTCTTGAAGAGATATCTGGAAATGACTGAATTATAAAGTCTTTAAATAATCAAGAGCTTCCTATAATCTGTGTAAAAAAAGCTTTACCCAAATCTGGGCCAAAGGTTACAACTGTATTTAGCAGAATAAACAAAGGCCCTGCAGCTACTACCACCAATTTCAGTCTAATCCTGGACTTGAAGCGGGTGCCCTAGAGTAAGCTATAGAACTTTCCTTTGATCTGCATGGTGAGAAAACCCTCCCTGTGGTAGATTTTATTTTTGTGAGAAAGAGAACACTTCAAACAACTTCCACTGTTTACATTCTACAGAGGTTTGCATAAAACCAAACGATGAATTTCTGTTCCAGTAAAATAGCCCCTTGAATTGTTTTCTACATTTCATAAAATATATTTCTCACCAATATTTCTTAAAAAAAAAAAAAAAATTATTCCACACATTGCAAGTTTCCATTTACACGATGTCCAACAACAAGCAAAACTAATCAATAACGAAACACGTCAGAACAGTAGTTACTTCTGATGGGGGACTTAGGCGGGAACAGGCATGAAGGAACCTGCTGGAAACGTTCTAGATGTAGATCTTGTTTTATAGCCTGCTATGGATCACACACATCGAGAATCATTGAGCTGTACAATTAAGGTTAGTACGCTTCAAGCACTACACTGCTGAGGTGTATTATACCGCAATTTAAAAAGAAATAATTACTCTGTTAAATGATTTTCACCATTACCTACTCAGCAAATATCTGAATGTAAAAAAGGTTTGGGTTTATACATTTACCAGGAGTCAGCAAACTATGGTCCTCAGGCCACTTGCCCCTTTTATAAATGGAGTTTTGCTGGAACAGGGCCCAGTATAGCTGCTTTCGCACTATAGCTGCAGGGCTGAGTAGTTGGGACAGAGACCATACGTATGAAGTACAAAGCCCAAGATACTTACTGTCTGACCCTTTAAGAAGTTTGCCAACCCCTGATTACACTTTAAGTGTATCAAATGATACACTTAAAATTTACCTTTTTTAGGATATCAACCTCACCTAGATACCAAAGTAACAAGAGGGTGATTCATAAGACAGCTTAGTAAATTACTAAGTTGACTATAACCAAGAATTTCACATAACCCTAACACAGGGGTGGCAGCATTCTTTTTCTTGGGCTAACTATAGGTTTAAGACACAGATCACAAACTGGCATCTTTCTTTAGCCTTATATAATGTTAATAATGTTAATTTTTTTTAATGTGGTGCCAATATTTTAAAGATAGGAAAGTACACTTTTCTAAAACTAAAGATCTTAGCTTCTAATTTAAAAAAAGACGACGACAATGACTCAGCAACATTGGAAACATTCCTATACGGAAAGAATGCGTTCAAGTGACTCCCAACAAGAGAGAATCCAAAAACATAAGCTGACACTTAACATTGTGTTTGCACTGTTCATTTTTCTTACAGCAGAGTTGAGGAAAATGAAATGCTGCCTCTATTTGTGCCTATATAAAAAGTAGGAAAACAGAAGACAGACAGTAGGCCACAGGTTTCCTGTTATCTGACTGACTCTTGTGGGCATGTGAGTTGCAACTTTAGGTTTAAGCAATGGCCTGTAGGGAAAATGGCAGAGAAGAATCAGAGAAATTTAAGGGCTAGACTTTGCCCTATTGGCCCAAAATGGCAATAGTTAACTCAATGCTTGCAGACAGCTAGCTCCCCCATCTTTCAAGCCAGCCCTGCTCCTACCTTGGGACAGTTCTGCCTATTAAAAAGCATCTTCATATTATTTTTGCAACTTCTTGAGTATCTATAATTATTTTAAAATAAAATTTTTTAAAAAAAGCTTTTCTTTACACTTACCCAAAATCTGTCCACTTAGACTTAATTGATCCTTAATTGTATAGAACAAGTTTAATCCTCTTCTACCACAAAATTCTACTATTATCTATGGACCTCTGGCCCAGATTTCCGCCAAATACCAAGGACTAGAAAACGAACATGACTGTCACCTCTCTTGTTCTACAGAGCAGTCATTCAATCAGCAAATATTTATTAAGCACCTACCAGGATCCAGACATTGTTTTGGATTCTAGGGGTACAACAGTGAACTATGTTCTTGCCCTGTGGAGCCTACACTAAATGATTAGGTCTAATAATGGACCATAAGCTATCATTAGCCTTTCTGGTGGCCATATCATACTACCAATTTTATTGTGCTTAATTTATCCCACTAAATTCCCTAATTCTGTCTCATACCCACTGCTCAAATTGTATATTTAAACAGGTGGGTTATGGATCCAAATTTTCTTATGGTTGTCCTTGCTAAATATTATATTTTTAGAATCTGCCCTCCTCTCTAGTCTGTCACAAACTTCTGGAATATCAACTTCTTTTCCAGCCAAACACACATCCTTATCCCTTCTAGTTTCTGGTCTGCAAATCTGATAAACCCATCTCTCTGCACAGTCACCCAAATCTGTCATAAAAATGTTGCACAAGATAGCACTGAGGTCAACTAAGACCCTGTGACATATGTCACCAGCACCCACACAAAGAGACGTGGGTCCATTATTCATCCACTGCTCCATGGCTTCCCTCTGTCAAGGAGCTATGAGTCCCCCTTACTGTGCCCTATCCTCAAGAACACTATTGGGGCTACATCAATAAACTTCAGATACAATGTGCTCACCAATTTTCCCTAATCACTTCAGGAGAAAAAAGGAGAATTCTTTTTAATGAGAAGAGAACAGTTAAAGTAAGAATGAGGGAGGGAAGAAAAGGTCCCTATGTAGCTTCCAAAATAAACCAGAAATCTTGAATAAATACTAGGTATACTTTAAAAAGGAAAATCAGTCCATGGGGTGGGGTGGAAATCAAACCATTGTTTACAAAAGGAAATGCTTTAAGACAATTTATCTAAAATCACATGGACTTTTACATTCTATAGCTTTGGCCATGGTATACACAAACACAATTAACAAATTTAATCCTTGAGAACTGTTTTCTACTGTTACAGCCAAACAATACTTTTCTCCCCCCAACTAAAATCTTTTGCCTTTAATAAAAGTCACTGGTGGTTATTAAGAAATGGAAATGTGCTTGAGTTTCCAGAAGTATATTTGAACTCTATAAAGAATACAGTTCACATTAGGAAGTCAGATTGAAATCATATTTTAAAATGCTAATATATGTGAATAAGGCATAAAGCATGACACAAATTAACAGTCAGCACTTGGAACTGAAATACAAACAAAAAGATAATTCATGAATATGGTAATGACTGTTCTCTGGCACGAAATCTGGAAGCACTTTACGCATTTTAAGTGAACTTTAAATTTTAAGTAAACTTCCAGAGTATCATCTTCAAGTTTTAGAATTACCATCCAGCAAAAGTCATTATACAGACACAGTCTGGCATTTATGACAATTTGGCAAGGGCTAGATTATAGCTGATTTTTTTCCCACTAAGGAGAAAAGTTTAGCCCAAAAATAATGCAAACAAGTTTATATGAGACATGCATAACTTTAAGAAAATAAACTATAAATACCTTAGACCTATTGACATGACTAAAGAAGTATTATTACATGCTACTTAAAAATGACTATAAGCATTAAAGCCAAGTCTTTACTCTACATATCTATTTAGCCTAATAGATGTTAAGATCCATCTTGAAAGCAACAAATCAAGATTTATTGTAAAACACTCTAAATTTGTCACTCTTCACTAAACTCCCAATTTGAGAGTTTTTATAAATACGTTATATTTTTTGGATTAGCTCAAGTTTTATTTGCTAATGTATATGTTTTTTTAAAAAAGCAAAATGTTGGGCACTGGTGGCTCACACCTATAATCCCAGCACTTTGGGATGCCGAGGTGGGAGGATTGCTTGAGCCCAGGAGTTCAAAACAAGCCTGGCAACATAGTGATACCCTGTCTTTACAAAAAAAATTAAAAAATGAGCTGGGCCTGGTGGTGCACACCTATAGTCCCAGCTACTTGGGAGGCTGAGGCAGGAGGATCGCTTGAGCCCAGGAGTTGTTTGAGGTTGCAGTGAGCTATGATTGCACCAATGCATTCCAGGCTGGGCAACAGGGCAAGACCTCATTTCTATTTAAAAAAAAAAAAAAAAATGCAATAGTTTCATTCAGTGCTAATGTAATTAAAGCACAATACTTGAACCTGTCTTCCATCACATATGAAAGTTAAAAGATTTTTACTTTATTCAGTGAAGGTTTCTTGAATGCACGTGTCAAAAGAGGACTTGGATCCTATCATGCTATTTCCTATTTGCGACGATTCTTTGCCTGCTCTCGAGACTCATAGTTTTGGGAATCAGAGAATGTCAACCTCCAGGGCAATTCCTGTCCTTCCAAACTGCTTACCTGAATGTACTTCCGCTGAGTTTCATCATTTAAAACATGTGCAACATGCTTGGAAAAAATCTTTTCCCGACCAGTTCTGGCATGGATACCAACCATAGTGACACCAATGGGCCAAGGCGCATTTCCAATGGCCATCTGAAGATAAGCATCATTCGCCTGAAAGGAAAAATTGAGAAGAAATCATAAAGGCAAAACTATTGGTTGGTCCAAGTTTTTACTTCAAGTATTTCACAGCCCTTTATGATGTCATTTTCTTCCAAATCTTGGGCATATTGAAAGTATTACCATTCCCGTTATTCAAATAAAAGATTAAAATAGTGGGTGACTGACTGCCCTGCCCAGGACAACAAATGTCCACGAAAAACAGAAACCAAAGTTAGGTTATGAGCAAAAAAGACAAACATTCCTTTGAGGCCTTTGTGTGTAAGAAATTAACATATTTCCAATCTGGGATTGGCAGGTAGGTAATGTGATGCACTGATGGAAATTCAAGTTTCAGTGTCCTTTAGACCCAGCCTTCTCTATAGGTGGTCGTGTAGAAGACAGGATAACTAGTTTTTAATAATCCAACCTAAAATGATAGCTACTCCCTGCACAGCACCGCAGCTCTCTGAAGGCTGCAGGGGCTGTGTGTGCTGGGATGACCACACAGCGTCCATAACAGATGTGTAAACAGAGAGGAAATACTGGCCCTCCAGTCAAATAGCTAAAGGATGAGATCAGTTCACTTTGGCCCCCCTAAACCTCCCACCTGGCCAAGAACCTAGAAAGAAAAGCTACAAAAAGTGAAGACAGAAACCAATGAAGACAAATGGCTCTTTTTCTTAACCAAGCCTGACTAGCTGTGAGAAAGGAGGAGGATAAAAACAGATAGCAAGTAAATTCTAAAAGATCCTGAGGGTTTCAGAGAACCTTATAAAGCTCAGCCTCAAAGAGATTTTAATTTCAAAAATCAAACACTTACATGATTGATATGCAGAGCTCATTTTTAAAAACTAAAGTACTACTGAGGTTATCTGGAAGATCATTTTCTACCCAAAAGTTAAATTTGAACTTGCTCTGCTCAACAGATTTTATAAAGCTTAATTTTACTAAAAGGACATATTTACGTATTTATCACTGATTCTCATGTGGACCTTAACTGATAAAAATTCCAATATTTAGTTTCCCCAAAATTCCAAAGAAAATTGTGCAAACATGGTATTAAAGTTTCGTTGTTCTTTTTGTAGTTTATGCAAAATACGCTTGCACCTAGGTCTGATATGATGAGAAAAAGTAAGAAGAGCGAAGGAGTCCACTCTAGCAGGCATGTGGTTTGTATTCTTTCTGCAGTGATGGTGACCTTGTCCATCCATTCCAACGCAATCATCCCCAGTAAGAATCATGCAACTGACAGAAACTAAGAATAAAATTTATAACCATAAGGCAAAAATATTTTCTTTGAGAACACTGACTGGCTCTTCCAAGCAGTAAAATCACTACATTAGCCTCATTAGCTAAGGCTCTGATCAAGCAAACGATCCCGTCACCAGGGATGCCAGCATCCCTTCTCCCATGAGTATACAGATACTCACAGCACCAAATAAGCAATGCCATTTCCACCTTTCTACTGTTCTGTCACTGTCACTGTGATGATGGCTGCACTGAAACACTCCACTCCTAGTCTCTAGGGAGGCACAGGAACAAGAAGCCTCCTCAAACTCTGTCCGGTCTCGAATCCTCACTATGGGTGCATTGGGCCCTTCTCTTCTTGTTCCCCTCCACCAATGGACAGTCCTCCACCCTCTGCTTTCTAAACTCCACCCAGGAGCCCTGGCCACCAGAGCTCTTTCCCTCTGCAGCCTCCTCCCAGGGCCCACTCAGGGGGGAAGAGACTGGAACAAGGGAGAAGTCTTCCCCTGCATGGGGTCTACTATTGTTGCAGCACTGAAATAAAGGAGAAGCGGCAGCCTAACTTGGACCATTTTCCCATAGAAACAATTACAAAGAGTGGTTAAATTCCATGGTATCATCAGTACAATAGCTCAGCTGTATTACAGATTACAGAGACTTTCATAGCTGGCCTGTGAAACTAATTTATATAACGTTGTTTCTATGGGAAAATTTCTTCCATGCCATAATCGACCAGTTACACACTTCAAAATTCAACCCCATTCATAAAATGAACACTGCCTACATACAGTTTATGTCCTGAAGAAACTTTAGGCCTACTTTAAGAATGACTAAGAAAATACAGTGTAGTCCCAATGTCTGTTATTTAATGCCTCACAATAAAGCTGACAAATACAATAGAAAATAAAACTTGTTTTACTACTAGCTCATTTCACATTTATTCTTAAATCTACTATGTAAAACTCTCCCATCCCAATAAACGTTATATTATTATGTACATAACCTAGATATGCTCATAACAATTTCAATGCACAACATGGTAATGTACCTTCACGTATTCTCTCTGCAACATGAATTTAATAATATCTGTTATTGATTCTTTAATATCAGCAGGAAGATTCTGGAAAAGAAAAAAAACTAATTTTAGAAACTACTATGTGTAATGAAAAACAGACTACAAAAATTCTAAATCTATATATTCTATTTTTAAAAAGCTAATAAAAGCATTTTCCAAGAAGCCTCACCCTTTTCCGTAGCTTTCTGAAAAGTGGTCTGAGGTAGGACTCAGTCTGCTTCTGAGTAGCACTGTTCAGTTTACCCTGCACGCTGCGTTTCACATAGTCTTCTCTGGCATTCAATTCTTTAGCCCAAACGCCAAGAAGAAACTGTTGAAAGAATGGGTAAATTTAGGCTACAATGCCACCCAGTGGTTCAGTAAGTTTAAAAGCTCTCTAATGCACAAAACAGAATACCATCATCCTTAAAGTAAATGTCTTGACTGATTAAAATATCGAATAATATTTAATTAATGAGTTATTTCTGTTTATGTTGTCGTGTATGTTTTACGAAGTAGTGCCTTTGGCAAGTGACAAACTTCCCCAGTCTATATATATTCCCAGCTCAAGATAATCCATTTCCCCCCTGCAAAAAAGAACTATCAAATTTTATAGCTAACTATTTGATAGAAATAAACTTTTACTTGTACTTCTATCACTTAACATTAAACCAACCTAGACTTATCATCCACAATATCATACGTACTGTGACATTTAATCAGTCTTCCAAGTTGTAGTATTTGTACTTTCTACTTATGCAGTAGAGACCTCAATCTAAAATTCCCACTAAAGCACCTGACTAAAGGAGGAAGGAAAAAAAGGAACAGAAATAAAAGAAACCATGACCCATTCTCCTCACCCCTTACCCCCAGCCCCAGAAAACTACCCCAATGCCCCTTGGGTTTACTTGCATAAAGAGCACTTCTCTAGAAGCCGGTAACAGAGACAGACAGCTGAGGACGTACACCCCTGCATATGTACATAAGGAGAGCCATCATTCCAAGAGGAAATTCCAGTTCTACTAGTTCCCATGCCCTGTCTAGTTCCACGCCTTATCCTCGATGTATTCAGAATCTTGATGACTAGTATGTAGTATTAAACTGTACATTAAGTAAAAGCATTCTGTGCATTCAAATCTCTTAGCCTGAGCACAGTTTGTAAGTAAACATTAAAATGATTCCGGGATTTGCCCACTCTACCTAGACCACTAAAGAAAGAAATGCTGAGAAGAAAGATGTAATTAGCAAATCACAGCAAAAAACAAGCAGTGATCTGTAGACCTGAAGAAATGAACACCCTGAAAGTTACTTGTTTTCACTGCCAATGTCTTTCCACCTACTTCCTTTCCTTATTGTCATCAGCCTCTCAAAACAGCTTCTGGAAACCTCCATCGCACTCCTTCCTACGGTGTTTAAAAAAAACAAGAAATTCCCCCAAACTTCTTGTGCATTCTGCTGTTGTGATTCTTTTTTGTGTTTACATTAATAAGCTAGCTTTAAAAAAATGTGCCATGAGGAAAGTAAATATACATTTCCTTTCATTAACTGCTATATCCAAGTACACAGCAATATCATAAACATAGTGCACGCACAAGAAAGTTTACTGAGGGTTTCCCTTTCCAGCCTTTAACCCTTGATAATCCAAAAGCATAAGAGGAGGTCTTAAGCATCCAAAACGTCCTCCCTTCCCTAGCCTAAGATACTCACCTTTAGGAATTTGGTGATGATGTCCATGTCTTTGTGATCATCGCCTTTCCCTAAAGACTCCCCGAGGGCCTGAAGAAAGAGCAAAAATGCTTCTGTTCATTAGCACCGAGAACAGCTGAATACACATGATGAACACCAGTCTACACGTGGCTCTTTGTCACACATGTTGTTCCATTTTTATTTAAAAACCTCATGGATTTTCTGGATAGGTTAAAAAAAAGCGCTGATTTGCCATTTAAATTTAGACAGCATGTTATCTTTTAGGAATCAAAAGACAAGGAGGGGTGAGGCAAGTGACTGCCAATGCCTATGACATTTCTTTTGAGGGGGAACAAAAATGTTCTAAAATTAGATAGGATGATAGTTGCACGACTTTGAGAATGTATTAAAAAATCAAAGTTGTACACATTAAACGGATAAATTGTATGTATGTGAATCTCAATAAAGCTGTGAGAAAAAAAACAAGATAGAAGAAAAAAAGCCCATAAGTGGTTGCCCACACCAGTTATTGCAGTAAAATTTAGGAACCATAGATAGGTGTTGGAGGAGGGAGGGGATTAAAATGACATCCTCCCTCAACTATGATCTCAGAGAGACAGTGACATGCGCAAGAGCCAGGAATGAAAGGAAACAGGAAAGTAATGGTTTATGCTTCATTAAGCATTAAGAACTTAAAACTAAGCCATATTTTTTTCACATGCTAGATATTCACATGATACAACCATGCTTTTTAATTAAAATTACATATATCACTCCATATGCAACACTGTGGCAAAAATTAGAAAGCGAAGCATTGCCAAGTGTTGGCAGGGATGGAAGGACACGAGACGCTCACACGCTGCTGAAGCAGGTGTAGACTGGGACAGCCACTCCAGAGAGCAACTTGGCAGCACTCAGACAAGTCAAATACACATATACAAATCCCTTGATCCCACTTCTTTAGGCCAGGGTGGTTATGCACAAGATTGTTGGTCACAAAGCTGTGTTAACAGTGAGCTGGGAACCATCTAGCGGTCCGTCATTATGGGAGAACAAAAAGTAAAATGTAGTGAATGCCATAATATATGGAATATTACAGAGCAATTAAAAGCAAAGGATTAAAAGTACATAAAGCATCAAGGATGGGTCTTAAGAACATGGTGCTAAGTGAAAAAAAGTAAAAAATAAAGAATTTCACAGCACAATTATCATTTCTATAAATAAAAAAATATGTGCACACAAAACACCACAAGCTTTACAAGAACACCAGCAAATTAAAGGGTGCACATCCAACATATCAGAATGATTACTTTCGAAGGTAAGTAGTAGGGGAATGTGAATGGAGACTGAGAAAAAGAAGAGTAAATAAATAAAAGCAAGAGACAAGGCCAGGCATGGTGGCTCACGCCTGTAATCCTAGCACTCTGGGAGGCCGAGGTGGGAGGATTGTTTGAGCTCGGGAGTTTGAAACCAGCCTGAGCAAGAGCGAGACCCTGTCTCTACTAAAAATAGAAAGAAATTAATTGGGCAACTAAACATATATAGAAAAAATTAGCCGGGCATGGCGGCGCATGCCTGTAGTCCCAGCTACTTGGGAGGCTGAGGCAGAAGGATCACTTGAGCCTAGGAGTGTGAGGTTGCTGTGAGCTAGGCTGACGCCACGGCACTCACTCTAGCCCCGGCAAAAGAGTGAGACTCTGCCAATCAATCAATCAATAAAAGCAAGAGACAAAAGACGGGCCTTTGGCACTGACCAAAAACAGCAGGGTGCTCTGCACAGAAAGATGGGATCCACTCACCCACCTGCTCCAGAGGAAAAGGGGTGGGGAGGGAAGGGGCTGGGCTGGGCACAGAGATTACCTCTAACTCTTCGATTGTGGTGTTTTCTTCATGAACTTTCAAATCATTCTGTGTGTCTTCCTCTCCAGGCTCCTGCCCACCCACGATCTCATTGAGGTACTGCTGATCAATCTTATCCAAAGCTGCTTTCAGGTCATTCCTCAATCCCTGAGAAAGGTGGAAAAGTACATTATGACATTTCACTGATGTTTCACCTGTGATTTTTCATGAACAATATATACAATCCATTTTTTTCTCCACAAGCAGTTAAGACCTTGGCAAAACTAGGGACTCGAATGACATCAATTTATTTTACGTCTAAAATTACTGTCCATTTAAAGTTAATTCTTATGAACACACTTAAATTCAAAGAATGTATGCACAATGCCAAGTCTGATAATGGGAAAAATAAAATAGATGTGAATGACAATTTCAAAAGAGAATCTTCATAAATGCCGTAATTTCCTAATGAGGATTAATGAAGGTGACCAGGTCTCCATCAGAGTCCCCAGCCCATGTTCCCAGTTCACTGACAATGTCTAACCTCATTTCAACTACTCTCAACACCCAAAACATTCAGAAATGTCAATGGAATAAACTGGTGTCTCGTCTATATCCCAGGCTTCAGCTATGTTTCTAACAAACCAGCAAATGCCATGTTTCAGGCATGTTCAGTTTATGACCATTTAATAAAAAATGGAAGCCTCAACTTCCTAAACATGAGTGGGATCAGCTGCAAGGTTTGAGAGCCAGGGCACCATGGCCATGAGATGGCCGTAGGGCAATGGTTGAGAGCAGCTACCTGGGCTCGAATCCTTGCCACTGACCAGCTCTTGGACAACTTACTTACCCCTGTATGCCTGTTGCCTCACCTATAAAATGGGAATAATAATACTATCTACCATGAAGGTTATCATGAGGATTTCATTTTTTATTTTATTTAACATTTTCTGTGTACTGGGACTGTTCCAGAGTCTTACAAACATCAAGTTATTTAAACCAATTCATAAATGTATAGTGCGTTTTCAAAAGGTCACTGGAGCACAGTAAGCATTCAATAAATGTTAACTTCTAATGTTACTATATAGAAGCATCTGATCATTGTCTACTGTCCTTTCACAAATACAGAAGAGAAACATTTAACTCAAAACATTTAATTTACCATTCACTGAGTACCTGCTATGTATGAAGTATAATGCCACATGTTCCCAAAGGTTATCTCATTTAATTCTCACTACTCCCCAGTGAGCCAGATATGAGTGCCTCTATTTTACAAGGGAGGATTATAAGGTACAATGGTCACATAGCTAACAATCCAGAAATGGGATCCAGTCCTTTGACTCCTGTGCTCTTTCCTAAAAACCTCTGCATGCAAGGCACTAAACTTGGCATACAAAAGTAAAACAGCCTTTGCCCAGCAGGAAGAGATACATATGCACGTACTCTAATACTAATGAAATATAGTAAGTGCACTAACAAAAGTTTAATTGTAGGAGCACTGAGAAGGAAGCAATTAATTCCAAATGGGACCAAGGATAGGTTCAGAGAAGAGACATAATCTTTGAACTGTGTCTAAAAGCGTAAGGACAAGATTTCAACCAAGGCATACAAGAGAGGAACACAGCAGGCATAGGAAAATCATCATTGCGGACACGGAGGACAGAAAGTGCTCAGGCAACTATCAGTGTTGTGGGGCTGGGATGGCAACGCTGAGAAGTGAAGCCGGAAAGTGGTTTTGCAACGAATGAGGAAAGCAGTGAGAAATCCCAGGCTAGCAAAGAGCACGTGGAGCAAGCGGGGCCGGCCAGCTTGGGTATTCCTGCCATTCCGATTGAGATGCCAGGCATGTAGGCGAAGACACTAGCTTAGAAGACCAGTCCAGGCGAGGCTTCAGAGGACTTCAATCACAGCCTTCACCTGGCTGCAATCACACGAAAGACCCCAAGCAAACACCTGCCTGGTCCAGCCCAATCAAACTACAGAACTGTGAGAGATATTAATAAATTATCTTAAGCTACCAGGTTTCGGGGTGGTTTGTTACAGTCACAGATAGCCAAAAGAGATTTTATAATAATAAATCCTTTTACACTACTAAGTTTTGGGGTGGTCTATTACACAGCCATAGATAACTACATCTGTCTTTCAGCAATTGATAGAGTAAGGAAATAAAAAGTTAGGAAGGCCACAGAAGATCTGAACACCACCGTCACAATTGACATTTGTAGACCTGCATAACCAAAGCAAAAACATACTCTTTTCAAGAGACCATGGAATAGACCCTATGCTGAGCCATAAAACAAAATCAGAGCCTTAGAGCCTTGAATGTAAAAGCAAAAACTTAATAAAGCTTTTAGAAAAAAACATAAAAGAATATCTCTTCAAGACCTTGGGACAGGCAGTGATTTCTTAAGCAGGACACAAAAAGCAATAACCAGAAAAGGTAAAATTGACAAATTGGACTTCATCAAAATTTAAAACTTCTACTCAGCAAAAGACTGCTTTAAGACAATGAGTAAGCTATACAGTAGGAGAAAACAGTCACAAAACACAGCTATATATCTGACAAAGGACTTATCTCCAGAATATATAAAGAACTGTAATTCCTCAACAAAAAGACAAAGAATACAATTTAAAAATGAACAAAAGACTTTAACAGACACTGCACAAAAAAGTCTACGAAGAAATGCTTATCATCTTTAGTCATCAGGGAAATCTGAATAAAGCCACAATGAGATACTAGTACACACACAAGAGAATAGTTAAAATTAAAAAGACTAAGAATACCAAACTGTGATATTTGAAAATGTCTGGCATTTCTCATGAAGTTAAGCATACATATCCTTTTATTATTCGGCAATTCTACTTCTAGGTCTCTCCCCAGGAGATATAACATATTTCCCCAAGAGAAATAATGTAGTTCCAAAAAAGATTTGTGCAAGAATGTTCACAGCAGTTTTATTCCTAATAGCCAAAAGCTGGAAACAAACTGTGACATATTCATACAACTGAAGATCACTAGGAAATGAAAAGGAAACTAGTGATACCCGCAAGGACACGGATGAATCTAAAAGCTGTTACGTTGAGAAAAAAGAAGCCAGACATGTACTCTATGAATCTATCCATATGAAATACTACTAGAACAAGCAAAATTTAATCTGTGGTGAGAGAATCCAAAAGGTGCTTGCGCAAGAGTGGAGGAGGAGGGCTGTGGGGACTGGCTAAGAAAGGGCAATGGGGAACTTTCTTGGGTGATGAAAATGTCCCACACCTTTATACGGGTAGTGGTTATATGCTTGCATGTGTTTATCAAAAATGCATCAAACTGTATGCTTAAGATATGTGCTTTTTAAAAAATAATGAAAATTTACATTAGCAGTAGTAATCTGACAACTTTATCTTTGCATTTTCACCTGTAGTAATGCAATCAGTCAGACTCTATTCTAGTTTATGCGGTATAGTAGCATTTTTCTAGCTTTTTTCTGATCTGTTCTTACCTTGTTAACTTCTGGTGTGAGGATCTCTATTTTTCTTAAACGCTGAAAAGCATCATAATCAGTTTCTCCAAATAGTCTGATTGGTTCTCCTCTTTCTCTCAATCTTCTGATAACCTATAAAGTGAAACAAATGCCCAATTATTTAACTTTTGAGAGAAAAAACAAATTAAACATCTCAAAACAATTTGTATATTTTTTAACCTTAAAACTGAAACCTGGGTTTAATAAAACTAAATTATGCAAACACATTTCTGAGTGAAATATAAAATCCTTCAAATATTCTCATCAATTATGCTAAAGACGTCTACGAATGAAAGAGAAAAATCAAATACTTTAGTTAAAAATCTATTAATATTTTGACTCAAATGTCACTATTTATGACCAAATACCTCCTAGAAAGCCTATAAATCTACAATTCAAATCTAAAGCAAACCCCTAATATAAACCATCCCTTTTTCTGTAAAACAAAAAAAAAAATTACTTTTTGCAAAAGAAAAAGTGAGGGGATAAGCTTTTGGTCCTCATTTTTCATAATTATAACTGTTCTTAGCCTTCTTCTAAAAAATCAGAAGACAATAGCAATCCCTTATGTTAACATATTTTAAGTGACCAAACACTTGTTTTCAAATGTAGATGCTTGCCACCAGAGGGCGGTGGCTCATGCCTGTAATCTCAGCACTTTGGGAGGCTGAGGCAGGAGGAGCAAGCCCATCACTTGAGGCCAGGAGTTCTAAGACCAGCCTGGGCAACAAACGAAGACCCTGTCTCTACAAAAAAATAAAAAAATTAGCCGGGCATGGTGGCACACATTTGTGGTCCCAACTACTCAGGAGACTGAGGCAGTAGGATTGCTTAAGCCCGGGAGTTCAAGGCTGCAGTGAGCTATGATCACGCCACTGCACTCCATGGGCAACAGAGTAAAATCCCATCACTTAAAAAAAAAGAAGGAAGGAGAAAAAACAGAAAATATAATTAAGAAAATAAAGGTTGATCCAAATTTTAAAAAGTAACAACAAACATCAAGACTTTTATGTGGAATCATAAAATAAATAGAAAGCATTGGCAAGGTTCCCATTGGGTTACCAGAAGTTTAAGATTAAAGTAGAAATTTAAGAGGTCATCTAATGCTATCTCCAATCAAATGCAGAAATAACCTCAAAAATGTCCTTGTCAGATTTGTGTCTGACAAGTGACAGGAATCATCTCTCTTCATGAAACCTTCCATCCCATTTTTGACAGACACATTTTGCTTCTCAAAACTGATATCCACTTCCCTCAAACTTCTACCCATTTATCCTAGTTCTACTTCATGAAACTGCAAAAATATTCAATCTTGTTCTAAAATTAGATATGTTTTCAATGGACTTTTTAAAGTGTCTCTAATAATTCTTCTCTTCACGCTAAGTATCCCAAATATCCTTCCCCCAATTTTCACATGATGGTTTCCAGAGTCAGTCATCATTCCTCTGAAAGTTTCCTTTTGTGTAATGTCCAGCCTAAAAATGTGGTATGCAGAACTAAAAAATACTGCAAACGTCTCAATCTATGAGAAGTACAAAACATACAATCTTTCCACCTAGACATCATACTTCTATCACTTACATTTAGCCCTATTCACACTAGAGAGGTACACAACAGGGACAGACTGCTGAGGGTGCACAAAGATTAAAGACGACTGACTGAGTCAGGGCCAATCAAAGATGAAAAGAACCTAAACAGAAAAAAAGGGAATTTGAGCTAGTTATCACTTTAAAACATTTCTTAAAATCAGGGGCTAATATAACTTAGGCCAAGTTATGTGGACTATGTAATTTTTTTGCAGATCAAAAATACGTTATAAATATATAATAGTATAAACAGCTACTTCTCATCTATCTGGGATTCTGTAACAGTGGTTTTGCCTAAGGCAAGGTAATAAATGATTTGACCTCAAAATTCCTTTTAGTGCAAGAATTCTATTATTCTAATTTTTTAAATAAAGAAACTGAGATTAAAAAAAAAAAAAGGTGCCACAGAGAACAAAAGGGATATCAGCGAAAGAACTTAAGCCTCTGAGTCCTCTTTTACTATTTCAATAGAAGCTCCCTGCGTGAAGGCAGGAACCATATCTTCCCCACATTCTGTTCAGTGTTTGACATACAACTATTAGTCAACGATTTAAAAATATTGGAGCCTACGAAAAGACCAACTTCTTAAAAGTACTTTGCCTTTTAATCCAAACTTTTCGATGTTCAAAAATATAAAGCAGATTCTAAAATATAAAACTTTTTGCTAAATCATAAAGTAACAGAATTCTAAAACATGTGAATGACAAAGGATTTTAAATATTTCCATAATTATGAAATACATGCTCAGTTTAAATACAAAGTTAATTAAAATATAAAGAAAATACTTTCTATACATATAAAGAATGAGCTCATAAAGGTAATGGAAAAAACACTATTATATCATGTTTTAACTCTTAGGGATGGGGGAAACCTTTCTAAGCATGACACCTAAGGAAAAAACATAATGAAAAAGAGTTTGATGTGATCACATAAAAATTTAGAACTTCTGCATGGCAAAAAACAAATGTCAGGCTGATAAAAAATATGCACTATGTGTACATCTGACAGATGTACACTTATGAAAATAGGCTAACACCTTTAATATATAAACACGTTGACTTATAAATCAGTAAGAAGACCAATTTCATGATATAAAAATAGCAATTCCACAAAAGGAGACATTAGTGACCATGGAACACATAAAAACATGTTCAATTTTAATAATCATTAATGGAAAGTTTCAAGTTAAAACAAGATACTTTTTTCACTGACCAGTCTGTCAAAAATTTAACGTAACAGTAAGACTGCTTTCAGATTGGCAAAGGCTAAAACATTTTAGAATAAAAACTTGACAGAGTTGCTAGGAAACTCGTACTCTTACAAATTTATGGGAATTAAATTGGCACAGCTTCTTTGTAGGACAATTTGGTATACTACCAAAAATTAAATAGACACTCTTTGCCCAGAAACTCCTTTTCTAGGGAATTATCCTACTGGTAAACTCACGCAAATGTATCAAAATATACGCACAAGAACATTCACGTTAGCATTGTTTGTAACAGCAAACAACTGAAAGGAACCTAAATATCCATCAATAAAAGGTTAACTTAACAAATTACAGAACTACTATTAAAAACAATATTTAAATTTATTGAGTACTTACTAGTAAGTACTGTTCCCATCATGTATTACCTCATTTAATCATAAAAATCTCATGAGGTAGACCCTATTATTGTCTTCATTCATACATAAGGCAATCAGGAAATAGACTAGGTAACTTGCCCAATGTCACATATGTACTGTTAAAATTTTCATCTATATACACACACCCCCCAACATAAAATGGTCTTCGAAATGTATTTTCAGTGAAAAGACCAAGGCACAAATACATATAATCTCACTTGTGTGCAAGGGGGATAAAAGTATACACTTGCATACTGATGCTAAGTGAATGACTCCGGATAGCAGAGGGGCTGAGAAGTGACTGGGAGTGGGGGCAGAAGACAGGAAGAAGGGAAGACATTTTTGTTTTATACCCTTCTGTATACATTTCAATTCTTTATATCACATGAAAATCTTGAAATCTGGGTTTAAGTAAAATCGTAACTGATTCTGAGCAGGGTATGGACAAACACTACAAGTGGAAGTATAAACTAGTACAATATGTCTAATATCTACAGAGCCATTTGGTAACATGTATCAAAAGTCTCAAAAATATACACAGTCTTTGTCCTAAAAATCACACATTTACAAATTTTTCCAAAGGAAATAATCGTATATTATTATGCATGCAATGATGTCTATACAAGGATGTTTGTGTTAGTACTATTTATAACAGGGATATGCTGAAGTAATCCAAATGACTATTAATAAAGAAATGATTTTTAAAATATTGTGGTGCAAATAGGAAATTGTTCAGTCATTAAAAATTATGTAGATCTCTATACTCTTATCTGGAAAGATGTACTATTAAACAAGGGAGAGAAAAGTAGGCTACAAAATAATATACTATTTAAAATAATTTAGGCAGATAATTTACATATATTTAGAATATATACATCTATCTAGAATACTCATGTTTATTTTTTAAAGTTTACAAGGATATACTCTAAGAAAAGATAAGAAAAGCAGAGATTAACTTAGAACTTCATGAAGAAAACTGTTTAGCCACACAGTATTTTTAGGTCAGTAAATCATCTTATATAAAAAATGACATTTAACTTATTGGAAAGAACTAGAGATAAATGTAAACGCTGTGGAGATTTCTTTTTTTTTCCCCCATGAAACACTCATATATAAACTTACCTCTTGCCTAGAAAGAGTCATGGGTAATTTTTCTTCTGCCAGTTCGAGTTCTAATACTGGATTCGATGAAGTTAATGGTTTCTGGTCCTCCTCTTTTGGCTGTATCTGTATTAATAGCCAAGAGAAATGAAATTCAGCTTTTAAAATACAGTTAATATTTATCATTCCATTACCTTAGCTTTTCATGAAAATTAAACATGTTTTAAATATTGAAGGTTTCCTAATGTTCCTCTGAGGAAAGAGCTCGCAATAAATTTACATGCTTTTAAGAGCTTATCAAACATATCCGTTTCAGGGACATCACAAGTAAAGAGCATGCACACAGGAGATGGCATTCTTGCTATAAAAAAGTGGCATGACTATCGTGGTTTCTAAAATCTAAATTTAATAGGGCTAAAATCTGCACTGTCTCCCCAGATTCTAAAGAACTGTACTTTTTTCTTAAAAGCAACCAACTTGCTTCACCTCTTAAGAAAATCGTCTCACATTCTTGCTCAGCTTCAAAATGAAAACTAAAAAACTGCTTTCCAACAGAAACCTGTGAAGCTTCACCTACTAGCTTTTTCCCATCCTGCTTTTCAAAAGGTTATTATTCCAAATGCAAGGAAATCACTGTTAGACATATAGAAAAATTCAGTGCTCTACAGAATTGGCCCGCAAACTGAGCGAAAAACCTTGTAGAAAAATAATGAAAAAAGCACCTCTCTACTCATGCCACCCAAGGAAAGAGTGGACCCTCTTGTTTATAACCACCTGCAGGGAAAAAAAACTTTTCACATATTTTCTCAAATTTTCTGCCCAAGTTACAGTTTAGGAAAACAGCTAAGCAATTTATAAGCCCCATTATAATCTGTGAACAGATACTGAAACATGGTTTCCCACCTGACCGTAAGATAAATCTAAAATGCTGAAAGAAGCAGTAAGACGAAAAGAACATTAAGAAAATCAACATCAAGGAAAAAACTCAGATTCAATTAAAAAAGGCTATATGGTGAAAATCATATAACTCGTGATTCTACAGTTTATGGTTAAAGGTTATGTTTATCATAACTAATTGATACTGAGATAAAATAGAGGTATAAAAAACCTAAATTTTCATATTTTCACAGGCCAAATCAACATCAAGCCTTAAAAAATAGTAGCTAGTTTCTGTAAAGGAATAAACGTAATGCATATTATATTGCTATTACTATCAAGAAAGAAGTATTTAAAACATCTTTATAAAGAAAACCTGTGCTTACTTTTTTAGCATAGAAACAGGTGTTTCTCAAAAAAATCTCAGGACTAAAGCATGTTTAATTATATAATGGCAGTGAATAGCTGTGGGGAAAACATCTAAGATAATCTGTCAGCTGGACTCAAAGTTAGAAGCAATTTTCCTACTATATCAAAAAGTTGAAAAGGTTCAAATTTAGGGATCTGGAAATTTAACAAACTAACAGACTAAACCTATGTAAGTGATTCTTACTCCAGATCAAGTTTGAATTAGACAATCTTGGGCAAGCAAAAAATGAGAACTCTTCTA
>NW_012152951.1:4908967-4934069 GCF_000956105.1 Propithecus coquereli
TCTTAAAATAAGCTAGATATGGAATGGTCTTGGTGAATCTTTTATTAAAAAGATGGTTTATAGGTACTTGTTTTAATGTGATTTGATGTAAAGAGACAAGGAAGCTCTAAATCTTGTATATAAAAGTATCCTCATTGTTAAATCTACAGTCCCTAATTTGAAGGCTTGTTATTATCTGCAGCTCTGCCTCTTGGATATTATTCCATTGACGACTTTGCTAAAATAAAGATATTGCCCTACCTTTATTAATAGTAATTATATCATATTAATAGTACCTCAATAATACCTCCACACCTGTACTTAGCACCTCATAGTTTCAAGGCTCATTCATTCAGGCAACGATCATCAACAGATGCTAAAACCATTATGAGAAAGGCTAATGGCAACAATGGAAAGATCAGGCTGCCAACATTTGAACCCACTGACCAAGCTTGGCATCAGTAAAAGATTATGCACCACCTATGTTATACCATAGGAAGTGCAGAGCATCATCTACAAAGTACTCTTGTTAAACGCAGGAAATAGAGGAATTAGCTAAATGGCAATGCCAGGAAGCAATCATACAAATCTGGTACATTTTACAAAACTAGCCCCATTTCTCTAACAAGTAAACGACATGGGGGAAAAAGAGGGGGAGCTGGAGAAACGAAAATGTCCTCAATTAAAAGAAACCAAGAGCCATGACAATCAATTGCAACAAGCGGACTTTGTGTAAATCTGATTTGAAAAACCAACTGTAAAAACATATTTATCTACAGATTTTCATTCAATTGGGAAATACACGAATGTGAGAGGAGTATCTCATGAGATTAAGGAACTAATTTGACTTTTGTTGGGTGTGATATTTTGGTTATATAAGAACATGTCATTTTCTACAGTTATGTGTTAGGGGAAGAGTATACAAGTTCATGATACAATTTTCTCTATTTTTGTGTTCCTTAAAACTTCCAGAATAAAGTTTTTCTAAAAGTTCATTCATTAATGCAATAAATATTTCTGGACTTATCCACCACACTCCAAACACAGCTTTACAGATATAAAGATGATGATGATACTACCTGGTGTAAAGAACTGATGGTATTACATGAACATCAAAACTACCCTAAGAATGGTGAAGACTTTTCAACAGTATTAATCCCCTTTTAGAAGTGAAAAAGCCAAGCATTAGGTCAGGTAACATTCGCAGGACTTAGTAAGGGGATGAGTAACAGCTAGGACAAAAGCTCTGGTCCTCAAATCCATTGTACTGACCTAGAATTCCAAGCTACAGTTCTTCACTCCCAAAATGTTATTTCAGCATCCAAAATTGTTCCTTTTGATTATGCAGTATGTAACTGTTATATTTCAAATAAGCTGACAAATACGCAGTGGTATCCTCTCAGAGAGGACCAATATGTAGGAAGAAACATAAACTGGGTATATTCACACAACAGAATACTGCTCAACAATAAAAGGATAAACAACAAATACATGCAGTAACATCAAAACATCATTTTGATCAAAGGAAGCTCGACGTAAAAGAGTACACAGTATGATCCCATTTATGTGAAGTTCTAGAGCAGGCAAAATTGAGTGGAAAGAAATCAGAACAGTGGTAACTTCTGGAGCAGGCAGGGGGAGGAAATGACTCAAAAGTGGGATGAGGGTAATTATTATGTATCTTGAAATAGACTGGGTTTACATGGGTTACGTATGCCCTTATCAAAACTCATTGAACAGTGCACTTAAGATTTGTGCACGTCTCTGTATGCAAATTTGTGCATACACACGAAAAGAAATATAAGCAAACATTGATTCTAGTTAACGATATGTACGCCAAATTGTTTACAGGTAAGTGTACTGATGTCTACAATGTGATTTGAAATGCATAAAGATCAGCAAATTGTTTTCATTACCCTATCTGCAGCTGAAAAACACCTGTCTCTGTGGTACTGCTATTCCTGCAGAACTGCCTCACCTGTGGCGATTTCAAATGGTATCCCAGCTTTTTATAGTTAATTTGTGACCATCAAAATAGTCAATACCCTCCTATCACCTGTCCTAAAATGCCCTGCCTGGTACAACTATTCTCAGGTAAATGTAGTTTCTGCATTGCTAGGCGGATTGATGAATGGACAGAAGGATGAATAGATGGAGAGTTACATGATAAAGCAAATACAGTAAAATGTTAATTGCAGCTTTAATTACAGAATCTAGGTAAAAGGCATATGGGTGTTCACTGTATAATTCTTTTAAGTTTTCTGTATGTTTGAAAATTTTCATAGTAAAATGTTGAGGGGAAAAAAGTCTACCTTGCAGATGTCAAAATATGGTATCAACATGACAACAAACTCCCCTACAACACTGTTTTTTCACAATCATAAAAAAAACTTTCAAAAGATCCTTGCTGACTACTACTGAAAGAGAGGAACTGGACAGGATTACAGGAGACTGTTCCACTTACAGGGATAAATAAGTGTGAAAAAAGGCAGGTTTAAAGAACTGAAAAAATGAAAAAGGTTCAGTAGAGCTGGAACATAGTGTGAGGGGTAATGACATTGGAGTTACCAGCACAGAAATGACTAGTTCTTGATCTTTCTGAGTCAAAGATCCATCTAATAACATTGTAAACAGGGGGAGGGGAAGAGGGTCATATACACATGTACATGCTAAATTTTAAATTAAATTTCAACGAGCTGATGGATACTGGGAAGTCTATCCAATGTGTCCACTTCTTAATAAATCTCCCAATATCAATGGTAACTAAAATCACAGAGGTGAGTACAAGATTTGCTAAAGAGAATACTCAGTGTGAAGGGGAAATGGTTGGGCTTGAACTTTAAGAAAAACCAACATTTTAGGAACCAAAATAAAATACCCCAGCCTGTAAGGGAGATCAAGAATAAGCAGGCTGAGAAGTAGAAGGAAAAAGAGGAAGCTGTGGTATAAAACATGACAAGGGAAGAGCTGAAGATGACGGCCAGTCAACAATGTCAAATGCTGCCAGGTGGGTTAATAAAACACAGAGGTCACTAGCTTCCCTGATTAGAGCAGATTCAGTATAATGATGAAGGCAGAAACCAGACTGCCTCAGGTTAAGGAGTGAGTGGGAATTAGAATTTATTTTAAGCAGCTGGCTGTAAAGAAAAAGAACAGTATATGTATCTTGTTAGAGACAGGAGACATCTGCATGTTTCAGTGCTGATGGAGATAAGCCAGTAGAGAGACCGCAGACACAGGGACAAAGGGAGTAACTGATATTAAGGTCCCTGATGATGCTAAAAAAGATGAGTTGTGACCCACCACATAGATGGAATGTTTGACCCAAAATATAACTGAAACCTCATCCATTTTAACAAGGAAAAACTTGAGGAATTTCCTGCCTGTTGGTTTCTATTTTCTCTGGAAAACTGAATGCATGTTCCTTAAGAAAAGGACCAAGCATTATTTTTTTTTTTAACCCTCTGAGGCACTGTATAGTATCTTGTATGTACGAAACATTCAGTAAATATCGAAGTAAAAAAGCTAAAATTCTACACAAAGCTCATCCTTAGAACTACCAGCAGTAAAACTACTCCCCACTGAGTTCCTAGACCAGCCTGGCTTTCCACATAAATGAGGCTTTGCCTTCAATGAAGATTTACCAGAACCGAGCTCCAAAGCGTTTGTATTCTAGCAACGCAGACGCTACACTGACCTCGGGGTAGTTATACCCGGAGGACATTTTAGGACAGGTGAGAAGAGGATATTTTAGCAGTTTCTCCTCAGTTTGACAAAGAGGCGCTCGCCAGTTAAGCATCTGATTTCAACAATCACAGATTAACCATAAAAAGCTGAGATACCACTTGAAATGACAAAAGATGAGACGGCTGTTCTGGAACAACAGTACCACATAGACAAGTGTTTTCCAGCCACAGATAGGGTGGGGAAAGCCATTTCCTGATGCCCACGCGGCGTTTTGTTTTTTATTTTAACAAAATGGACTTAAACACTAAAACATGAGGGAGGGGATACAGCCAAAGCCTCGGGTTTTCCTGCAATTCCCACGTTTCCATCCCTAAGGCTCCCGAGTGAGGTGCCCAGGGGTGGACCGAGGGTGAGGGGGTGCCTTCCGGGTATGGTGGCAGGGCTCTCGCTAAACCCTACCCCCGCCCCAAATCTTTTCGGTAACCATCACCCCCAACACCCCGACACACATACGTATACACACATACCCACCCACCCCCACACACACACTTCCAGCCCCAGCCCCCACGACCACAGACAGGGGTCCTCACCACCAACAGGTTCCTGTCCTCCACCAGCTGCCGCTTCCGAAGGATCTCTGACTTCAGAATGTCCATCTCGCTGCCCGGGTTTTAGGTCGAGTTTCCGTCTCCGGCTCCTCAGACCCAGCCTCCCCAGGCCAGCGGCCGAGAACCCACCGTAGGCTGCACAGCCAAGCCCAAACACCGAACGCCAACAGCTGCTCCCGGCGGAAGCTGAGGTGAGCGAGAAAGAAGGGAAGAAAGCGCTCGGTGGCGTCTGTTATTGGCGAAGCGGCGGCGGATGGCCGCCCCCTGGCGGCGCCCTCCGGCAGCGCGCCTGTGTATCTCCCGCTGATAGGCAGAAGTGAAAGCGGATTGAAACCCAAGTGTTCTGAATCGTGTTGAGGCCGGTGTGCTGCATTTTTTATTGTTACTGTACCCGCTTGCACCTGCTAGTTCAGCTCCAAAAGCCTCCTCGTAGAACACCCCAATTAAGGCAAGATCCTTACTTATTATATTTAGAAGTTCATATCAGGATTTCTGAAGTCGCTTGCAAAAATTAATGTGCCAGAGAGTGAGAAAAACCTAAATAATAATACTAGTTCATATGTACATAGTGAAAGGGCAGTGTGCATTGCTGGCCTGTTAAATTTCCTGGGAAGTTAAACAGTTACATCCATTTAAGGCATTTCAGAAATAAATTCGTCTCTACTCCTTCAGTTCTAGATTGCTTACATATATCTTGGTGATAATTGAGCATTTACCTCAAGCTAACTGAAGCCGTGTTTTTTGGTCATGTGTTCAGCAATCAAGATGTTCAATGACGTGATTGCAGATGTAATCAGAAATTCTTTTTTTTTTTAAGTCCAACCCAAGAAAAAAATTAAATTGGAGGGAAAAAAATTATGTCAGAGATTTTTTTTAAAGACCCTAAAAACTGCTTGCATTTATTTTTGGTTCCATGCCATTGAAGCATTTTTTTTCAAAAAAATTTTAGTTGTTATAATTCAACAGTATTTGACATGTTAGTTTTTCCCACTCAAAAAAGTGAGGAATATCATCCAGTTCAGTGAATTGATAATGGGTAAGATGGTTTCTCATAACAAAAGATCATAGAGAATTGTTCATTTCAATTTAGGAAGTTTGGGGGTGGGGGTTGATATTTCATCTAAAAGATATCTGCCTTTTGCCAGAAATAAACCAAGATAGGAAGTTAATTCACTCTTTTACCTAAAACGCTTTGCTGATTTTTAGGGCTTTTGAAAGCTTAAGATATTTTACAAAGAATATGTCCTTGTGCTAAACATGGTGGCACTTTTGCATGGATATCTGTTTCCTGAGTCGCTTATAATTCAATGAGCAAAATAATAATTTATTATCATTTTCCTGATTTAGGGATTAAATGTTATGACATGAAAAAACCTGAAGGGTTGTGATAGATGATTGTAACAATTATGGAAATTTCCAGGGAACACAAAGGAACAGCTGGCCAGATGGGAGACCATCAGTGTAAACTGGAGTAGGTACTAGCTACAGTTAAGAGCCTTCTTTTAAATTTTGATTTTCATTGATTTTGATGTTTATGTAAACATGTGCATTAAATCCTGATTAAGGACTGAGATCAAAGAGTGATAGACATGAGTTCTTGACCAACTTTTCAATATAAAAGAGGGAAAAAGATGACCAGGAGAGTTTAGAAACACTGAAAAGAACCAATCAATTCTGACTCTAAAAGGGAATGTACTCATTTAAAACACATGTGTCCCATTTCAGCACAATAGTTATTTAAAAAGAGAAATATTGTCCGGGGGATGGACACGCTTGAAGCTCGGACTTGGGGGGGAGGGGAGGGTAAGGACAACATACGTAACCTAAACATCTTTACCCCCATAATGTGCTGAAATAAAAAAAAAAGAGAAATATTTGAAACAACCGAAATGTCTTAAATGGCAGAATAGTTAAATTACAGTTCATACATACCACCAAATAACATGGAACCACTAAAAACCACATTTTAAAAAATATTCATTGATATGGGAATGCTCATGGCGTAATGTTTAGCAAAAAAGTAGAATATTCTCTGTTTTGTAACAAAAACATATAACCATAGAATAACGACTAGAAGGAAACGTACCAAAATATCAAGTTGTTATCTGAACAGTAGAATAACTGGTGATTCTTATTTTCTTCTTTATGCTACAGTTTGGTACAAATCCCACCATTTGGGGGGATAAGTCCAGATATCAATCATTTTCTGTTTAATTATTATTCAAATTATTTACAAATTTTCTAGCATGTCTACTTTGGAAATTATATATGATAAATTTTAAATAATGCCTGTAAAAGAAAGCAAAGGATTAGACAAAGAAAATTTTTAAAAATGTTCATAATTATTCAATCCCATATTTAAATATCTTATATATGAGCTCTGTACTACATTAGGTTTGGTGGCCCAAGCAAAAACATAGTTCCTGCCTGGAAGAAATTACCAGCTAGTTGGAAAATCAAGAAATAGATCATGAAAAGTTAAATTTTGTAAGAGGTATATGATTTAACAGTGTATGCAAGGCTATACTAGTCACAGAAATTAAAAAATCAGTCATCTTCTAAAAGAAAAAAACAGTAAAAATCAATATATGATTGCTGAGATTTTCCTCTGTAGGAGTAACTCATCCTAAGAAATTATCTGTCATTTCTGGAGACTAAAGGGAAATGCCAAATTTAATCAGGATCATCTGGATTTGTTCTGCTGCTGTCCCAAAGGATAGAAGGTAGCTTTAAAAAAAAGAAAAGCTATATAATTTAATACCTTAGCATGCCTCAGGATAAGCCGGAGGACTTTTTGAAACAAAGAAAGACTGCTGGTCCCCATCATCAGAAATTTTCTTTCAGTAGGTTTGGGGTGGAACCCCAAAATTTGGTTGCTGTTGATCCAGGGACCACACTTCCAGAACCACCGATCTCATATATTATTTTGTAATCTTCGGGGGTGGGGGAAGGAAGAAAGCGGGTGAATCAGAAATTCAGTCTGCGTGGAGTCTTGAGAATCGGAAGCATGTGGCAGTGTGTCTGCAGCACTGACACAGGCGCAAGAGGTGCCTGTCCTCACACAGTGATGCTCTTTCTGGTAACTTCCTAGTGGGAAGGGGGCTGGCTCCCTTGGGGTCTAGCCACATTTACAAGATGGCTTTGTAGGTTTACACCATAGCGAGTACCTATTCCAATCTGGGACAATCAGAGTCCCTTCTCTGGAAAACTGAAATTGTAACTGAGTCAGTCTTTCCAAGATGTGGGGTATATAAAATGTGAAGTTGAGCGTGGTTGATAGCCATTGCAGTGGCTTGCGCAAGCCAGGTGGTCCACACTGACCCACAAGAACTGATTGTTACATTTTCAAGAATTTACATCAGTTGTTAAACAGCCATTATTAAAAATTAAATAAGTTTACTTATAACTAAATGATATTACAAAGGTAATAAATACACCGAACCTATTACTAATTATTTCACTACATTTTACTATTATTTATGCCCTTGGGGTTATTGACGAGCGTTGTATCTTTGTGGTGGAAACGTTATGTAATGGTGGCTACTCGCGTCTCTTACCAACTCCATGCTTGCAGATGGCACATTGGTACCCTGAAATCAGCCACACTGGCTGTATTGGTTAGGGTTCTCCAGAGAAACAGAACCACTAGGATATATGGATAGTCACAAGAGGAGATTTATTCCGGGAATCGGTCTCACAATTATAGAAGCTGAGAAGTCCCACAATCTGTCATCTGCAAGCTGAAGAGTCAGGAGAGTCAGTGGTGTCTCACTGAGTCTAAGTCTGGTGAGGGAAGGAGAGTGTATAAGTTCTGAAGTCTGAAGGCCCATGAACCAGGAACTCTGATGTCCAAGGGCGGTAAAAGGTAGACATCCAGCTCAAGAAGAGAGAGAGAATTTGCCTTTTTGTTCTATTCTAGTCCTCAACAGATCGGATGGTGCCTGCCCACATTGGTGAGAGCAGACCTTCTTTACTCAGTCTACCAATTCAAATTCTTCCAGAAACACGCTCACAAACACGCCCAGAAATAGTTTTACCAGCTATTAGGGCATCCTGTAGACCAGTCAAGTTGACATATAAAATTAACTATCACAGTGGAAGTATTTACACCGCAGAAATTGGCAAACACTACAAATCTGGGCTCAATCTATTGTTTTGTTGGTTGTCTACCCTTTAAAAACTTATGGAGAAAATGTTAATAATACAGATCAGGGTTTTTCAACCTTGGGCCAGATAATTCTTTATTGTGGGAGGGATGCCCCGGGCCTCAACTCATTAGATGCGGGTAGCACCCCTTCCTTCCCTAGTCGTGACAACCAGAAATGTCTCTGGATTGCCAAATGTCCTTTGAGGAGCAAAATCTCTCTCCAGTGGAGAACCAGTGATAAAAATTAAATTTAAATGTGTCATATCTGTAACCATTACTTAGTAAATAGGACTGAAAAATCAAGGAAATATTCTTCCCGCATTTGAAAACTACTGTCTCATTCAATAAAGAGTCTCTTGCGTCATTGAAAAACAACTGATGTCTTTACATTTATCTTCATTTTTTTGCTTTTGTCTTATTCATTAATTTAAGAAAAAAACATCAGCCAGTATTCATGTCAGAGCTGGACTTGTTCATCAATTGTAATCACAGGTTGGCTAGGGATATAAGTTCTGCAAAAATCAACAAAAGTATTCTATGAGAACCGATTGGCTGTGTGGGATTTATGATAAAGAGTATTGTGTAGTTTATTATTATTTATAAATTCTGTCCTCTGCATCCTTTATCGCAATAAAAATTATATGTACACACATTTTTCCTCCCCCAGAGAGCTAGTTTTTAAACTAGCACAGCACTGGCCACGATGCACCTCTCATGTTGGTTGGTTCCTGAAAAATTGTTTAGCAAAGAAAGTTGGAGTATCAAGAAAGAAGAGAAAAACAGACTTGCAAGAAGAAACATGAATGGCAGACAAGGAAGAATCATCCCTGGGGAGCCCTTGGATTTCCGGTTCTCTGGTCTGGCTTGCTTCTCTGTTTCAAGAAACATGACTGAATCCTTATACCATATTTATGCCATTTTAAGGCGTACTTTTAAAATATACTTTAATGTTTCTGAATTCAGGATGCATCTTACATCTGATGTATTTGTTTGTAGTGAGGACTATGCTTCTCTGCACAGATACTCTCTTCAGGCCACTGTACTCAGCCTGCATCTGCTGGGACTAGCACTGCTGGGGGCATGCAGCAGCACCCTTCGCCAGGCAGGCAGCGCTGCAGGGACGTGCCTCTGTCAAGATTACCACCCTCCTCCCCACGTGCACCTCCAACCAATGACCAACGTGGACATTCAAAGGCCCAGCTCCAGTGCCTCAACTTGAGCCAATTCCAAAGGGTCTTTCTAGCTCCAGGGCTCCCCAGAGAATGACAGGAAGATCTTAGTTGCAACCTCATTGCAGTCCAGTTTCTCCCTCTGCCAGATACTCCCTTCCTCCTTTCCTTACCGATCCAGCTCCGAGAGCATTCCCTAAGAAACCACAACCGCTTGCGTGCGAAGCAAAGAAATGCTTTGACCAATGGGTGCAGGTATTCTAATCCATTTGGCAGGGAATTATTAAATTGGCATTCTAGTTTTCACACCAGTCATTTTCGTGAACATGATTAGTCAGAGTTACTCGTAAGCCTGCCCCAAGTCTGGTAACACCAGGAAAATTGAATTTAAGCATGTTAAAAGTGGAGAAACAGATCTTGGATCCTGGTGGAATCTACAAGTATCAATCAGCCCTGTGAAGCCCAGGCTGGGACACCAGCTGACAGTCCCTTCTTTTCTTGAACATTCTCAGGGATCAGCGGAGGGGGCATCCCATGTGCCACAGCCAGGGCCTGCCTCGACCTTCCTTGACGTTTCTTGTCTACTCTTCCCTCCCCTTCTATTTTCTTTCTCCCAAAGCTTCTAGACTGTTTTATGAGTGGGATGTTTGAAATAAATGTAATAAAGAGGGAGTTCAAAAGAAAAAAGATAGAGAAAAAATTCAAGATTAGGGTTAAGAAAGGAGAAACAGCCAAGGATGCAAAAATGATGGAAAGAAATATGAGAAATACTACCTGCAGCTCAGTAGCAATAAACTTGAAAGAAAGCCTAGAAGAAATGGATGGTGTCCTAACGAAAATTTAAGTTACCAAAATTAACAATAAACAAGTTAAGCAAATAAACAGAGGGAAAGAAAGGTGGTTGTAGATTCCCCCATTTAAAAAGGCACCAGATCCACATGTTTTCACTGTTGAGATCTATGTCTTCATTAAAAGAACAAATAATGCTTCCACGATTTAAGCCAGTTGTTCTCAAACTTTGTGGTCTCAGAACCTCTCTCCATTGCTGCCTTTGTATTTAAACTGTGAAAGTGTGCCTCTTTTAGATAGCATGAAGTTGAGTCATGCTTTTTCACCTAGTCTGATAATTTCTGCCTTCTTGTTGGAGTCTTTAGTCCATGTACATTTAAAATAATTATTTATAGGGTTGGATTTAGGTCTACATTTGTTGAGCTGAGCAAGTGAGCCTTCAGGCAATCCCTGCCCTGGGCACACAAGCATCTCACCTGTTGGCTGAGTAGAGCATATACAAGCTGATGCCACCAAGCCCTGCCCAAAATGCAGCTTCATGAGAAAAATCAATGTTTTTGTTGTTTTATTAAAACCCACTAAGTTTTGGGGTAATTGTTATATAACTATAGTAACTAGAATACCATATTACCTTACTAAAAAGTGAAAAATTCTGAATTCCAAAACCTTTCAAAGGTTTCAGATAAGACCTGTACGCTATAATTTTGCATTTGCACGTCTATTTGTCAACGGAATTAAAAGTTCTTTGAGGACAAGAACTAAGTCTTTTTATCTCGGTACTCTCAGAGCAGGTATCTAAGATTTGGTAGGTCCTCAAGGCATGTTGGTTGAATTAATGTTGAACGGATGGAAGAACAAAGAAATAAATAAACGCAGTTCCAAACAAGTGGTTCTTTTGAAAAATAGTTTTTTAGGAGTTTATACTTCCATTCAACTCAATCCATTGCTCAAGAATGTCTCATTTTTATAATTATTTTCAGTTTATGAGCTATTAAAAGTTTCATTAGTTTTCCTATCTTGTGTTTATCCAAAAATATTATCTATGATGATTACATACTTTATCTATCAAACTATGTTCCAAATTATCCTTGGCTGTTTCCTAAAGTCAAATGCATCTTTAACGATGAAGTATTTTTCCATTACTGAGGATAATCAAAACAATTTAACATAAACTCTGAAGGTAATTCCAAAACAGGAGATCCCATTGTTCTTGCAGTGTTCAAGCTGCAACCCGATGCAATGATACAGAGATGCAGAGATTTTAGCATTCGCAGCAACATCTTTGAAAGAAAAAAAAAAAAACACTAATATGGAGTGTAAGTTCTACTTTGCATGACAAAAATATAAGTTTATTTATCTCATGGCCACACATCATGTCACACATATATGTCAATTTATGAAGAGAATGGGAGGAAAGGAGGTAAAGAGAAAATCCATACACTTAAGTGCACATATAGTAGTAACATTCATCGGGTGTTGGGCAGATGGGGGGAGGAAGGGGTGGGTATATTCACACCTAGTGGGTGTGGTGCACACCGTCTGGGGGATGGACACGCTTGAAGCTCTGACTCGGGTGGGGCAAAGGCAATATACATAACCTAAACATTTGTACCCCCATAATATGCTGAAATAAAAAAGAAAAAATATAAAAAAGAGAAAACCCATAGTGTCATAATGGCATGAATAGGTAATGTCAATTTATTTTTTAACGTTCCTGTTGGGAATACTTATTTTAGCTCTTCCCAGGGAATGTTATAATTATGGGATAGATGAGGCACTACTGTCACAGTGTTGCTGCCCAACATTGGTGTGATCCGACATTAATGGATCCGTGCTGCCCTGCTTCCCTTCCCTCCTTGAATGTAAGAGCTTCTCGGCATAACTCACATTCAGAGGAAACATGGAAGTGACGGCAAGAAAAGTCACGGAAACAAATATCATATAAATATTAACCACAGTCTCTCAAGAAATGCCACAAGGGGGACGAATCTTACAACCCACGGCAGAACTTCTTTCAAAGCTTCTTTTGCTGTCTCCTGCTCTCTGCCGTGGCACAGAGCCCGGCAGGAGCGCGGCCTCCAGGTCCCCTCCTTCTCTCCCTAGTCCTGATCATCCGGCCTCTGTCTCCCGCCTCCTGCCCCTCACACCCTTCGCTTGTGTTCCTCTTCCTGCCGGACCTGTCCCATCTTCTCAATCTGTTCTTTTCTCGTGGGAAACTAGCTCACTGCCTTTTCTCTGTCAACTAACCTGGCCTTGACTTCACTGATTCCCTTTCTCCTCCATTAACCTGGTCCTGTACAATTCTGAGCCCAGGAATACAGCGCAGGTGATGACAGAATCGAGGTGAGGAGGGGGAGAAGCTGTGAATCCTTATATACATATATATTTAAGTATATCTATATGGTTATAACAACATCTTACTGGTGGAATGTTGGATAACCTCATCCATATATCCATACAGTTAGGATATGATAAAGCACATCTTGGCCTGACTACAGACTCCAGCTCAGGGACCACATCTGCACTGGTATGTTTTGCTGCCGCCCTGCTGGGGTATGGGGGAAATTGGTATTGACTGAAATGGATGTGTGACTAGTCCGATGGAGAGCTATGTCATCCCTGTGGCCACCTCATCCCTGAGGTCCCCCTCCTTTAATCTGATATCTCAGCACTTTTCTAGACCTGGAAGTTGCCAAGGGCCTGGCAATGAGTGTCAAGTATCCTCTCTTATGCCTACCCACCCCCTCCCCCGCCATACTCTGAGCCCTGGCTGAAGTTCTGGGGATTGAAGGGTGGAGAAGCTGCAAGAGCAGAAATTCCCATTTGATAGGGTTGCCAAAAAACATACAGGATGCTCAGTTAAATGTGAATTTCATATAAAGAATAATTTCTTAGTGTAAGTATGAAGCAAATAATGCACGGGACATACTTACACTTTAAAAAAAGTATTCGTGATGTGAAATTCGAATTTAACTGAGTGTCCCTGGTTGATTTTTTTCCCCTCTAGATCTGATAACCCCAGTTTATGACATTCAGTGGGAGGTATATCAACCAGGAATAAATACCTTATGCTTCAAAATGGGAATTCTTAGGTGTATGTTGCCTCTTGAGTTGCCCACCAAAATGTACCTACAACGTCAGAATATCAAAACAGCAGTCTCTAGAAACAGCAGGTCAGACAGAGCCAGTCTGAAGCATGAAGATGCTTAAGTAGCCGAAAATGTTTTATTGCTGTATGACAGAGACCAAGTCAGCTTGTCCTTAAAGAGTATATGAGGTTGTAGCCCTGTGAAAATGTACTTGTCAGCGTAACTTATATAGATGAGCTCAAGGTCTCTTCTCATTTCCTGGAAAAGGAGTTGGGAATTTCAAAGCAAAATGCTTGTTGGAATGTTTAAAAATCTGAAGGAAATCTGCATTGCCACACAGAAAACATATAGACCAAAGATACTACCATAAAACGTAACTACATCGATGAGGAAAACTTAAGGGGGATGGGGTAGGCATCACGAAAGTGCTCAAAAGCTCATGATTATTTTTCTTGAAAAATCCAACACAGATGGAGTATAAAAGTGAACATTTGAAGTGATAAATACATTCTAATCTGGCTAATTCTCACTTTCTCATCTTCAATCCTGATCATTCTCATAAAAAAAAGGAATCTCGCTCCAATTCTTAGCAGATATTGAAACCATGGCAGTGTAACTTTGTGACTAAATCATTGTTTTAAAAGCTAGTGTGGAATACATTTACATTTTATTTGTTATATAACTAAAAACGATGGAATGAAACTAGTAAAAAATTATTGGAAGTATATAAATGTATTTACATAGATAATTAGTTACTAATTATCAAACTATGGAATGAGAAGAATCACCAAATCACCTAAGTTTCATGACAGATGTCCAATTTGTTTGTTTTGTTTTGCTGTTTTTAAAAACTGAATTACTCCATAAGGTACAGATCTCATCAAAGCATTCTTGAATAAAGAGTCAACTACAAGGGATTCTGCAGATGAAATGAGAGCCTCTTTGGTCTCCCCAGTTGAGGATCAAATAAAGTTCAGTCAACAGCAGTAGCCTGGTGGGTGCTGAGTGCTTAAGAGCTTCCTGTGCCCACAACCATTCCCCACTGCCTGACTGGCATAAGGACATGGGGACACAGTGGTGGGGGGGGTGTCAATGATGAAAGCAGAGCTCCCCAGAGAACAGAGCAGAGAAACAGGGAGAGGCATTTCGAGTGTGTTAAGACGAATAGGGCAAGATGGAGGCGCAGCTGGGGGCAGAGAGATTGTCCGGCTTACTTCTCCGCTGAAGGATCCCCAAAATTATTTCAGATTTTCAACTATTGGTTTGAAAGGAAGGTCATTCTACTGAAATAGGACTTCAGAGTAAAAACAAGTCCGTTAAACATGATGGAGGAAGTAAACCTACACTCACTGGACCTGGCCACTGCCTCCTGTGTGTCCTCTCCCCTAATCATTGACCTGTCTACACTGAGCTGTCTGAATTCCATTCCAATTTCCCCTTGGGGTTGTAGACGTGACAGCCCATGTAAAAGACAGCCTGACCATTCTAAAAGCCTGCTGAACTGTGTGCTCACTGAAGGCAGGAGCGAGCTCTTAGAGATCTGTATTTCCTACAGGGTTTGAAACCCACAACGAAGTGCTTTGGACATAAGTAGGAGTTTAAGTGAATTAAGGAATGCCATCTCCAAACGGCTACCATTTAAAAATACTAATTAGTATTATATTTTTAATCTCAGAAAGATAAAACAAAACTGAATCACACAGAGATCATCTTGCCCTGACAGTTCTCACAGATGCCTTTAGAACGAGACTAAAGTACGAAGTCAGGGAAGTGTATAATAGACTTCAGTCTCCTGAGTTCTGTTTGGCAACCTGCACGAGCATTAAATTAGCTCTCAGAAAGATAAAACAAAACTGAATCACATAGAGATCATCTTGCCCTGACAGTTCTCACAGATGCCTTTAGAATGAGACTAAAGTACGAAGTCAGGGAAGTGTATAATAGACTTCAGTCTCCTGAGTTCTGTTTGGCAACCTGCACGAGCATTAAATTAGCCATAAGAAAATGAAGGAAAGTCTGCCAACATGTTATGCACGGCAGGGGAAGGAACAAAATGAAATCATATTGACAAAATACGCCTCTCTTTTCTATAGAATTGTCCATTTGATCTTTATCCCAAACCTTCCTTGACCTGAATAACCAAAAATTGAAAATGGACGATATGAGACACATAAAAGGCTATTTGATTACCTAGTCCAATTAATAGGGCTACATGAGCTCCCTGTAGAAATAGTTTCTAGAACTTTGTCTATTCCATTTCTGGTGCTCTAAATGTTTTAAAGTCTTTTTCTGAGGTGCTTATTTCCAGTTAGGCACATCTTAAATACCTGGCAGTTTTTCTGAAACTTCTATTTCCATTTGTCTCATTTAAATTTTGCCCCATTACTCCTGGTTAGACCCTCTTCCCGTCACCATCTTGTAGATAATTTTCATCTTCCTTTTTAGGCATAATTTAACCATGCTTCACACATTAACTTGAGTAGACAGTATATGGTATAAATTACAGAAAACAGCGATGTGTGAAGACATTCCGTGGTGAATAAATTAAAGCATTAATTTCAGACTTATCAAACTAACACTTTTTAAATTTGTGGTTCCTATAATTTTCAGACGTGTTTCTAGAGTCTTGGAAATGGGGGAATTAAATGAAAGAGATTAGTCTGAAATTTCTACCTTTCTTTCATAGGTTGTAGACCAGCCATTCCCGTGAATATTTAAAAGAGGAAGAATGTTAAAAAGAGAATTTAACACAGAGGTCTTGCTCAGATGTAAGGAGATGTTGGCTTTTGTACACACACGTGAAAAAGATTGGGTTTAGCAGTGCATCACATGTAATTGCCACTGGCCTGGCAGTTGGGAGAGAAAGGCAATTGGGAGAGGACTTTATCGCCCACTGAGTGTATGTGCAAATTGACACGAATCTAAATAGAATGAAGGGCTGAATATGTTTATAACGTGAACAGAAGATGTTTAAAAAGGAGAACCTCAAGCATATTTAACCAAAATCTCTATATGCAAAGGAAAAACTTCCCCAGCCCAGGTTCTCCTGGGATCCTGGGAGAACCTGGGATTTCAGATTTCCACAACTGATACAGAATTGAAGAATATGCATGGAACTGTCACCAAGATAAACACACGTGCCCTTCTTTTTAAGCAGTGAAACTTGAGAAATAATCGAGTCTACATTCCCAGTTTTATTTTCTCCATAGCATGTATTTGTCACTGATTTTTTTTTTTTACTGACTTTATTTATTGCCTATCTTCCCCATCCCCACCTAGAACTTCAGCTCCACGAGGACAGAAATTTTGTTCTATTTTGTTTTGTTCCCTTCTGCATCCCCAAGGCCTAGAACACTGCCTGACCCATAGTAGGTAGTCAATAATAAACTCATTTGTTTGGCACTGAAAGATAGCATGCATACTTCTCTGCTATAAAAAGCTAGACAAAAACCCCCAAGATTATTATACTATGGAAAGAAGTTCTTTAAATTCCTAAAGGTAGGCTTTGAGATACTGAGTATTAATCTTTAAAATATAAAGTGGGAAGCGGCTCAAATCAGACAATCTTCTTAAAGGTATGAAAGATGAGGCTCCTGGGGGTACAGGCTGTGTGACTTGTCTTTCTATATTATATCATTATTAATCTGTCATAACACAGGCCTGGTATGATATAATAAGTAAGAGCCAATTGGAAGAGTGGACATAGACCATGCTAGCCACTGGGCAAAGTACAGACATCAGCCTAGGGAAAGAATTTATGAAGAAGACCCCAAAGGCAATCACAGCAACAACAAAAATAAATAAATGGGACCTGAACAAATTAAAAAGCTTCTGCACAGCCCAGGAAACTATCATGAGAGCAAGCAGACAACCTACAGAATGGGAGAAAATATTTGCATGCTACACTTCTGATAAAGGGCTGGTAACTAGAATATATATAGAACTCAGGAAAATCAACAAGAAAAAAAATCAAACACCATTAAAAAGTGGACAAAGGACATAAACAGAAACTTTTCAAGAGAAGACAGACTAATGGCCAACAAACATATGAAAAAATGCTCAACATCTCTACTCATTAGGGAAGTGCAAATCAAAACCACAATGAGATATCACTTAACTCCAATGAGAATGGCTTTTATCAAAAAGTCCCAAAACAACAAATATTGGTGTGGATGCGGAGAGATTGGAACACTCATACACTGCTGGTGGGACTGCAAACTAGTACAACCTCTATGGAAAGTAATATGGAAATACCCCAAAGAACTAAAAGTAGAACTACCATTTGATCCAGCAATCCCACTACTGGGTATTTATTTACCCAAAGGAAAAAAAAAGACGTTCTGTAAAAAAGACATCTGCACTGGAATGTTTATAGCAACAACACAATTCACAACTGCAAAGATGTGGAAACAACCCAAGTGCCCATCAATACATGAGTGGATTAATAAAATGTGGTATATGTATACCATGGAGTTCTACTCAGCCACAAAAAACCAGTGGTGATCTGGCACCTCTTGTATTATCCTGGATGGAGCTGGAGCCCATTCTACTAAGTGAAGTATCATGAGAATGGAAAAACAAGCACCACATGTACTCACCACCAAACTGGTATTAACTGATCAACACTTCTGTGCATATATAGTAGTAACATTCATCAGTGTCAGACAAGTAGGAGGGAGGAGGAGGGGATGGGTATATTCACACCTAATGGCTGCGGTGCACACAGTCTGGTAGCTAGACTCACTTGTAGCTCTGACTTGGGCGTGGCAAAGGAAATACATGTAATCTAAACCGCTGTACCCCCGTAATATTCTGAAATAAACAAAAATTCATTTACTGTTCATAATAATTCTGCGTGGGAGGTACAATTACTAGCCTCAGTTTCCAGATGAAGAAAATAAGGTATAAGAGAACATACAACTGCCAGATCCACCCTTTGCCCTGTTTTGTGACCCTGGAGCTGGCGGGACGGGTAGGCTTTGTCAACAGAGGGCACCAGAGGGGAGCAGCAGGGCCATAGCCTTGGGAAGACGCTTCCCGCACACGTTCTGACCCTCCATTGGGACCATTTAGTGTGGGAGCCCAGAGGACAGCTTGGAGGAGCTCCAGCTGCACGTTCGGGCCACTCTGTCCTTACAGGTAGCTGCTTCTGCAGACCAGCTCTGGCCCTCACCTTCTGGGAAGTCTTTTGCCTCTAGCAGCCTGTGTGTTCTTTGAAGAGGACTGCACCCCAGCCTGGGGTGGGGGTGGAGGGCCCTCCTACTCCCTGATTACTACCCACTCTTTCTCAGCCAAGAGGAAGTGGCTCCAGTTTTGCACCTGCTAATTCTGTACCCCTTAGACACTTTCTTTACCCCTTTTAGTAGCTAAATACCTTCTACGAGTTAATTCTTTACATTAAATGTTCCCTGAATATGTTACTGGTATGGTACTATACTATCTCAGACCCTGAATTGCCCAAGATTATACCACTAGGAAGCAATTTTAAAGCTAGGTTTCAAACCCGGGAAGTCTTCAGCATATACGCTCCAACCTTCCAGCTACACTGTCTGAAATGTTTGGGATAAAATTCAAGTTAACATTCCCTACACACATCGAATGCTGCAGGAAGTATTTACTTACCTGGAAGTTTCATTCAGTGGCAAAAATGAGAATTGCAATATAGGGGTAAGGTACTCAGTTTCACCTCAAGTAATGGCATGGACTAATACTAAATGACCCTAAATTTTAATTTTTCAAATCCCTTTTACATACAGGATTTCACCTGCAAACAACTTTGTGGCATATACAAGGCATATGTTATTATTTCTATAGATAAAGAAACTGAAGCCTACGGGTAGTAAAAATTCGCATGGGTGGTGGTACTCAGGTCTCCTAAATCCCAGCCAGAACCTTGTCTATAATATCACTGTCTTGTCTTGAGGTTTAGTTGCTCTGGAGTCGATTTTACTAGAAGGATAAAAAATGGATCCTTAAATGATCTCCATGTCCTAATCCTTGGAACCTGTGAATGTTGCCTTATTTGGGAAAAAAGGATCTTTGCAGGTGTGATTAAATTATGGGTCTTGAGAAGGAAGATTATCCTGGATTATCTGGGTGAGCTGTAAATGTCATTGTAAGTGTCCTTTGAAGAGATGGGGAGAAGGAGACTTCCACACACAGGAGAAGGTGGTATGAAGACAGAGAGAGAGAGAGAGAGAGAGATTGGAGTGATGCGGCCACAACCCAAGGAATGCTGGCAGCCTCCAGAAGCCAGAAGAGGCAAGTAACAGGAAGAGGCAAGGAACAGCTTTCCTCTGGAGCCTCTGAAAGGAGCTCAGCCTGGTGGACACCCTGACTTTGGCCCAGTGATACCGATTTCAGACTTCTGGCCTCTAGAACTGTGAAAGAACAAATTTTTGTTCTTTTAAGCCACCAGGTTTGTGGCAATTTGTTACAGCACCCTTGGGAAACTAATACACTGACAAATTCAAGTTTAAAAGAAAAGTTTATGTGGATAGAATATAATTTCTTAACATAAAAAGGTTTATAAACCCAGCTTTATTAAAATTAAGACCATTAAGAGTGAAAACACAAGTTATAGATTGTGAGAGGACATTTGAAATACAAATATCCTATAAAAGACTTATATCCAGAAGATAGAAAGAACTTCAAATCAATAAAAAGAAGACCAATACCTCAAACATTTTAAAACAGGCAAAAAACTTGAACAGGCCCATCACAAGAGGGGATGTCCAAATGACCAATAAGTATGAGAAAATGTGTTCAACAACATTGGTCAGTTGGAGGATGCAAATTAAAATCCCAATGAGATAATGAGATACCAATATACCCTCTCCCAAAAGACTAAAATGAACAGGACTGATGATACCAAGTGTTGGTGAAGGCATGGAATAACTAGAACTCTCATGCACCGCTAGTGGGAGTGTAAATCGGTAGAACTACTTAGGAAAACTATTTTGATAATCTACTAAACCTAAACGCGTGCGCGCGCGCGTGTGTGTGTGTGTGTGTGTGTGTGTGTATACACACTATAATTCAGCAATTCTACCAATGGATATGTACACAAGATAAAGGGTGCTTGTGTGCACCAAAAGACATGAACAAAAATGTACAAGAATATCCATCAACAGTAAAATGAATAAAAATTGTGGTATATTCATATAATGAAATAATATACAGCACTGAAAATCAATGAACTACTACTATAGTCAACAACATGAATGAATCTCACAAACACAATGTTGAGCAAAAGAAACTAGACGCAAAATAGTACACACTATATGATTCCATTTATATTAAATTCAGGAATGGGCAAACCCGAGCTATGAAGGCAGAGGTTAGAACCGTGGTTTCCTCCGGGGTTTATCTACTGAGAGGTGCCTTGGGGAAGCCTGCTGGTGTGTTGGAAAAGCTCTAAGGGGGTTACATGGATGCATACATAAGTAGAAGAAATTAATTGAGGCGTCCATTTAAGATTTGTGTTCTTTACTATATATAAGGTAGCTCTTAATAAAAAAGAAAACAGAAAAACTTCATTTTAAAGAAACAAGAGAAAGATATTGTTTAATGCATCATATTTAAGAGTCAGGAAACCAACATGCCATTCTAGTTTCACTAAAACATGGTCTTGTGAAAACTGATTTTTCTATTTGCAAAATTGGAATATTAATATATACCAACTTCATAGAGCAATTAAGAAAATTAGATAACGTATAAATATCCTTGAGTTCCTATAAGAGAAGCCTCAGATAAATATAAGGTAATATTATTTGTGGAGCATTCCAAATCTCATTTTCACTTATGTCATCTCTTATAACTACTGCCTCCTTTCTCTTAAATAACAATCACTAAGATCAGTGAAGTAGATGAGTGTGGAAACTTGTGTTAGGTCAGCAACAATACAGAAATAGAGGCTAAAAGTGGGGCTATTCTTTCCATGACCCTTCTGATGGGTGATTGTCGTAACACTGAAAAGAGAATATTTATACTTATTAAATCTTCCTGAAGGACTCCCAGAATCTACTTAGTGACAGGATATTCAATTCCAGAGAATCCAATCAAAGATTATAAAAAGCCTCAAGCCCAATAATGCCATTCTATTCATCTCCGTTTTGAGGGTTATTAATAAAACATTTAAACAATAATCAAGTTGTAGTCCCATCTATGTACATAGCACGGTTCAAATCATACAGCTCCTCTAAAACCGAGATGTCCATATGTGGTCACCACTAACTACATGTATTATAGCACTTGAAATTTGGCTAGTTTGAATTGGTTTGTCCTTTAAATGCAAAATACATACCAGTTTTGAAACTGTACAAAAAAAATGTAAACTATCTCAATAATATTCTTTTATTGATTACATGTCAAAATGATAATATTTTTAATGTGTTCAGTTAAATAAGATAAATTATTAAAATGAATTTAATCTGTTTATTTTTACTTTTTTTTAATGTGGCTAATAGAAAGGTTTAAATTATATATATGGCTTGTATTGTATTTCTATTGAACAGCAGAGCTCTAAATAAAGATGAAACTTTTCATAATGCTATTCCTCTCGGGATAGAGCTTTCAGAAAGAGCATTTTGAGAATGAATTAGCGTTAAGGTTATTTAATATTCTCTGGCCAAATTACCTGTGTTGGTCAAAGATTAAGACCTACATTTAATCTTTATAATCTACTGGATTTTAGAATGGTCACATAATAAGATGTTTGGTCTACATGATGTCATTGAATATTTGACCACTTCTCCCTGAACTCTAGTAACATGTAAACTTGTGCTTCTGAAGCTTTGGGGGGTTTCGAAATATGAGGCAGAGAAATTACTTTTTTTTTTCGAGACAGTCTTACTCTGTTGCTCTGGCTAGAGTGCAGTGGCATCAGCATAGCTCACTATAACTTCCAATTCCTGGGCCCAAGTTATCCTCCTGCCTCAGCCTCCTGAGTAGCTGGAACTACAGGCATGTGCCATAATGCCTGGCTAATTTTTCTATTTTTCGTACAGACAGGGTCTTGTTCTTGCTCAAGTTGGTCTGAGAAATTAGTAGATCTCCTGGAGAACATTCCAGGGCACCCCAACACAAATGCTATATTTGAACAGAAACAATACTGCTATGGACTGAATTTTGTCCCTTCCCCATATTCATGTGTTGAAGCCCTAACCCCCAGTGTGACTGTATTTGGAAATCACACCTTTAATAGGAGGCAAATAAGGTTAGAAGAGGTCATAAGGGTGGGGCCCTAATCAAATAGGATTGGTAGCCTTATAAGAAGAGGGAGCGGGAGGGGAGGGGAGACAGAGAGAGAGAAAGAGAGATCTTTATGCCATGTGAGGACACAGCGAGAAGATGTCCGTGTGTAAGCTAGGAAAAGAGCCCTCACCAGAAACTGACTCTGCCAGACCTTAACTCCAGAACAGTGAGAAAATAAACTTCTGTTGTTTAAGCCACTCAGTCTACAGTATTTTGTTAAGGCAGCCCAAGCCAACTAATACACTAAGCCTCCTTATCCATGGTTTCAGTTAACCCTGGTCAAGTGAGAGCCAAAAATATTAAATTAAAAATTCCAGAAATAAACAATGAGTTAAGTTTTAAATTGCGTACCATTCTGAGTTGCATGATGAAATCTTGTGCCGTCTAGCTTCATCTCGCCTGGGATGTGAATTATTCCTTTGTCCAGCATATCCACACTGTCTAGGCTACCTGCCCATTAGTCACTTTGCAGCCATCTTGGTTATCAGAACAAAAAAAACGTAGTATTATATAGGATTTGGTACTGTCCCCAGTTTCAGGCATCCATCGGGGGGTCTTGGAACATATGCCCTGAGGATAAGGGGGGACTACTGTATAGACACCTACCATGTAAAGCAATCACATTTTAATGAAATATTATAATTAATCTTAATGCTAATTATGGATATATGCTTTTTATTAGATAAAGGCATGTTGATTTGTATCAAGTGGAGAGTAAATACTTATTGATTTTCTCTAAAAGTTATAGGACAGGCCTAAACAGTGTCCTCTGCACACCATCTTTGGACAGCCAGGTAAAAAGGTTCAAGGAAAAATGACTATTATTTAAAAATACTATGACTTTGACATATTTTATTCTTAGCTATATCAAAAATATTCTCTTTAGTAAATGGAAGTCACATTCCCACTTGAACTGAAAATGCTAAGTTGTTAATATCTTCCCTAGAGATTTGCTTCTTGGGATGACACCTTCACTGATTTCATAATAGTTTAAACATAATAAAATCTCATTTTCTGCTCCAAGGCATGAACAACTTTCAAAGTTCCTTAATCAGTGTAGTACTCAGCCCTTATGGCTTTGGGAATAACATTTTAAAAAGTATTGCAAAAAAGGAAAGAATGGGTATCCAGCCTGAGGAACAAAATAGTATGCTTTTTTTCCTTTAAAAACATCCAAAACATCTTTGGGTTTTTATGCCTGGATTTAAAGAGAGGGGCGGAGGTGTGGGTGGGGAAGGAAGAGATCCAAACAGGGTAGTTGCTTTAATTACTGTTAAAACTTCTAATCCCTTCTACCACCCCTTAGAGTTCCAGGGGGTCTAAGAACTCCAAGAAATCTATACAAAATTTTACTTGTCCCACACACATTTTCTGTAAAAAGGACCCTGAGCTTTGGAACATAATCTCAAAGAAGACAGTGACCAAAAAGGTTAAAAGCTTTTGTTTATGGGGTTTTTTTACTGAATTGAAGGAACTGTTCTCCCTCTCACCTGCAGGCCGGGTTTGAAGCACACCACCTAAGACCTCGGGATGGGTACCCACCCCTGATACCCTAATGGCATGTTGGTTACCCTGTTCTTTGCTTTTGTTTCTGGCTGTGTTTATGCTAGCTGCCTCCAACCCCCACTGCCTTGGCAGTTGTCCCACTCTGTATGTCCCTGTTAAATAAGAGTGGCCCTTGAGTGGCTGTCTCCTCATTTGGGTGGGACCCACGGTGGAACTCATCCCACTTATCAACATACCCTTTTCCCTCTTCTCTCTCTGCCCTTTTGGGACCACCAGAATTCGCCCCAGTGCTGGGTGGGTGGCCCACCTCCTTACCCTTTCGCATTTGGGCTTGGCGGCGGTACTTTTAAGCATGTCACACATCACGTTCCTGCACTGCCGTTCCCAGGTGGTGTAAAATTCCTTTCCTTTCCCGCTCGAAAGATGTTGTGAAAAAGAAATGATGTCTGTAGTGCGCTCTCTGCTCCCCTGAGAAGAATATTACAAAAAACTAATAACAGCTTTGTGTTTAGGGCAATTGTTTCGGCATATTCCCTCCAGCGTCAGAGGCCCCTGCACCTGCCTTGACCTCGGCCTCCCTAGGAGCCCCCAAAGCCCCCGAGCCCCTTCCACCCTCTCGGAGCCCCCCGCCCCAAATGCTCTGCTTGAGCGCAGCTCGGGCTCTTCCTACAGTCCTCCTGGGATGGGGGAAGGAATTGAAGCTCCCTCTTTTCTATACTCTTCTCAACAATGAATTCTAAAATCTCTTTTCATGTCTTGCAGAGCGCAAATGGGTAAGTTTTTTCCTCAAAAAACTTGCCTACAATCGGTGAGTCTGGCCCTGAGGCATCCCAGAGCCCGGGGCAGGCAGGGGGCCGGCCAGGGAGGGTCCCC
>NW_012152951.1:4934513-4999870 GCF_000956105.1 Propithecus coquereli
GCTGGGAAGGAGCCAGCCGGCATGAGCGGGGCCCGGGGGGGCGCCTAGGGCTCCGGGGGGGCGGCGCCGCGCGGGGGCAACTTCGCCCGGGAGCCCGCGCCGCCGGGCCCCGCGCCTGCAGCGCCCGAGCGGCTCGCGGTGGTTCCTCCCGTCCCGCGGCCTCCCCCCGCCCAGGCGAGACGCGGACCTTGGTCCCGGCGGCTCCGCGGCGGTGACACGAGCCCGCGCCGCCGCCGCCTCAGCCCCGCCGCCGCAGCCCCCGCCGCCGCCGCCGCCTTCCCGCACCATGGAGTTCTCCGAGAGGAAAAGAAGCAGGAAATCCCAGAGCTTCAAACTGGTGAGCCGAGGTAAGCGGCCGGCGGGGGCGGCGGGAGGAAAGAGCGGGCGCCGCGCCCTCGGCCCCGCTCCCCGGCCGCCCGTGGGGGGCCACGCCGTGGGGCGCGCCCTCCCGGACCCCCGGTGTCCCCGGGCAGAGAGGCCCGCGGCCGCGCACGCCGGGCGCGGGGAAAGTTGTGCGGGGGGAGGCAGGCTGTTATTTAACGTAAACAAGTCGGAGGGCACCTCAGGAAATTAGCAAACAATGACAGCGGGGGGCCCGAGCCCTCCTTGGGGTGCCACCGGGCCGGGCTGGGGTGGCCGCGCACCGCCTGGCCGTCAGGCCGAGGGTGGACCATCGCACCAATGATTTGTTGTTTTTGTTTTGGTTTTTTTTCCCCCAAAGAGAAGGGAAAAAGAGATAATCGTTGTTCTTTTTAAGAAGGAGAAAGAAGCTCATTAGGTGTCCAAGCCCAAAGCAGGATTGTTGACATCCAACATCTTTTCTGGCTGGCTGGTTTGGGTTAGAAAGGGGTTTTAGGCTAGATCACACAGCAGTCAGATAAGTACCATTAAAAAAAAAAAAAATCCAGCTAGTTCCTGACGATTTAACAGGTGTACGCCACACTCTTTGGGCTTTTATTTTGCCAGGGGAGGGGAAAGTTGAATACGGTCTTGTCTGTGTTCAGTTACTTGTTCTGTATCTTCCAGATTTGGCTTTTTAAAAAATGAGAACTCAAGGTAGTAAGAGCAGTCGAGCAAATATGTCAAAATGCATTGTGTCACCTTAAATTAGGGGCAGGTGACTTTTTTTCATGGTAGTGTCACAAGTCCTAATACTGAGTTTAGACCCAATCTGTTTGTCGTCCGTGAGTCAATTTGAGGTCAAAGCCAAACCAGAGAACCTGTCCACGTTTCCTGTTTTATCTAGCATTGGCATCAGAGTAGAGAACACCGCCACTGTTTCAACAACCTGCAGAAGTCACATGTAAACTGGTGAAAATTAGAGGACAATTGCACGTAATCGAGTTTTTCAAACTAAGCTAAGCTGCGATGTGGATTTGGTGGTCTGACAATGGTTTCATTCTAGACATTTTGAAGGTCTATGCTTATCTGCTTCCTATAATTTAGTTTGGATACTGTTTAATCAGAGAGGCCTGAAATAGTTTTACATATTCAAGATAGTTGGCTCTTCCCTCTTTCTGTGTAAATTTTTTTGCACATCCATGTTGATCACTCAGTTATTTGTACTTTAAAAGTGTTTCCCTGGGTGACTGCCATGTTGGTGCTATCTGATTCATTCAGGAATGTAGGCTGCTTTCTTACTTATGACCTCAGAGAACTTACTACTTTATCTGAAAAGTGAGAGTAGTTCTGTTGACATTGCCCTGTGAGGTCTAAGGCCAAAAGAAGGGAATAGCTGTTAGGAAGGAACCTCTGGTTTCATACCTAGGTGATCCTAGTTTTCAGAAACAGAAAATTGTCAAAGCACAGTAGCTTCCATAGAGAAGCTGATAAACCATTGTATTTTAAACTTTGACTGACATAGCAAGTTTTTCCTTTTCTTTTTTTTTAAAATTATGGCTCTGATTCTTCTTTCTGTTCTGCAGGTAAATTTTTAGAAAATAAACTATTGCATATTAAATAAAATGCAGTGGCTGAATGCAAAAGAATCACTTGTGTGAAAGACGAAAATCTTGCTTTCCTGTCCAAATTATACCATATTTGAAATAACAAATTGGTATTTTTCATGTGTGCTTGCCTTTAAACTGCTTAAAGGCTGAGATTTTTCTGGGTAAACTGAGATAACTAGAGTGCTGGCTAACTCTAATGCATATTATTGATACGCTCATGAAAATGGGCTGCGGAGATAAATTTGGAAACCTCCTCTAGTCTATGATTGGGCAATATTTTTCTTTTCCCTGCAGACATACTTGCCATCTCAAAGAAAAGGGTTGAATAATTGGCATCTGTGGGCACAATTTACCGTGAAAACTGTGTGATCAAGCAAAGCTGTTTTTTAAAGTCAAAGTAGTACTTCAAGTTGGTGTACTTCAGAGTATGCAAAGTTTTAGGGATTATTGACTGCAAATTCTGTGAATAACTGAGTTCTCAAAAAGTAAATTTATAAATTATAGATTATACATACTATAGAGGATGAGATTCTAGTCTTTATTGCTTATTCCTAACTTGAGGTCATTAGAATTCTAATTTTTCGTTGTTTTCTCGTGCCAGATTATCACCATGAGGTATATAAGGTCTCAGAATTCAGCAACGATGTTAATGGGGAAGCCAAAGAGACACAACCCATTTTTTTAGGTAGGTTCCTATGTCAATTAATTTCTCAGCAAAAACAGCGTGGCCATTTGCAATTAGGGAAAAGAAAAAAAAAAAAAAAGATTGTGCAAGAACGGGAAATGTCTGCCATTGCTTAATGTATGACATTCTTTTCAAGACCTTTTATTTTACAGATCGCCAATATATCCCTTATTAACATTGCTAAAAGTTGTAATTTCAGACATAAATGTTTATTAGTGTCTACACACAGTGCTAATTATCACTCACTCACAGAGCCAGATGCTGACTGGGCAGTTTTGTCGCTCCGCTCACCCCATTTACATTGCATATTCGCTGGCATGCTTCACTGGCAATAGTTTGTGTAATTGGGGTATTACATCTTTGACATCTGGATAACAGAAATTCAATTTCCAGGAAGCTGCTATTTGTTTGGTTTTGCTTCTGCCTTGGGTGGGATAGAGGATTAATGTGCTGTCTTATTATAATGTCCCTTCACCTCTGTGGCCTGGTTGCTAATCCTGCCATGACAAAATTAAATTAAATCTACAGTCAAAAAGTGTAAGGAAAATAAAAGTGTGATTGTCTGCCTAACTACTTTTTGATAGTGCTCATTATCATTGAGCAACTCCTCGTTTTTCTGGCTTTGTGTTCCTTGCACACCAACATTTTGGGGCAGGGGGAATAGCCATGCTTTCCTTTTGCCATCCTGGTTCCCAGCTCACCTCGGGGACTAGCAGAGCCAAAGCAGCATCTCCAAGACCTTCTGACAAGCGTAGTTTCACAGTGGATAGGCGGGTAGCCACAGACATTGCCACCCTTTCCGTTTGTTGTGTTGGTACAAATACTATACAGGAAGGATGAGTCAAAAATGAAATCCTAATCCATTGAGAACTTTGCCTTCAAGAGTGGAGTACTGGTAAAGTCAGTGTGGAGAGTAGGTGGTGGCATTTGGCTTCAGCCTTGCCCATCCTGGGCACCTCTGCAACCCCAGGTGGTAGAGTGAGGGCCAGGTGCTGCGCAACAGAGAGGCAGAACATGAGAGGAAGTAAGGGCCAGAATTGCCCCGTCACAGAGACTTCAGGCAGCAGCACTGCTGCTCAGACCTAGTGTGGGTCGTTTTTCAAATTAAAACATCATGAAAGCAGAGGGTATATCATCTGCTCTCACCAGGGTCTCTCTGTTTTGCTTTGAGGGAGAGAAAGGGTGGGTTGCAAAGGACTGGGAAGAAATCAAATACATACTCAAAGAGGTAAAACAGGAGGGAAATGTCAGCATTTCTTACACAAAACAATCCTTGAAGGCTCATGGATCTTTCCACTAAGGGAAAGAATATCACTGAGGCAAGCACTACTCCCAGCACCTGTTTACTGTTAAGAGAACTACAAGCCAAAAGGTTAACAATCAAGTGAAATGCTGTGGCCCAGAAAGAGAATATTCTGGGATTGCACTCTTTTTAGTTTCCTAAGCTTAATCGGTTGGAATTCTGTATTTTCAGTTTTCTAAACTTGGTCATTTGGAATTCTGTATCTGAGCACCACTCGTTACGGCCATTCGAAATCAAGAATTTGCCCTTTAGTAGAAAAGGCACGCTTGCCATACAAATGGAACATCATGTCCTTGATTGAGTTCTCCAGCGAGGCAGGCTTTCCCCTCCTTCTGCTGTGCGCTTGGGAAGTGGGAAGGACGCGTTGAAGGCAGTGAACTTTGAGGATGACAGAGGGGACGCTGAGGAACAGGAGGGTGCTGGAACTCAGGATTCAGTGAATTGGGAACTCTCAGAGATGGCAGCCATCGCTGCTTTCCTTTTTCCTCGTCCAGGTGGAAGAAGATACTAGAAAAACCACTGAAAGACCAGGCTTGGGATACGCTTTCAAAATGGTTGGTTAAGGTGGCCTTGAGCATCAAGAGACAGAAGACCGCACAGCCCGGGAGTGTGCCGGGGGGTATTTCTCAGCCTTTTGCCTACTCTAGGGACAGTCCAATGTGGTGGGTTCCGAAAGAACATTTTTACTTTGTGGTCTCCAGGTCGGCTAAAAAAAAAATGGTAGAAGGGATTATATAAACATGATTTCTAGAACAAATGGGAATAGTTACTGATGAAAATAAGAATTTTTTTGTTGACAGTGTTACATTTATAGTTACTCTTCTCAAAACATAGATTTAAATCATATTTATTTTGTAAATTGCTAGTCTATCCATAATATATTACTTATTATGGTGTAGAATCCTTTGTGAAGCTTATGAGGCCAGGAGTTTCATATCAAAATATAAGAACTGTGTCACCTGTCACCTATAAGGAAGTACTAACATATGGTCCTGAGGATGTTATATAGGATTTTCTGTATTCAAACATACGTGTTATCTTCGATACCATCTGCATCTATAAGATTAAAGTTTATGGCCTAGGGGGAAAGAGAGTATTCCAGGATTTGGTGGAGGTCCCCACATCAAATCTATTTCTCTGGGATATTTTTAGGCTGTTAACTCTTGTAGCATGATAGGGCATGATAGGGCAGTGCAGTAGTGTGAGTGGCTTGGCTGAGTGCTTTGGGAATTCCTCACACATTTTTAATTTGATAATAGGGTCAAAAGAGGTTACTTTAGCCTCTTTTGGAGGCTTGGACATTGACTTTCTGAAGCTGGCCTAGATAGGACTACAATAAAAATTCGAGCACTGTTTAGAGGAAAACAATTCATTTTAATCAATTCAACGAGTATCATTGTGAGAAAATATTATGAACTCAGCATTTTTCTGGAACAAGAGTGAGGTCAGAGATAGTGACAAAAATGGATAGGAAGGGACCGTGCTTTCAAGAATAAAAACCCAGTTGTTGGGGAGATAGGAAATGGTTAGGGAGCAGTATTCAGCAATCAGGGCCAGGCATGGGGGCTCACACCTGTAATCCCAGCACTTTGGGAGGCGGAAGCAGGAGGATCATTTGAGGCCAGGAGTTGGAGACCAGCCTGAGCAGCATAGCGAATCCATCTCTTTACTTTCTTTAAAAAATCAGGAATCATAACAGTTACAGTTGTTTGAGCACTAACTGTGTGCAAGGCACTGAGTTGAGTACTTTGCTCCTCACAGCAAATCTGTACGAATTATCATCTTCCCCATTTTGTAGATGAGGCTAGAGATGTTAAGGTAACCTGCCAAAGATCTCCCAAGGAGCAAGTGCCACCCAGGTGGGGTTCCAGTGCCGGTCTGCCCAGCTTTGAACACCCCACTGTATTGCCTGTCTGTGTGAACAGTACTTAAATGACAGATGCGAATGATCAAGGCAACGGCAAATGGAGAGTTGGAAGGGGAGAGTGGAGAGCTCTGCGAAGCCTCCAGATCTTGAACTGTGGGAAAGACTTGCAAAGGCAGAGGGGAGGTGGAGAAGATTCTAGATGGGAAGAGTGAGTGAACCTGGGCAGAACAACAAGTATTATAATGAGACTTTGAGTGTTGCACTTTATAGTTTAGAAAGTGCTTTCACAGCTGTTTTCTCAGGATTCTCACAGCATACCTGTGAGGGAGGTAGGGCACACGTTACCATTCCCATAACGGAACCAAAGTTCAGTTAAGTGACTTGCTCATGAATAGCAGAAGCTGGAGTGAACCCAGGGCACCTGTCACAGATCTTTCTCCCCTGGGGGCCGTGTTGAGCCAGGCTAAGTCAAGGTGCATCGAGGAGACCTTAGCTGGTAGCAGGGTGCTTTCATAGAGTATTTTAATAAGACAATTAATTTTTTCATAATAATAGTTAATACAAATATTAAATGGAGTCTCTTTTTACGCATTGGATTTGGGTTTAGATTTTCTATCATAGTATCTACATTTGAAACGTTTATTTTTCAGGTGTTCAGTCTCATTCATTTATTCATTCAACACATATTTATCGCGTTCCAATTACGTATGTGCCAAGCCCTGTTCTAGTTACTCTTTTCAATATTCAGCTCAATTAGACAACCTTCAGGAGATGAAGCACACGGTGTGGTAGCCCTGCCAGTTGAGCAGGGTGGAGATCTCTGAGTTTTTGAATCTCTTTTCGGTGGCTTTCTTGATGGGAGCTGCCCCCACTGGGGCCCCCAGAGTCTCCCCAAAGAGGACTCACACTTTTACAAGTTGGGGCATCAGTCCCCAACCACAATGGACTTCTCCTCCCTGGAGAAATGGGCAGGTCTGTGTGTAAAATGGGGGGTAGGGAGGGTCTTCACCTAGAGTCAAGTACCTGGGTCCCACCCAAGCTCTTACTTTGTCTCAAGGGGTTGGGGAGCTGGGCCCCTGCTCCCAAAAGGAAGGAGACTCTGATATGTCGCCATAGCTGTGGCAGGAGTTCCAGGAGTGAGAAGCACCCTCAGATAAAATGAAGGACCAAGAGGGCAAGAGAGGGGAAAACGAAGAACCCCAAAATCCCATTATTCGGAAAGACATGCTTCACCTCTGTTTCTCCTCCCAGGAGCTCCACCCTCAGCCCCTGGCCAAGTTGTGTCCTCGTGTCCCTGTCCTCTTTCACAGAAGTTCTCTCCTTTTTTGGTGGTGGAGTAAAGGGGGCAGAAAACTGGGAGTGTCTCTTAGGGCTAGGAATGTGGCCAGCCATAGTAGGTGTCACTTACCCCGAGCTTGCTGTGTGCCAGGCACTATGCAAGGACCTTGTCCATGTCATCCCATTAATTGTCCCAAGAAAGGTGTTGTTATTCCCTCTTCATGGGTGGAGCATTTGAAGAGCTGATAGAGTGACTCAGTGGCAGAGCCAGGATGTGAGCCGAGGTCTGCCTGTGTCCAGAACCCTTAGCCACATGACATGCTTTGTTCACGTGCACTCCCGTGCAGAACCCCAGCGCGTCCCGCAGATCAAAGGGGGGCAGAGCTGCTTGAAGAACTGTGGAGAAGACCCAGAGTGCCCCCTATGCACTCCGCATTCCTCTGCCGGCCTCTGCAGAACGTGCGGGTGTCCTTGTTTAAAAACCCCTGGTCTGGATGGTTTCTGAAGTTTCATACAGCACCCAACATATGTCTGATTATGCTATGGGTCCAGAAAAATGGCTTCAAAAACAATTTCAAGCAAAGTCAAAGTCTAGAAAGCCTCTCAAGGCTTCTTTAAATATATGTGCACATAGAAATGTGTTTCAGGAGCTGCGGATGCAAACTTAGTCCTTCTTATATATTACTTGTTGCCTAAAGTTTAGGAGGCATTTGTAGTTAGGCCATCTAAGTACTTTCATCATTTAGTTACTGTTATAGCTACACCAGGAGGTCGGGGTTGTATCTGTCTCATGTTTTACAAGTGGGAAGCTGAGCTCAGGAGACAAAAGTGATGTGCCCAAGGCCACACCCTGATCGGTAGTTGACCGCAACTTTCAGGTCAGGTCTTCTGACTTCAGTTCTGAACCCTTCGCTGTGTCAGAGCTGCCTCAAGTCCTGGCCTCACGCCTGCCAGTCTGGCCACGTGAGCTGGTCTTAGTACGTGCCTCCTCGTCCTCTCCCCTGCGCAGAGACTCCAGCGGCCTTCTCGAGGGTTTTAGAGTCAAGTTTAAATCCCTTCACTCAGGGTGCGGTATCCACAGTGCGACCCTCCCAAATCTGTATCTGCCTGTGTACGACTTTCGTGTAACCTCCTTCCCTTGCACCAGCAAAGCAGGACATCCAGGTGTGAAGGGGGCCCCTGGGCAGAAGGAAACGAGTGCACAGGAGCTCCGACCCGGGAAAGCCTGGAACCCACGGCGGGAGAAAGGGGCTAAGTTTTCTGTTACCATCTCCTGCGTGCCGAGCACTTGCCGTATTTTACATCGTTTAACCTCACACCAGCTCTGAGAAAGTTCTCTACTTTTAGATGAGAAAAATGAGCCTTTAGCAATGTTAATTTGCCTGAGGTCGCAGAGCCAGTGGACAAGGACCTGGATTTGGACATTGTCTGGCCACAGCTTTGCCGCACCCCCGCGGAGGGAGCGAGACCCCGTTCTGCTCCTCCTTCCGTTCGCTCTGTCTCTGGGCTGCCTTTCCAGCCTCGGCTCCCTGAAGACACGTGCCTGTGTCGGACTGTCCCATCATCCCTCGTTCTCCTCTCTGCCCTTTACCGTACTAGACTTCTACTGCGTCTCGCCCCTTTTCCAGACCCCTCCTGGTAAAATCCTGTCTCTCCTGCTTTTTAAAGCCCAGTTCAAATATTACTGCAGCCTGTAAGCCTTTTCAGTGTGTATAGCTTAGTGAAGAGGCATCAGATTTAGAGTAAGAAAACCTTGCTTTGAGCCTCAGGCTGGAGCTACAACACCTTGGATAAAACTCTTGAGGGGTTTTCCTTATTTTCTATAGTAGGATAATAACATTGGCTCTAACCACCTCATCAGGTTCTCCTGCAGCATATAGGAAATCAGTGTGGTTGAACACTTTTTCAAACTGGAAAACACTGTATTCTTATTTTTTATTCTTTATTCTCCCCTCCTCCCTTCCCCTTCCACATTAGAAGTTATCTTTTCTTCCAAACACTTGAGTGCTAAGTAGTAACATTACTCTTTTCTGGCACCTACCATGTGCTGCCTGATATTTATTGATACTTATTTTTGCGTGTGGTTTTATCATGCTCCCAGTCAGCCTGCAGATCCTCCCCCAACCCTAGCAGTTACCGCACTCAGTTGTGGTTGTTTATTTGCATCACTCTCCTAATGTGAATTGTCAGATCCTAGAGGGCAAGTGTGGCCTGAATTCTTTTTTGGATTCTCTGGAGCACCTAGCACAGTGCTGTATCCAGGATGGATACTCAACCGATAGGGACTCAGGTATCTGTTAATGTAAATGCATGAATATATTGGACATCGTTGTATAGGACTCTGAGGATTTATCATAGCATATACTGCTATATTGAGATTTTAGAGACTTTTAGTGAGCCAAACTAAAATATACGTCATTTAATTTGAAGAAGCTTTTGTAATATACTAATTAGGGTAAAATTTGGGATTTCTGGTACTGATTTGTGAGATACAACTTCTTTTTCAAATCCAGAAAAGACTAAAAAGGAGAAGTCACAGATGAAAGCCATTACATGGTGAAAACCAAAATTGAAAAATCACATGTGTTCTGCTTGTTCCTTATTCTGCTATAACGCTGGTACCACCTTATAAAGTTCTTTAAGACAGTATTGACCTGTCTGTAAACCGATGTTGATACTATTTCTCAGATTCCACACGAAGCAGGTTTTTCTACCTTAATTTAAGAACATAAAGTCAGGCATTAAACAACACCGGCAACAAACCTTAGCACCTGTCATGTTTCTGAAGCGGCAGGGCCTCTGCACACAGCCAGCCTAGTTGTGGCTGCCCAGAGGTGCCCGGCCAGCGCAGGGGAGGAGGGCTGAGGTCCATCCAGCCTGCAGCCTGCTCGCCAAGGCCCATGTGGGGGCAGCATCTGTCTGGAGGAAAAGCTGCCCCTCTGTTTCTCAAGAGGGCTCAGCGTGGTTCAGCAAATGCCCCATTAGTGGAAAGTATGATATATTGTAATATTCTACTTTTTCTATACTGATCATGACTAGATCATTTAAAAAAAAAAAAAAAGAAATCTCCATGCAGGGCAGAATCTCAGGAGACATATTGATGATTTAGCCTCTCTGGTTCCCATGAGCATATGATTTTACTTTTGGAAGAAAATAATACGGATTTCCATAAGATAAAAGAAAGATTTCAGAGCAGTGTGTTTTGCATCTCATAGTAGACCTAGGTCCTGACACAGGAAGCCAGTTATTCTCATAAGTGGCAGATAATGGGAGAGAAAGCGACCCAGACAGGAATGCATCCACAGGGGCAGGGGGCTGGACTGAGGAAGAGCTGAAGCCCCAAGCCTGCGGTGATTCTGGACCCCAGGGCTGCCCCTGGGTGCCTTAGGGTACTGTGAGCAACTTAGGCTGTGCCTTGCCTGAAATTCTTTACCGTCTGCTGCTTTCGGGTGGAGACCCACACTCCTTTGCATGGTGGCTACAGCCCGGCATGAACTGCCACCTGTCTGCTTCCCCCGGCTTGTTCCTGACACCTCCCCTCTTGCCTCCCACGCACAGTCTCCCCCGACGACTCTCACTCCTACAGCAGCCCTGCTTCCTCGGTGCCTGTGCCCACCACCCTCTGCCTGCAGCTCCACACCTGCCTCCGTCCCCCCTCTTGGCCTGACTCTCTCCTCCCTGAGACTCCAAGCTAGTGTGCTTCCTCCAGGTGGTCTTCCCTGATCCCCCGGTCCCTCCCCTTCCCCAGCGTGCTGTGCACCCCTCCAGCAAGGCAGAGGCGTTACTGGTTTCCTGGTATTAATATGTCTCTCCCACGGGGCTGTCAACTCCCTGAGGGTGCTCCCTGTGTTCCACTGCCCCGCACTATGCTGTCACGTAGCAGGCACCAATTAATGCTCGAGGAATGAATGAAAGAGGAGTCCAATTTTAAATTTAATGTAAAGTGGGGAAATCAGCTAACCTGAAACTTTACTATCCAGCCCTTTTACCTCTAAGCTCCTGCCCTGGCTCAGCCGGTGAAAATGTATGCATCCTTCTTCATAGCTAACTGGACCTCACATATCAGGAGTGAAATATGTCAGTACTAACGGTGGAATGTTTATTTTTATTACACATTTTCTACTTTATTAGGTTAGTGACAGTCCCCCCCCTTTTAAAGTCTGACTGTGAGGCAGGATGCACTGCGGCACCCCTGTGTGTAGCCAGCCTCCACCCCCCAGGGCCTCGCAGACTCGCCCCTGGAATATTGCAGCATGGTGGCCCTGACACGTCTCCACCGGTCTCTGCCTGGAGTGACCTCTGCTACCCTCGTCTCCATGATCCTTTATTTATCTTTCCTGCCTTAGCTTGAATTCCTGCAGGGCAAGACTTTGGTTTCACCTGTTTACTGTATTCCTAGTATACAATGCTTGGCACAGAGTAGACTCTTGATAACTGTTTCTGCATAAATGAGTGAGTACTATGTTAAAGCATGTTAACATGTGATTTGCTGCCAGTCGTCAGCTGATCCGAGTGGGAGCTTGTTGAGTTGAGATAGTTTCCCTGTCCAGGATTTTCCCATGCAGCACGTGAGGTCTCCATCCCACCCTCAAAATGTTGGTAGCATGAATATACATCAGTGTCAGTAGCACCCCATCTAGACATTGTGACAGCCAAAAACGCCCCTACATATGTGAGCTACAGCATGGTCCTTAGCAGGCCATAGTTGTGGGATCAGTTATCTTACGGGCAATTTAGGTTTGAACAGAAAAAAACTGTTCTTTTGCTATCATCGACTGAACACACCTTCCTCGCCGCTGTGTCGCAGACGCCGGCGTGGAGGGGCAGATGAGAGACTGTGCTGAAGCAGCGCAGCCGCGTGACCACAGCCCGGAGAGAGGGATCAAAGGGCACATTCCTTTCGTGATCAGGCTCCTGTGCCTCCTTCCATACAAAGGACAGCGTATTACATGCGTATTTGATCATATATTTTAAAAGTCATTACAAAGTTTAGACAGATTCTCTTTCATTTATTCCAGACGATCAATATCCTTGTAAATGAAAATCCATAAAATTGTTTTCTTAGTATTGCATGCTTTTTTCAAACATGTACAAATATACTGCATTATTTGGATTCCACGGGGTTTGACAACGTTTTTTTTACTTGAAATCAAATTTTATATCTGAAAGGTTAATGGAGAAAACGAATTATGCTATCTGGTAACCAAATGTGTGATGAGACATTTGTCTCTGTAATTAACAGCGAGGAACTTTTATAGTTTCATAAAATTGAATGCTACGTGGAGTATTCTGCGAGCATTTGTTTGGGCGAGGTGTCCAAAACAGAGATGTTTATGGATGATATAAAGTTGAACTGAAATGTAACGCAGGTGTCTGTGAGCCTCACAGCATTTCTCATTGTTGAGATGGAAGCCAGAAGATTAATAACTTTACTTTGTCATGATAAAATAAGTAATGTGTTCTTGGAACAGTGGTACGGTACATAAGTTACTCAGTAATTCCAAGAATTTATTCTGTTCCAGGAATAATATCCTTAACAATTTATTTTTACAGAAAAAGTGGATGCAACATAATAGACTATGAAGTTGCTTGTATGTTTAATGGAATTATATCTCAAATATGACTTCACACCTACATGTAAAATGAGAAGAACCCCACACAAATGCAAGGTTAAGGTACAACTTAAAAGTTAAAAGTCAGGAGATGGGAAAGTTAAAGTTCCTCTGTTAACATTAACTCATTCTCACTGCACATATATAATTTTTTTCGATTACCAGTAAGACTTTAATGGGTACCTTAATATGCACGACATGAAATATGGTGAGGAGTTGCTGCGGGAACGTTAGCTTTCGCATTTCTCTGCAAGTTCAGTGTTCCTCTCTTTAACTCTACTCTGGGAGGGAGAGCCTGGTGCCGGGGCTGCATGGAGCTGTGTGGCCCAGATCCAACCGCACTTTCCTGGGTTGACTTTGGTCGTTCTGGACAAGGAGCTTAGTCCTCTCGTTTGTCAGGTTGGGGGACTGAAGTCCCGTCTGTGTCTCTGATGAACCGGGAAGAAGGTGCAGACGAGACACGTTCCTTGAGAAAGCTTTCACAGGAAGCCAGGATTGAATTTAGGCACCACGTGCCCTCTGCTTGCCACCAGGCCCACCCCGAAAGGAGAAATTCTTTCACAGATGCCGCAGATGTGGGCTTATCTCTTGCACATCAGTGGTGATGTTTTTTCTTGAGCTTTCCTCAACAGTATCTTCCCATGATATCTGTTACTAAAATTTATTTCTATATTCATTTTGTGGATACTTGTTGAGTAGCCACTAGTGCCAGGCTAGGAGATTTTAGAACCCACTAGGTCGTGATAAGGAAAATTAAGGATTCTTCAGGAACATAGAAGAGAGGGGCCTCCCTGGGTCTAGAGGATTAAGAATATGACCCCCGAGAATAAGCTGAGACCTGAAGGGTAGGGTAGGGCTGGTTTCGGGGGCTGAGGACACAGAGGGGACCAGCAGGTGGGCACACTCCTGAGGAAGTGGGACACCTTGGTAATGGCGGAAGCTGCTTAGCTTCTGACGGAATTGGTCTGAAGGGAGGCCTGGTCGCTGGCCTTTTTAAAAGTTGCCCAGGTGATTGTAACGTGCGGCCAGATGAGAGCCAGCACCATAGAAGAAGAGGGAGATGCGGCAGAGCCAGGGCTGGAGAGCTGGGCAGGAGGCCAGATGTGGAGGCCCCTGAGCCCTGCTGGGGAGCCGGGGCTCCATCCTAAGGGCATTGGCATTCCACAGAGGTATGTGATGGAATTAGATTTGCAATCTCGGAAGATCACTCTAGCTTCAGGGTGGAATATAGATGTGAGGGGAGCAATACTGACGGCTTTTTGGCAGTAGCCCCATCGAGTGATAACGGGAACGGGGTGGTGGTGGAGAGAGAGAAGGGGAAGGATTCTGAAGTAATTTAGATGTTATAAGAAGCAGGATTTGGTGATTGATGGACTGTGGGATAACTCCCAGCTCTCTGCCTTGAATAGCTGAATTGGTGCTGTTTACTGAGGCTTAGGGATGGTTGCGATAAAATACATTTTTCGACTTGATTTTAAGGTTGCTTTTGAGCCATGCACATGAGGCTGTCTGGTAGGCAATTGGATATATGGGCCTGGAGCCCCAGAGTGGGGTCTGGGCTGGAGTCCTTGCATGCACATGGTCACTGGAGCTGGGACAGAGGATTGGTGGATCCGGAAAGAGTGTGGAGGGCTAGAAGACTGCCTAGGCCAGTGTCCTAAAAAACATGGGCATTGAAGGTAGTGTTTTGCACACCGGTAGTTGTGACTTATAGGTGGGTCATGATATCAGTTTAGTGGACTGTCACCAGCATTAACTATAACAATAGCAATAAGAAAAAAAAGAAAGAAATAGAAAATATCAGAGTGCGCTTCTTGCAGGTAAGATAAATTTGTGAGAGTTCTGTTGCAGTCATGTGCATGATGTACATATCTGAGTGTGTGTTCTGGGTCATCGTGGAAAATGTATTTCTTGTTGTGAATAATGCTCAGAAAAGTTTGGAAGCCACTGATTTAAGCTACTGTTGCCTTAGCCCTAGAGAATTCCCACTAGCCTCACTCAGGGAAGGATGCCACTCTCCAGGTGCCGTTGGGCCCAAAGTTATCCAAGTTCCTTGAGCTCCTTGGAAGAAAAAGGCATTGCAAATGTGATCCATTTTTCATTGTCATTATTTACATTAAAAATGATAGCATGTTAACTCATAATATTTTAAAAATTTAAATGACTGCAAAAATATAATATAGCCAGTACTTAATCATGTTCTTACTTACCTGATCCATGATGTAGATATGTAAATTAACATCTCAGGAAGGAGGAGATTTGCATGTCTGTATTAGGACTCTGTTAGAAGTTTTCTGTACAATAGAACAGAGGATCAGCATTTCAAATTATATTGAAAAAGGTGTCTCTTTCCAAAAAATAAATCATGAACGTTTTCTCTCTTGTTGAATGAAAGCAAGATTTTGGTAATATTACTATAGGAATTCAGAAGTAGCTCTTAATCTACAATCTTGTTATACTTTCCCTATGTATATTGTCAGCCTTTGAAGACTCTAGTTATATGTTTCATAGAATCATGAACACAAATAAATTATTACTCCACTTGTCTGAAGTTTTAATCTTTGGCTTTTGTAAAACTAGCAGGATTCAGGTGAGCCCCATTTCCAAACTTGTTTTTTTTCTTTAAGAGACAGAGTCTTGCTGTGTTGCCCAGGCTGGAGTGCAGTGGCCATTCACAGTCACCATCCGAGCTCACTGTAGCCTTGAACTCCTAGGCTCAAGCAACCCTCCTACCTCAGCCTCCCAAGTACAAGTTTCAATTTAAAAGGAAATAGCTGAGCCTCTTTCTCCTTCATTTGGAGCAGCTAGGTTGGGATCCATACAGATGGTTTGGTCCAATGATGTCCTGTTCCTACCCCGTGTGCTAACATACCTAGGTGGTAAGGTGCTGGCTAGTCCCAACAGCACCCATGTCACGTGGTGACAGCTCCCTGGACACCAGCTTGGTTGTCTCCCGAGGGGATTCCCCTCTGCCGTTCGGCTGGTTCCTTGAGCAGTTCGGTAGAGCAGTGAAGCACATAGAGCCTGCTACATCCTGTGCAGATTTCTAACCTCCCCGTCTCTGTTTCCTCCTAAGAACCGCTCAGCTTGTTCACAGGATTAAATGTAGGCAGAATGCTTGCCAGAGGGCCATAAGTGGTAGCTTTAACTCTTTCCCCTAAATACATCTATATTCCTGTAAAAACGAAATACATGGCTTGTAATGTATTTCCAGAGAAAGTGATCTCAGGCAAATATTCCGGGGCTGCAAACCATACCATACCCCAGCACGTCCTTTCTTGACTTTCTTTTGCTGCCGTCTCTGGCCGCCTGTTGGTTATTCCTGCCCAGCTTCATCAAGATGTTTCTATGTTCAGAGCTGCCACTACCAGTTGCCTTAGACTCAGCTTTACAATACCACAGGGAAAAGAGTGTAAATAATTCTTCTAGATTATTTTTCCTTCAAAAAAGTAATACATATTCATTTCAAAACCATTTTTAAAGTTAAAAGTTAAGTTGGAAACAAGATATAAAGTAAAAAGCAAAAGATCCTGCCCCAGTCACTCTCTAGTGATGACCCACTGTTAACAGTAGAGGCATGTGTGATATGTGTGTATCTATTACAAAAGAAGAAAATGGAATTATGCTTTATGATGTGTTGCAGCTTTTTTCACTTAACTGAATCTTTGTTTATTTCACTCACGTTGAGTGCCTAGTTTAAACCAGGCAGACTTAGGCCCTGCTTATCAGTAGTGAATGAGATAATCATGATCTCAACGTTCCTGAGTCGTGGTTTGTCTTGCACATACTTCCAAAGACGTAAGGGTCTATTTCACTCTTTACAGATACGAAATGATATACCATAACTTCATCCTGCTGGTACACCATCATTCATCTAATGCTCTGTTGATAAATGTTTGCATTGTTTCCACTGTTCCTCAGTGAAACAATGCCGCAAGGAATATGCACAGGTACTTGTTGGAATATTTCTGTAGGATAAATTTCTGTAAGTGGAATCGTCAAATTCAGCTCCAGAAGGTTTTGCCAAATTTCATCTCCACCAACAGCATATGAGTGTGGCTGTAACTGCGTACCTTCACCAAAAATGGGTTTTAAAAATCTAATATGAAGTCATATTACTTTTCATTACCTTAATTATTAGAGAGATAAGAGATTTAAATATTTATTGATCATTTTTTCCTCTGGTGAATTACATGTTCATGTTCTTTGCCTGTTTTTCCATTATTAGTATTTGTTGTCTTCTTTGTTGATTTATAAGACCTCCTCCATGTATTTGGGATTTAAACTTGATTATTCTAGAACATTACGTGAAGTGGTGGTTTCAGACCTAGTCACTTAGTGATAGATGCCATTACTCATCCGTGCTGTGCTTCCTATAAAATAAAACGCTGTTTTCCATGTTGTGAGAACATTGTGGGGAGAGGTAAGTAGACAAACTCTTTGAATTAGTTGGGTAGTTTTAATTATATCTTGTCACACTCTTATGAAAACCCTCATTGATTTCCTGTCACTTTTAGGATGAAGTCAGAGCACCAAGGTCCTTTTGTTTTTGACTTTGCCCCATTCACCTTAACTCCAGCTGAGTAGCTTACTCACCACTGCCCTCCTCGTCTTTCTCTGCCCTCAGCTTTGTTGGATGCTCTTCTCTCTTTTCTCCTCCCAAAGTGCCTGTGGGACCCTGGCATCTTTGACTGACCTCTTTGAGTCTCACCGTCTTCATGAAGCCGGTGGGAGTCCTCCCAGTTTAGAATGATCGCTTCCCCTCCTTCACGCCTGAGACACTTGTCACACAGTGTCTAAGGCATTTATCATGTACCACCTTTGTCTGTTGTTTGTACCAGCTTTGTCTGTGAATCACAGACACTATAAGTGTATTCCTAGGAAGTGTAGCTGGCAACATGTGCAAGCCTGACTTAGGCCACCAGCCTTACCTCCATGATGGCCCGGTCACCTTCCGTGGCCTGGGCTTTTCCAGCGGGCAGGTGTGGTACTCTGGGTACCCTGCGTTGTTCAGGGTCTGTAAGAAGCTGTACATCTCGGTGGGTAGATAATTGTTTTAAAATCAAACACAGAAACAAGTAGAGTATAGTTTAATATTTGCATATACTTTTAAGATAAAACATAAGAACGTCAAAGAAAATGGCTTGTTCCTTATTCCCCTCTTAGGACTTTGCACCCAACTTCTCGTGGGTTGTTATTCTCCTTTGGCTTTCAGGGTTCTTTGGGGGAAAAGTCTGAGAGGCAGCGTGCTAGCCCGTTTCGAACAGCTGTTCCTTGCTTCATTTCCTGATATTTCTTTGCTCCTTTTGGTTCTTAATAGCCGTCTCAAGCCCTTTCTGCCCTTTTTTTCTTTCAAGGCCCAGCTCGGGTCCATGGCCATCCCTTTTGGCACCTGTCCCGGCTTCACACCTCCAGCCGTGATTCAAAGGTGCTCCTGCCCGCCCTGGCTGTGGCTGTCCCATTCCAGCCACTCCTGCCCCTTCTCAGACGTGAGCCACTGCACTGTCGGAGCCGTTTGCACACTCTACTCTCCCAGGCTAGCCTGGAAACTCCTGAAGCAAAGAGACTGTGTGTTGTTTCTTTTCTTTTGGTCCCACAGTGTCTCATACTTAGTGGTAGTACGATAAATATTTATTAAATGGATGGATGCATCTGATAATATCTAACTAGCTTGGGGAGGAACTTTGTCCTTTAGGTGTAAGTGCCATGTATAGATTGGACCGGTTTACAATTTTCCATTTATAGTTCTCAGTGTAACAGGGCCTCAGACGTGTCTAGCTACTGCTTATCACGGTGTTTGATTCAGCCATTTAGAGGGCTCTGTGGCCATCTTTTGCCTCTCCCCTTCTCAATGGCATCAAGCTCTGTTATGTGGGGCCCCTGCAGCTCTGAATGTCCCCCAGCTACTCCTGCAGGAATCTCGGCCCTGGCACACTCTTCAGAGCTCTGCCCTCCTTTATGTTTGGGGTTCCACTTACGACTGCATATGACAAAAAGGGCTCTCTTGGAAAACCATTGCTCCGTTCCACAGATACTGCTTTTCAGACCGTGTTTTGCTGAGCTAGAATCCCAGTCTTGCTTGTTCCTGGTAGACATGCCTGTTGTCCCTGTGGGCTGCCTGTCAGGACCTTGATGACATCTGCATGTTAATATGGGTCTGGAATGAGGTGCCACCCGCAGGTCCTCTGGAAGCAGGGTCCACTTCAGATTCCTGTTCTTCTAGCTCACTGGCTGAGGTCGTGGCTAGGAATGTCCCACGGCAGGCCCCGCTCCTCTCTCCTGCCTGACGGGCTGTCGTCTGGTCTCGCCACCGCATGGCTCTGTGCCAACCTCTGCGAGATTTCAGGAGGAAATATTTTGGACCATATAGTATAATCCTGGTCATCTTATTATTTCTCACAGATAAACTCAACTTTTTTCTATGTATTTTAACATGCCATCACCTAAAAAATGCAAGAAGCTTTAAAGCAATCTTTTTTTTTTTTTAAGTACATTCACTGTGTTGTGCAGCCACTATCCAGTTCCAGAACTTTCTCACCACCTCAGACAGAGAAGCATTCTTACCATCACCTCTCCTGCAGGTGGTCTGCACTGTTTCTCCTGCGGATGCACTGGAATAGCAGGCCCTTTGAGACCATCTGCTGCCTAAATTTCAGCCTGGATGCTATGTTTCAGTCTGTTTTTTTCCTTGTTAATAAAGAACAGTGTCCTACTCATAATACCCCATGGTATATTTGAAGATAATTAAGTCACTCAGCTGTTTATTTCTTAGTAAAACAACCCAATTCCTTTAACCTTTCCTTGTTTTCTCGATCTTTTTTGTTGGCTTTTTCATTATCTCTTCTCAATGGCCTCTTTAAAATGTGATAAAACTGGACGCGATAGGGTGATAGAAGCCTGACCAACACTGAGGGTAGGAGAAGGGTCAGACCCCCCTTCTTTAAGATGCTGCTAAGTCGAGTCACCCAGCACGGCACCCCTGGGTGATGGGTTTGAGATCAGTGAGGGAGAGCGGGGAGTTGATTCTGACCAAGGGGTTTGGACTTCGGGAGGGATGGGTTTGACTCCCTTTACCAGCTTGCAAACAAATGAAGTCATATCTCTTTCAATATTTGTGTGAATGTCTTGAGTTCTCTACCTGCAAGATTAACAGGAGATCGAGGACCTCCCTATAAGGTGTCCTCCACCCCATAAATCGTCAGTGACACGCAGGGGCTAGCTCAGTCCAGAGGGGCCACCCTGCCAATGGATATCCACTGACAGCTTTGTCGCCAGCTTTCTGTGCCTGCAGCTGCGTCTCCCGCTGCCTACTTATTGTCTACGTTTTCTTCACCAAAACTAGAGTCATCCTATCGCCACTCCCCTGCAGCCGTCTTTTTCCAGTTCTCTGCTGGTGTCCCTGTCCGTGCAGTCACCCGAGCCGCAGGCCCTGGAGGTTCCCTTTGTGGATTCCTCTCTGTCATGCCCCGCCCAGCACCACATCCAGTTCGTCACCAAAGCCATCGACTAAACTCCTTCAGTGTCTCTCTCCATCTCCTCTCTCCGTTTCCACCCCCAAATCCTGGCAAGGAAGCTTCACCATTCACAGAGCCTTTAGCAGTCACGTTCTAACTGGGTTTCACTCCCCATACCAGTGTCACCATGATTTTGCCAAAATTGTTTTTTTAAAGAATATATTTGATTATTTACTATCCTCATATTATTTAATAAAAGAGATAATGAATTTAAAATCACCCTGTGTAACAACCCATCGTCTCCCCCCAACTCTTCTTCCTTCGCCTGCACGTGAGGCCTTCAGCTCCATCCCCTGCCGAGTCTCCTTCGAACCCTAAACTCTTGGCAGGGACACCTGCTGCTCAGGAAGAGGGGGAGGCTGGTACAGCTCCACAGGCTGCTTCCGGAGGCTGGAAGAACGATGTTTTGGGGAGCCAGAAGAAAGCCAAGTTGGCCCTTTCCCACCCCATGGGAATGAAGAATGGATAATTTTCCTACAGGGGCTGCAGGGAAAGCAGGACATGCAGGGAAGAGCTGGTTTCAGCTCTAGCCAGGACCAGGAAGGAGAAACAGTGGGGCGATTTGCTAACGGGAGTTCTGGGCACATGGTTAAAAGAGGTAGGGGTTAATAAGCTGGGGAAAATCAGGACCAGTTTTCAGAGCAACAAATCATATAAAGGGATTTGGTAAAAAGATGTTGAGAGATTTGCGAGGTGGGAGGGGACCTTTCAGTTTGTACCCAGTGATCGTTGTATCTCTGAGGCTTACGAAGTGCTTGATAAATGGTTGTTGAATAATTTATTTCTGGTACCTTTTCACTCTTTCCTATTATATTGTTTGTTTAGTGTTGCATTTAATTCTACTGGACTTCATTCGGTTTCTGATAAGCCATTTCTTTCAATTACTAAAAGGATTATGGAATGCCTACTGTACATCAGCACTAGTTCATTTGTAGGGCACAGATAGGGTGACTGTTCTTCATGAGTTTTCGTAACTAGAAGGCATACATATTAATAGATGGACATACGATATTTGCTCTGTTTTGAATGAAACTCTTGGAGCTTCATTACTAACTTAGCTGGTAACTACTGCCCTTAGCAGCCCCTGGGGGCCAGGACAAAAGAGCTCAGGCAGGGATCCACGTGCAGGGGACCCTCCAGGGTGGCCTTTTGGATTATGGGCGCCAATGACACAACCACAGTGTGAAAGGTTTAGAGTTTCGAGTACTTACAGACCGTGGGGCGTCCATGGACACCTGGAGGCCACACACACAGGTCAGAGAGCACAGGCAGGGAGAGAAGAAGAGGGACCTGAGGGCTCGTGCCATCATTGGGTCCAGGGTGTTATCCAAACAGGTTTCCTTGCGGGGAGTTTTAAAGCAAGCAGGTGCAAGATCCAGGAGACCACATGGTGACCAAGAGGTGGTCACTGTGGCGTATGTGTGCAGCCCACTCGGGGTGTGAGAGCCAGCGGGCCAGTCACATAGGCTGTCCCATAGGGAAGTGGTCCCCAGGGAGCGGTTGTGTAAAGCAGATGTCTGGATCGACCACACTGGGGAGCTGGGGCTGGGAGTGTAGAACTGGAGACTGTGTCAAGGCTGGCCGAGCCCTGCTTCTGGAATGCAAAAGTCCAGCTTATAGTTAAAGTGGATGCCAAGACAACGTGAAATTAATTCACTGCACTCTCTCTAGGTGTGTGTATGTTGTCGTCTTTTTTCTTTTATCCTGATTAACACCGTCATGTTCTGTGAAGTGCGTCCTTCTCTCCTGGCCGAGTTAAAGGAGACCCTGCATGGTGACTTCTGTGTCACCCTCATATTTATCAGCTCCTGCGAGACTGTGTATCACATAAATGTTTTATGTAAATGAAAACAATCTAGTAGAGCCGTGAAATTCAGTGAGGGGGAGAATTCAGTCTGAAATCTTCTTTAGACCTTGTCCAAGAAGTATAGCTACTAAACTTTCAAAAAGGTTTCAGTTCAGTGTATTTTACCAATAAGGCAGTTGCATGGCATGGACCCATTTTAGTAAGATTTCTTTATATTTGTTTTTCCTAAAAAGATTCAGCCTCTTGAATTTGCATGTAAGTGAAGACATACATAGGCTTAGAAAGAAATCAGGAATTGCTCCCAAGAGCTTCCTTTTCCTGGTGTCTTCCTGGAGAAGACATTGACTAATTAGAACTGGACAGACAAATAGAAGTCAGCTAATGCTCCCAGTGTCATTCCCATACTTCCCACTGTTTCTGTTAAAATCGCGAAACGTGGGCTCCACTGTGACAGAAGCAGCCTGACGGGGTGGGGAACCCACAGCCTTGGGGCCACATATGGTCTTCTGGATCCTTGAGTGGGGCCTCTTGACTGAATCCAAATTTTACAAATCTTTGTATAATAATAAAGGGATTCGTTCTGTGAAGTTTGGATTTGGTCGAGGGCCCACACTTGGGGATCTGCAGGGCCACATGCGGCCTTCAGGCACAGGTTCCTCCACCCCGCCCCCTGTGCAGTTCAGGAAACTGAAGTCTGAGGTATCCAGTGACTTACCTAACGTCCAGTAGCAAGTGAGTCCCAGCCTCTGGGGTCCCCGCTTAGCCATCCCTGCACCGTGCCCACAACTGCAGTCGGGGCCTCTGTTGTCTGTGTAGCTGACTCCGCTCTTGGAGGCCTCAGGTCTCCTTTCTGCTCCTCTGCCTCTCCTGTCCCAGATGAGCAAGGGAGCCTGTGTCCTCCATGGAATGGAGCCCAAGCACCTCCTCCATCGAGGCAGCACCTTGGGCGGGCCCCTCGCTGCTCCTGCCGCTGGCGGTGAGGGAATCTCCGCTCAGTAAACCCGGAGACTGCTCCTGAGAAACCTCCCCACCTTCTCCCACCCTTCCTCTCTGAGCAGACTTGTGCAGTGATTGCAGTTTCATATTTTCTGTGCTTTAAAATGCCCCGCAGTGAGGTCGGCCGTGAGCGCTCTTCCACCTGAGGTCAGACCTGCCCCGGCCTTCTGCCATCTTCCTTCTCAGCGCTGTTTCTTCCTCCTTTGCCCCTCAGGTCCCAGTGTTGTTGTTGCTGTTCCGTTGTTTTGTTTTGTTTTGCCTGTGGGAGACATGCTCCTGAACATCGTGGGGCAGCCCTGCCCCAGAACCTGCCTTACACCTGTCACCTTCTTTCCTCCTCTCCACCTGCAGCGTAGGATTCTGGTTGTCAACTGGAAAATGCAAAGTTATGCAAAGTTCAATTTGTGTAATATTTTCAATCTTCTAATGTTTGTAGACCTAAGTTCTAGAACTCTGAAACCGAGGTCATGACAAAGCAGAGTTGCCCTTAGAAGGGTCCAGAATCCTTGTGACTTTTTCCTTTTCCTGATGATAGCACTTTAGCGTAGAATTCTATCTGCAGAGCAGAAGTGGAACCTTTGACAAGAAACGCATCCCTTTTCCTGGGATGTGCCCAGCTTAGGTGGAGAACAAAGTTGGTGCTGACTCAGGAACCAGCAGGGTGCCTCCTCCCGCGTGGCCTGGCTGTGGCGGCTCTTTCCAGGGAGCCTGGAGGGGGGCGGCCACCAGCCTGTGCCAGTGGAGACCAGTCTGTGTGCAGACTTTGGTGTAGCCTGACCAGCCTCATCGAGAGGGTCAAGGGTGGAAATGGCACAGGACCGATGCTTCCTCTTGCTGGAATTGTGCTGTTAACTAGCTGGGAAAGTTACATGTCTGGATGCTGAAATTCAACAACACATTTCGCCATGGGTTTATCTTTCTCAGTTCCTCTGGGAGCTCTTCCAGACACACCCCATTCCTCACACACCTTGAGGAAGTTGTAAATTGTGCCGACTCTGCGTTATCTGAATCACGCTTGGTCATTCATTCTCATAAACTCTGGAATATGATTTATTGTTTCTATATTGTAATTTTCACAGGTGTTTAAAGTAGAAGTACTTTTATTGCAAATTAAAATGCTTCTCTCGAGCATATGTCAACACATAGCAGTATTATAAATGTGGAAATCTGTGTTATTTCTGTGTTTCACCCATGTTCAATATTAAAGACTGAATTAATATTTTTATTAGCATTTTTAAAAATTGAAGATACTTATCTCAAAATAGTATATAAATTTCCCCATTTAGTATTGTAATATGTATGTAATTAATAAGCTAAATATCTAGATAACACAAAATACCTAGGTTATTGTGCAATTACCAGTTCTACATAGAAATCTGGGTCATTATGATCTTAAGTGCATTAAAACATCATTATATTAAATGTGCCATATTCATTTGTAGGAGCTGTATTTTTCCTAACAGATACTTTCTGTTGGCCTTCTCTGTTTCTCATAGTCTAAATTTCAGGCATTTAGTAGAGTGACTGCATGAGTGTGTCTATATACCATGGCCTAAGACTTTTATTTTAATGCCTGGGCTAGAGGAAAAAAATCCACTTCTCTTGATCTTTGAGAAGATACTGGCTGATACACAGTTAAGAGAGTATGTTTGAAATAGCTCCTAATATGTATCAACATCCTCTAATATTGTTAATAGAAAATATTTTATATCTGCACAATTTTATAGTCATCTTTAAGTAATATTTATTAAATACCCCTAGTGCAGGATAGAAATACTTTGGTTTAAAAAAAATCCCCTGAGGGAAAAAGAATCTTAAAAAAGAAGTCAATGTAGGTGAGGTGGGATTGAGAAAGTCTCTTTCCTCTTGCATGTGGCTGCGTAGTTACGCTGCAGAGGAGGTGGCAGTGGGTTTGGCGTGGGCGGGTCCAGGGTGGGGGGTTTGGCCTGGGAGGAGACAGGCAGGGAGGCTGCACTTCTGCCCCTCTGGTGCTCATGCCGCCAGTCACCTGGAGTGGGCAGGGACCCCTTGATATCACCAGGCTGATACGATTGAGTCAGAGCACTAGAAAGACAAAGCCGTCCTTGCTTGCCACACTGATACTTGGTACATCTCTGTCTCCTCTGTCATCCTTTGTGAAGGTGGTATCTCCTCTAGCAGTGCGCCATCCTGCTGGCATGCCACACAGCCCATTCCCAAAACGCCCCGAGTCCCAGCGAATCCCACGCATTCTTCCTTGTCTTCACCCCTGCTGCTGAGGCTGACAAGCCCAGCCTGCCTGGCCTGGGTTTCCGTGACGAGGGGGTGGCCGTGGCAGATCAGAGCAGAGTTCAGCGTCCCAGTCCCATCCCTGGTCGTCCAGCTCAGCCTGTTTTCTTATGACATCCTCACCCAGAAAATACTTCCAAAGAGGGAATTTAAAGTTTATCCCTGTTGACACACACTGAGGAAACTTCTTTTATCATAAAAGAACTTGACCAGAAAGAGATTACAATGACATGTGCTGGGAATGTGATTGGTTTCTTCACACCCCATAGCCAGTTTTCCTGCTTTGATTTTTATGGATTATTTATGTTTATAGAATCAGTAATCTTTCCCATTTCCAGAGAAGGGTGGACTTTTTAATTTTTTTTTTCTTTTTTGCCTTTCTCTTTTTTTAAGTAGTGGACTATTTTTCTCTTTTGCTAATTTCAGTGCTAATTCTGGCCCTTTTTCCATTAGGAGATGAAAGCATGGAAATTAAAAAACAAATTACAGGAATGAGAAGATTGCTGAATGACAGTGCTGGGAGGATATATCAGCGAGTTGGTAAAGAAGGAGAGAAATTAAAAGAAGAGCCCCAGGACGTGGACTTAGTCTGGCCCCCGCGTCTGAACTCGTCCACTGAGGCCCCACCGAGCCTCCACCCGTCTACACGTAGTGCGTGGAATGAGCTACCGCCCCAAAGCGGGCAGTTCTCAGGGCAGTACGGCACCCGTTCTAGAACCTTCCAGAGCCAGCCCCACCCCTCTGCGAGCTCCAACGGTATGGTTGTCATCAGACATTCAGAATGCCTTCATGGGGGTTTGTACTGGCATGTTTTATTTCTTAATATTCAATATGTTCTTTGAATTGAATTTATTAAACCCTCCCCTATTTTTGTGTGTGTGTTTGTGACAGAGGGTCTCGCTTTGTTACCCAGACTGGAGTGCAGTGGTGTGATCACAGCTCACCGCAACCTCCAATTCCTAGGCTCAAGGGATCCTCTGGCCTCCGCCTCCTGAGTAGCTGGGACTACAGGTGCACACCACCACACCTGGCTAATTTTTCTATTTTTTGTAGAGATGAGAGTCTTGCTATGTTGCCCAGGCTGGTCTAGAACTCCTGGCCTCAAGTGATCCTCCCACCTCGGACTCCCAAAGTGCTAGGATTACAGGAATGAGCCATCTGGCCCAGCCTATACCCTCCTCCAGTCACCTGCCTTCACTGTGTTATTTTAAAAGGCGGGGAAAACATAAAGGAAAACACTGAAGAGTATTAAAAAAAACCAGAATGGAGAATCAGGAAAGATTGGGGGAGGTTTCAATTTTATCAGTGAAGATTTCCTAGTAGAGATTTCAGCCCTTTAAGAAGTTAAAGCTCTCATTTACCTACATACAGATATTATTGTCACAAAAGGCCGAACGTTAGAGCAGAAAGAGCTCCCTGTTGCCATTAAAAGAAGCTTCCTGGTCATATGGTGAACTGTTAATACACCCTCTTGCCTACTTCTTGGCTTTTCTCATCACAGGAGTCATAGGTAAAGGGAGGGCTGATAACCCAGTATCCCCCCCGACAACGTGCCGTGGCTGCAGCCTCCTGTTCCAGTACTGAACAAATGATCCACATTTTATAACTGGCTTCATTTGCATTGAAAAGTTTTCCTTTAAAGTTCTTTAATTTAAATTTCCTAATTGTTAAGAAAAAAATCAAATGACAATTTTTTTTCACAGCTTAAAGGAAAAAAATTGATGCTGCTTCTGTTCATATTAGTTTTCCACTGGATGTTACTTGTTCTATAAATTATGTATAGATGTGCAGATCTATAGTTTTCACAAAGAGAGCAAGAAAAACATAGGAAGGCATTTTCAGTTTCCTTGAAAAGTTAAGGATTTTTTTCATTCATTTTCATTTCATGATATCCTTCAAGAAAAAGAGAACTATTTTGATTTAAAAAAAACAAAACACAATTTACAGTAACCATTTCAGAGGCATGAAAAGCCTCCCTGAGACACCAATGAGATAGCAAGGGACCCCAGAGATGTACAGGTGTCTTGTCTTTCTCTCAATATTACATAAGCCAATATCAAGTTCACATGCTGGCTTGCTTCAAGGTTAGAGGGAGACGGCTCTTTAAAGACTTCTCCATAAAAATAAAAAGTCAGTCCTCTTTAAAATTAGAAAATGATTTATAATGAGCTGAGAAGGGTTGGTTTTGTCCTTCAAAAATGATAAAGATGTACTTAGAATGGTGACTAGGAATATTCTATAAGGCTCTCCTAACTCTACTACCATGGAAGAGACAATAAGAGAAATAAAATACCCTTAGGTATGTATAAAGTTAGTAAACCCCACATCGATAAGTTGGGTAAACAGCGTTCTATTTTCCAGCATACAGCAAGGATGGTGGATTTACTTTGAAAAATGTTACTAATGTTAATAAAAGTGACAAACGTAAACTCCCCCATATCAGTTTGAAAACAGATACTGGTCATATGCTTTCAATAGAAATGCATTATGTATAACCACGACTGCTCAGGTATTTGATTCGCATTTTTTGTGATTTTAAAGTTGTAACATCTCGGTTTGCTACAGTTTTGAATGTAAACAATTACGCTACTCCAAGCATTAAGTTATGTTCAAGTATTTCATGGTTTTGCTGTGGTGAATTTTTCTGTAATATTCCCAAATAATGCATATTATAGGACCTAAGTTATATTTAATGTGTAGTAAAGCGTACAATTGCAACTAAACCATAGAACTCACCTTGCTCCCCTATGAGAACACTAAACCGCTCCTTTTACAGCAGTGGGGATGAAAATGGCTCGGAGGGAGCCCCACTGTAAGAGCAAGTTGCCAAATGTTCCATTGTATTCTAGGGACAACAGGAAGATGTTTGTTTACATGTAAGGGAAACAGAATAGGATAGCTTTATTACGTTTAAACAGTGAAAAAGAGGCTGTGGCGAGGGAAATATAAGAAACGGGACTGGAGAAAAGATGTGGGAGGATTTCCTTCAGTACAGTTTGAGCAAAGCCAACCCGCCATCGTCCTCTGAGCCAGCAGGTTGCGATACATCCTCCAGTAGCCCACTCCCCTGCGCCTCCCCGCCCCAGACAGCCACACCCAGAGAGCATTCTGAAAGCTTTACTGTTTTTAATAGTTAGACACTTAATTCTTGATATGAACTCTCATACACAGCTACCAATTTTTTTTTTCTAAGTCTGTTCTTAGAGCTAGTTTCTTGTGCAAACTAGCGTGCGTGTGTTTAGAGTGAGTTTTGCTGGTCTTGTTATGTGAGATGAACTCCTCTGACAACAGGGAGGCCTGCTGTGCCCGCACATCGTGTGCACGTGTTCACGCGGGCTCTGCCGCCAGGACACAGCGTGCTCCTCACAGCATAGGGGCCTGGGTAATTAGATAAAGCTGGCCTCCAAAATTTAGGTTTTGAAAATCACTGGGTACGTTTTCCATAGGCACAGCTCCATAGTAATTGCACATGCTTCCAAATCCTGTCAAGACACTGTCTTTTCTTCTCCTCCTCTTTATACTTTTTTTTTTGGTTGTTTGGAGTATGTCATTCTTTTCTTTCATGCTCAGGAGAACTTCCAGCGGTGAATTCATCAGTTGGATCCAACTGCTGCACTTGTAACTGCCAGTCAACGTTGCAGGCCATTCTCCAAGAACTCAAGACCATGAGGAAATTAATGCAAATTCAAGCAGGTACAAAGATCGGGCCTCAGAATGAGTCCTTTGAGTTTTAATGCATATCTGACGTCTTTAGTTGGGATGTTCGTTGTGCTTTTATCATAGAATTCTTCCCACCTCGCTGTCATGCTGTGCTTCTTCTAGTATCCATTTTCTTAGCTTTTTCTACAACCTCTTTTTCCTTTAGCAAGTCAAATAGATTTTTTTTTTTTTCCCCGAGACAGGGTCTCACTCTGTTGCCCGGGCTAGAGTGCCGTGGCTTCAGCCTAGCTCACAGCAACCCCAAACTCCTGGGCTCAAGCGATCCTACTGCCTCACCCTCCTGAGTAGCTGGGACTACAAACATATGCCACCATGCCTGGCTAATTTTTTCTATATATAAATAGATTTTTTAACCATACTAATACAACTCATGTACTTACATACATGTACTCAGTATACGTCATCACGTGATGTTCTGGCACTTACAATGCCAGTTAATTAAATTTTGGAACAGTGACACGTGGAGGAGTCCTTTAGGAAGCCTGGTCTTCACTGCTGAAGATGCTCAAGGACGTAAGCAGACAAGAAATGCTGAGCCCCGGGCTCTGCTTGTGGCTTTCTCTCCACATCCAGGTTACAGAAGCTCAGAGATGCCTCCCATTCTGTCTTCTTGATTTACGTGACTCCTCTTGTGTTCTCACCACCAGTGGGCGAGTTGGACAGAGGAGCAGTGAGTTTGCAGTTTGGGATTGGACACCCAGGGTCTCCTCTTATAGCCGCGTGACTTCTCTGAGCCTCCGATTTCTCATCCATAAATGGAGTATTAATATCTAGCTCAGGAGGTTGTTTTCAAAATAGAATGAGAGAGTAAGCGTAAACAAACTTTGTAAGGCTTCATGCAAGCATGAGCTATTTCATTAGTGTCACCTAAAGACCTTGGAACACTCCGTGGAAGTCGGAAGTCTAGGCCTTCGTTATAGCAACTATATTTTCTAATCTTCACAGTGGGGGGAAAACAGTTTTTCCGTCACAGGTACAAGAAGTAATAAATCATTTCATTAAGGCTTTCATTTTGTCAGGGGAAACTGCTCCTCGATCTCAGTGTAAGGCAGGAAAGTTGACAGCACAGCGTGTCAAGCCTGGCTTTCCCGCCTGTCACTGTCATGGGATTCAGGAGGGTCATCATTCAGAAACTGTTCTGGGTGCCATTTAGTGAATTCTAGTAAAATTTTAATATTCAGTGATATGGTTTTGATATAGAAAGCTTCCTCCTTAGATGTATCAGTCACCCAAGATCACATTGAAGTAAGATGAGCTACTTTCTGAAAAGTAGCAGCTTTTTAAGTACCAAATTTGGTTTTATCCCCAGGAAACAGTAAGCATTTTGCTCAAGTCGGTAAGATTTGGACTCACCTTGTTCTACCACCATAACCTGTGTTAACATCTCCTAAACAAGGAGCTCAGGAAGAAAGGTTACTTTATTATGTATGGATTCTTTTCTCAAAGGAAGAATTTTTTAGCACTTAAGGAAATATGCATATGAAATTGTAATGATTTATTTTGTCACCTAAGCTCCTTACTACTGAAATGGCAAACTACAAATCGCAACCGTTTAAATCCCTGACTGAAGCCCTTTTAGAATCTATTAAGTAAATGCCACTTTGTCACCGTGTTTTCTTTTCTGAACCTTTGCAGATTAGGGAGGTAAATGATTCCAAAGCTGTGGGCTGGCAGAAAGGATAAACCGAATAAATTGCTCTCCTTTAATTTTCTTAAACTTAAAAAATTTGTGTCTTGCAGAAAGATTTACTTAAGGTTTATTGCCTAAAGACTTAGACTTAAATTACATTTAGAAAGTTTCACCTTTATTTTAAGAAGACAAGGAATACAATCCAGGGTAAAGATCTGGATGCCAGAGGCTTGGGCTGTGTCTAGATGTACAAAAGGAGAAGAAAAACTTAAGATAGCCCCTGTGTTCTTTAAACCAAAAACATTTTCACTTTTAATTTAGAATCATGAGGCTTAGAGAGGCCTATGGCCTAGATCGTCACGATCGTTGCTTTGTGGCCCCTTTAACTCCGGGGACGCAGACAGGGAGAAGCTCTCAGCTCTGCCTGCACCCCTGGAGATGCCGACTCCCTTCCTCTGGGCTGGGGCTAAGGCATCGGAGTGTTTTTTTTAAACTCCAGAGTGATTCTGATGTGCAGCCAAGGTCAAGAACCAGGGACCCAGGCAAATTACTGGTTTAAAAACTTCTCTGTGTTCTTACGTAGTGCAGCCATGTTTGTTCCTAATACTTACAAATTGCTTTCCAGTCTGCAGCCAAAAATATCAGAATCAAAGTGTGAATTTTCTTTATTTTCAGACTGATAGGAAATAAGTAAAAGTGATCCATGTTCATGTGCATTTAAAGACCTTTAGTGTTCACTTGGCTTATATTTATAGGGTCTTTCTGTTAAAAAGCAGGTGTATCCTGTGGTCGTATTTAGGAAGCTGCGTTAATACGTGAGGATTTAAATAATGATGCCCTACCTTCCAGTCATGCTTTCCATCAGCATTTTTTAATGGTTACAAACACTACTTCTCAGAGTGCACCTGTGAAAACTGTATTTACCATCCTGGATTTAAATATACATTTAGTTTGAGTAACTTGATGCTTATACTGTGCTTTTCATCTTTGGAACTCAGACTGTTTCTAGATCTTGCTGATTTGCTTGATTTGCACAGAACTATATTGTTTGTATTTTTTCAACTGTGTAAAACCAAGGTCTGGAGAAGTGGTCTGATCTGAAAGCAGGTAGCAGGGTGCTCCGCAGATAGTTGTGTGGAATGTGTGTTTGGTGAAGAAGGGGTTACTGGGGCCAACTAACTGACTTTTCCCACTGCTTACTGGTCCCTATTACAGAATCATTCCAAACTGCTTCTTTCAATCAGTCTTGACCAAATGATCATCATCTCATCTTTGTCAATCTTGGCACCTATAGATTGTTAGCAAGCGATCAGTTTTACCCCAGGTGACAGTAGGAATATTCCTGCAAAGGGCTTACCAGAAAGCACGGACCTAAATTTAAGTTCCTGAGTTCTCATTTATTTAAAAATGTCTCATGAGTAAAGTCACGCTCAGTGTCTTCTCATAGCTGGTCATCCTTTCCTTGCGTGGAACCCAGCAGCAGCGATGCACCGTAGTGATTCACGGCATTTGGAGCAAAGTTTTCTCCTGGGTGTTTTTCTGCCTTTAGGACTTGAAAATGCTCTGAGGCTGCGTTTGGAAGCCTTCATGTCCACTGGGACATTTCTTTGGTGTGCTTCATCCTTGAGTGAGCCACATTGCAGTTTCGGTTCATAGATCACAGAGATAGACCGGGGATAAGTTTCCCTAAGTTAGACACAAGTACCTGTACCATATTTTTGTTTATTGTTCACAGTTGGAACTCAAAACAGACAACAACCCCCAATTTCCCTTATATGCTCCCAGCGAACTGCTGTCTCACGCAAGAGAAATAAAAAGAAAAAAGTTCTCCCAAAGACTGTTGAACCTCTTACTGTGAAACAGAAGCCCAGTGCGTCAGAAATGGAGAGGAAGACGGCTGTGGCCTCGGAGCAGTCTGGTGTCCAAGCAGCCGAGCGTGCCTCCACGGAGGACAGCCACGTTGTGGGATTCGGCATTGTTCTGGAATCACCTTCCTCAGATGTAAGTTGATATTTTCCGGCTGCTGCTCTGATGTGATATAACTTTCAGGAATTTTATAGTAGTGATACATTTTCCCCCTGACTAGTGCTGCCCAAGACAACTAGAGAAACTTGCAGAATACATGTGGGAAAGAGAAAAAGACAACTAGTAATGATCTCCTTGCCTAGAATTTTCTTCTCTGAGGATTTTATGCCTTATTTATTTAAACATGTTTCCATTCTTTATCGCTGAAAAAAGAAGGGTGGTGGCATAAATAATCTGCTCACTAATTTCCTTTACATTTTTAATTTTGAAGTGGCAGTTTTCAATTTCCTTAGTGTAGAGAACTAAAAGAATATAATTAAATCCTTTGTAGATGGGCATAGATGAACAGACCCATACAGATAAGGTCATACCTTTCTGGAAACACAAACTAATAATAAAAAAGGAGCAGTGTGCTAATTCCATTTTATAGATGCAAGCCACACTGCTAATTAGGTGGCAGTGCCATGCCATTTACTCTGTGTAATGATAGGTTAACGCTCTGCAAAGGTTTTTCTATTTTAATACTGTAGCTAGAACATTGTTGCAGTCCAGGATGTTGGATGACATCTGAGATAACCATCTGACTTGCTATTTTATATTCATAGGACCATAAACGAATTTCTTTAATAATGTGCTATATTTGCAATTGCATACTCTGTTCATGATACAGCTTTATCTGAGTGCGTTTATGTCGTGAACCCCACCTTGCTGGGAGAGGTCTTAAAATAAACAAGAATGAGTGATCTATTATTATCAGATTGCATAGGATGAGAACCCTGGGGAGAACTCCCACAGGCCTGTACAGGATTGGAGTTTGGCCCTACCTTTCAAATTTTAAGTAAGAAACAAATTGCTTTTTTTTTTAAAAAGTGCTCCTTTTCAAATTGTGGGAAGACAGTTTGCTAGCAAATATCCACGCTGACTATTTAATAAAGGGAGATGACAAAAATAATCATCTTGTGACTTTTTTAGATTAGAAAATCATTTGAACATTTATCCAATCCATGGTGTAAAGGGGTATTTTTCAAATCTATGAACACATGCTACAACTGTTAAGAAGTTCTTCCAGACTCAAAATTTAATTTAAAAAAAGCCATTAATGATGATAATGTTCTACCCTGGACCAGTCAGCTCATTTATCATGTTGTTATTGCAACTAAGGCTGTGGTTCAAACCTGAGGTAGATCACAAATTTGAAAACAGGTAAATTAAACCACAACACAACACATTCAGTCCTAAGTAGTTTTCATCATACTTTTATATTTCCCTTAAATTTTCGAGGCATTTTTTCCTATAGGCATTGATGTATCGGGAGCAATAATTTAAGTTGTATAAATCATCTCCCAGATGGTTGATCTCATGCTAATAACTGAATTTTCTCCTTTTTTTTATTTTTAAGCTCCAGATGTACTTCAGAGATAAATTGAGGACGATCTAATAAACGCTTTATGTACATTAGCGAAATAGAAGAGAATAGAATTTTTATTATCTTAACCAATACCAGTATGATAATTTTATTTATATAGTATATAAAAATAGTTTACTTTTTGTTCGTGATTTTTGTTAACGAAACCTATTAAATTTGATAAAGCACATTCAGAATTGTGAAAACTCAGAAGCTGGTTGTCTTTGAAGAATAACATGCTTCTAAAGAAAAACAAAAAGTCTGTGTGGATATACAGACTTACGTTGTCCAACGGACACCCCGTGTGATTCATCTCTCCAACAGAAACTGTAACTGCTCTAGAGAACATGGCCCAAGTCCCAGTGTCAGATGAGGACATGCTGTCTGTGGGTGGCGCTCACGGCCACTGTGAGGCTGACCCACGCAGCCCGGGCAAGGGCGGGGGTGGAGATTGACTCCTGCAGGCGAAGGGACCACTGATGCCAGGACATCCAAATTTAGATGCCCTCCAGTCTTTTAATATTTCTTAGCCATGAATCTTTTGAAGTTTGGTGAAAGTTCAGAGGAGAAAACAGAGAGAACAGATAATAATCTTACAGGAATCTATCTATAAAACGGGTTGGAGAAAATATAAGCAGATGGGAATTGTGTATTTGAAGATGGGCCCTGAGACATCCCCAGAATCGGGAGGATCCGGTCCAAAATCCTAGGACCGGGCAAGTGGTCCAGTGTTGCTGGAAGAGCTGTGTGGGTCGGGTGGAGCCAGAGGGCGAAGCTCCAGGAATCACAGCCAGGCCTTCGGGGCACAAAGGAGACTCGCAGGTTCCCAGTGGAGGAGGAAGCCTGCCCGTGCTTTAGGATGGTGGCTGGAACGGCACTGTAGCTGACTGACAGAGCAGGAGGATGAGAGTGGTCTACCAGGCAAGAGGTCAGGAGGGTGTGGGCAGGAGCAGTGAGCCTGGAGACTCTAGCAGCAAGAAGAGCCACTTGTCGAGGACACGATGACGGAGAAAGTGAACCTCAGATTTCTGTCAGGGAAGGCTAGGTAGGTTACTAGCTGATACAACTTCACCTGAGATGGGGAGAGCGAGAGCAGAGCAGGCATTCTGCTCTGTATCAGAAGGAAGGAAAAGTGAGTTTCAAATCCTGAACACATTTGTTAGACACCTCCAGCCCAGGAGAAAGATTAGTGCTAGAAACGATGAAAAAATGACACAGAAAATCTATGCTTTATTGCTTTTGTAAATGTAAAACATTTAGTGTGAAATTTTTCAAAATTCACAATGTATTAAGTTATTGTTTTCACTCTGTGACTCACAGTGTCACACAAATACAAATGTATATATCCATGGCACAAACACAAACTTGAGAGCCCACATGGGCTATAGATCATTGCAGGTAGATCAGCGCTTCTGCCTGATAACGATTATCCCTACTCAAATACAGAAAAACACTAAACTCTAATCAAAACTAACTGAAATGTCAACACCTCAGAGTGTTGTGAGCATTAAATGATATCCAGTACGTACGAAAATCCTATTGCAGTGCCCGGCACATAGAAGGTACTCAGTAAATATTATCTATTTAATCTGCAAATGACAAAGCATCTGCATTTGCATTAAGCACAATACACAAAATAAACTTATGAAACATCAAGTCTTAGACTTGACTTTAATTGGAACCCCCTCTTCCATTTAACTGCCGTTTACTTGTTCTTTCCTCCGTACTCCTCTCTCTGCCCACCCAGCTCCCTTCCAGGCTCTGCTGTGATTTGAATGATCCTCCTCTATAGAATGTTCTATACTGTTTCGTAATTATTGACATGACGTCCTCTCCTTCCACTCCAGAGTCTCAAGAGCCGGGACTATAATATTACTATTGTTATTACACATGCCATCCTGTGCTACATAACTGATCTCATTAATCCTTATTCTTTGAAGAATTACCATCCCCACTTTACCGGCAGCCTGCACAAGTTCACAGAGCCAGGAAAGGTGGATCCCTCCTCTAGCCCAAGTCCGTCGTGCGGAGGACTTGTGGATGCCCATTCTAGCACAGTGCTCTGCATGACCAACGCTCCATGACTGTTTGTGGGATGATTGTTATGTGAAAGGAACAGAAAGGTTCAACTGTGGCTGTTACTCTACTTACTTGGAAGTTTCTTGGGGAGAACTGAGTGGGTAAGGGAACAGGCTTTGAGGTCTGGCTGCCTGGATTGGAATCTGAGCTATGGGACCCTGAGCAATGAACCTGACTTCTCCTCCCTCCGTTTCTCTCTGTAGAATGGGGATATTAATAGTAATAATGTTTACCTCCTAGAGTTGGCCTGTTGGAAGAATTAAATGAAGTAATCCACTTAGAACAGTGCCTGGCACATTTTAAGCACTCGATAAATATTGGTTCTTTTGTTAACCTTAGCAGTCCTACCTACATACCTTTATGGGAACAAACATAAATATTTAAAATAAACTTATTTGTATGTATGAATGAACAAATACACGTGAACAAGCAATTTTTTACAAGGGAGTAGCCAGAAATGTTTCTCTTTTGGGGTAGGATTATTTGACTCTGTTTAAATGAGCACATTAAATAAAATTCAAACCTAAATTACACAGAAGCAAAAGCAGAAGCCCAAAACTAAATTTCACATTTAAATACAGTATTTAATTTTTTCTTCATGGGTTCAAAACCCAATGCTCTACTAGTATTGAGACAACACAGTTTCTTATAGTCACTGTTTTTCCAATATTAGATATATTGATTTGTGGTTTTCAGGGCAGATGTAATACATAGCCTAACTTTGTTTAGTTCTTGCTTTTTGTTTGGCTTGGTTTTGGCTTTGGTGACACATTAATACCAGTTTTTAACAATATTTTTGTAATATTTTTAATAATAGAAAATATTTTTCTATTTGTTGTAGTTACTATGAATGTTCTCCAGTAATCCTAGATTACACCAATTTAAAAGTTTTTCAGAAGATAAATTTGTGGATATTCATCACCTTAAGATAATTTTGTTGAGGTTTATTTTATATCATTCTTCTTAAAACAAATAACTTAAAATGCACTGGTGCTTTCAACAGAAATGGTTTCCAAATTCAGAATCTGTTTTCTTAACACCTTCTTAGCTCAATAGATAAAATGATCCACTGAGAACTAGTCAAGTAAATCAAGCAAGCAGTTTTTTATTTATTCTTTGACATGTCGAAATAGAGGCAGTATATGCAAGAGAGTGTAAGTTCTAGCACAGGCTGCTTGGGTTCAAATCTTTGCTTTATCGTGTATTAGCTGGATAATCTTAAAGAAGTTACTTAACCTCTCTGAGTCTTAGTTTTTATATCTGCAATTGGGAATAATAATGATAGCCACTTAATAGGGTAAAAATTAAATTAGAAAAATCCATGTAACATGTGTTAGCTACCCTAGGGCCTGGAGTGTAGTAAGTAGCAAATAAATGTTAATGACCTCACTGTTTTCCAGGGCATAATGAAATGAATGAAATAGTCCTTGCCCTTCAAGGGACACACGGTGGAAGAAAATTCACAAACAATAATTACAACATCGCAGGGCTTAAGCTCTAGCACAGGCAGGCAGATCTCCTGGGCACCGGGAAGAGCAGGACCTCCCTGCCCACCGGGCCAAGGACAGACTCCCAGGGTGGACATTGCAGTAGCTAAAACTCTTATGTGTTCTACATTTTGGCTCAAATGTTTTTAGCATAAATAAAGCCCTAGTCTTCAGAGTCATTAATTTGTTACCTGAGAAGAAAGGAAAAGGCTAACAACATCTCTAAAAGACTGAAATGTCTCATTATGCAAGGGCGTGAAAAAAACTTGCAAGAGACCAAATTGTGTTCTTTTCTAAAATTACATTCTTAGTTCTACCAAAATTTGGTTAAATAAAAAATCTGTAAAGGACTGGCTCTTTAACGACTTCTTATAATTTTTATCCAGTAAACATTAAATATATATATGCCAGCACATGGATTACACATACATTTTGACAGAACTTTTGGCCGAGCATTTTTTACTGCATGTAGAGTGTCCACCTTACACCATCAGCCTTGACGTAGGACACACAGTGTAGCGCACCGTGCTCTGTCCCCATCACTGCTGGGGTTCTCCGCCCTGCTGTGTCCCCGAGCCACCCAGTCTCGAGAGTTCTTGTGGCCTCCTGGCTCACTGGGCATGTTCCCAACGTAGCATTTAATAAGTGGTAGCAGGAATTCTTGCTAAGTCCACCTGGAGCAGACCTGAATTACAGGAACAATTTTAGTTTCTCTCAAACAGAAGCAGATCACATGTATGAGCAAAATAAAATTAATTATATGGGGGTTTGTGGTTTTTAGAAATTCTTTTCTAAAAAAGAAAAGACCAGGTGGGGTGGTTCACGCCTGTAATCCTAGGACTTTGGGAGGCTGAGGCAGGAGGATCACTTGAGCCCAGGAGTTCAAGACCAGCCTGGGCAACATAGAAAGACCCTCCCCCAGCTCTATAAAAAAACAGAAAAATTAGCCAAGCATGGTGGCGTGCACCTGTAGTCCCAGCTACTCAGGAGGCTGAGGCAGGAAGATCCCTTGAGCCTAGGAATTGGAGGTTGCTGTGAGCTGTGATCATGCCACTGTACTCCAGCCTAGGTGACAGAGTAAGACCGTCTCACAAACACACACAAAAAAATAGAGGAGGGTTTAAATTGGAAACTTTTACTTGGGAGGCTGAGGCAGGAGGATTGCTTGAGCCCAGGAGTTTGAGGCTGCAGTGAGTTATGCTTGTGCCACTGTACTCCAGCTTAGGTGACAGAGTGAGACCCTGTCTCAAAAAAAAATAAGTAAATAAAATTTCTTTTCATAAACTAAAGCACGTTTTCGTAGAAATATGTCTAATATACTGCAAGATAAATATAACACCAAATGAGAATAAAAGATCGTTTATACACCAATGCAAATAGGAAGACTAAATCCACATCCTCTAAACGTTCTTATTAATCCTGTTACTGCTTTTCAGTCCAGAATCAGTTCATCTTATTCAGTAGAATGCGTCTCTTTGTCTATAGTTCCAGGTTTTGGCCCTGGGGCCAGCCTAGCCCCTCAAATCGCCAAGTGACCTCGTGCAAACCTATATCAGAGATAGTCCCTTGGTGATCAATTTGTACAATCTTAAAATTGTCCTCCTTTTTTCCCTTCAGATTATACAAGAGAGTCACATGATAGGCCCGTAGGGACTTCGGTGGGGGGTGGGGGAATCTTTTCATGTACCTGGTTAGGAGAGCCCCCACCCAAACTAGATCTCAGCCCCAGCTGCTCCTAAGCAAAGGGAGACCACAGCCGAAGTGCAAAGAAACAAACCAGTTAATGTTTGCAGGCCTGGATCCAGGGACATTTTCAAGAGTCATTATGACAATGTACAGTTTCTGCTTCCAGAACTTCACCCAGTGTAAGATGTCACGCCACTGGACACTTGATACGTTGTTGTGCTTAGTGGCTGAGGCACCTAAAAGAGGCAAGACATAGATTGGATATGAAAATCCACATTTATAGTGGGGATTCAGACTCTTAAAATGATGACTGTGTCATAAATTCTGCCCCAACCTTGAATGTCATCATTTAAAGATCGTAGTACTTCAGTGATCAGTAGAATCTGTCAATGAACGTATTAGCTGTCTGTCTTGGCCTGACTATCAAAGAGTGAATCTGTCAAGGGAAGTCTAGTTCTTAAAATGATATTCATTTGGAATAAATAGTTTCTATCATGAGTAAGCAGTAAGTTTAAACCAGAGCCAGTCAACCAAAAGAAGAGAGTCAGTGATATAATTTAAGAGTTTTAGCTTGTTTTTAAATTTATGTGCTCCGTGAGGAGCAGGAAGGGGCAGAGCTCAGGCACCTGTCCCCTTGCTGCTGCTGCCACCTCCGCCACCCATCAGACTACCGACTCCTTCATAAGGTGCTGACCTGGCGGTGAGTTCCTGTTCCGCGATCTCGAAAGATCAGTTCAAAATAACAGCCTTTGTGTGGCAGTAGAAAGTGGAACAGAAAGCAGTGACGGCGTCTGCATTGGCTGGAACCTCAGAGACCAGAATGCTACCATAGGAAGTCCCTTGGCTCCACAGAGGTGTGGATGCCAGAAACAGCAACTATACCCATCTCCTCAATGCCCCCTTCAAGGCCCTGTTAAGATGCTATTGCTGTCCTATCCCTGCCCAAGCCCCCTGTCCCCTTGCCCCCCACCCCCTGCAGCCATGTCCTGCCGGGTGCTGTCACAGCACTTGTTCTGTACCTCTCCTGTAGCATGTATCCTGTTCCACCGTGTAGGACAGGTGTTTCTGTGTACGTCTCACCTGCAGAGCCAGCCTTCAGATTCCCGCACACAGAGGGTGCTCATTGAATAGGTATTTAATCAGTGATCAGTTTTCTCCAGGTAGCCTAACTTCTGGAGTTGGCACATGAACTGTTCTAGAAGACATCAGTGCGCTGAGCCACGGCGGGGCAGACTTTCAAACCCACTTCCTTTATATGGGGCTAAAAGGTCTCTGAACCAACACTCGTCATTTAGAATGAATTCTTGCATGATGTTTTGTTTATTCTGACAAATATCCACTGGACACTATCTGGGTGGTTGGCACTCCAGATTCAAGAGAGTCCCCGTCCCGGTGAGAAACCCAAACTCGCAGCTAAGTATGTGCAGCGTGGAAAGTGTCACAGAGTCCATAGAAAACACCATGAGTGCATGAAGACGGGAGTGGCTAGTTCTGCCTGGGGGCTCATTCAGGCCAGTGTTTCTCAAGTCCAAGTTCCACAGGATAAATCAAAGGGGGTGTCTCATAGGTCAGGTGGCTGGGTTTTAAGCACATTTAATGGCATCAGAATCAAACTGAGGATTATATGAATAAGTTGATGTTCTCTTCCTGCTCTTGCAATTAAGAGCTTCTGTACGACCCTGTACCCTCAAATAGCTGTGAGTAGCTGCTTCTAGAAGATAAACTTAGATTTTTTTAATAGCTTTCAAATGATACAGGAACACTTAGCAAAAATCTGAGATCAGTTCATTCAGAACAAAAACTACATGCAGCCATAGGATGTGCAAAATAAAATTGTGACTACAAATAAAACTTCGTGTTAGATTATGATGGTAAAGTTCTCTCCATCCTAATATTTCTGCATGGAATCATTCAACAAATACTTATTGAGTGCCTGGTTTGTGCCAGCTCTGTCGTAGGAATTAGGGATACAGCCTCCAGCTCCAGACAGCCTCCTCTGCAGACCTGGGACCAGCGGGCAGCAAAATGCAGAAGTCAGAGGAAAAATCCGATGGCACAGTGAGATGACTTTCTGGATAATCAAGTCAAAAATGCCATTTTTAAGGGGCCCAAACTCCTTCCTGTGTCATCCAAATAATTTAAGCCATGCTCTGAGCACTGTTTGCTCAGACCATAGTGTGCCCGACGTGTTGAAAAGCAATAAAACAAAAACAAAAGTAATCATTCCTACTCTCCAGGACAGAAACTAATCCCAAATCCTCACATTTCTAATATGATTTAGAAAATCTAAAACGGTGCCACGTTTGCAAAGTGATAAGTACGAGATCTGAGAATCAGCTTTGATACTACATCTGACTTTTTGCTAATAAAAGTTTACCAATTGCATTTCTTCATATTAAAGTCATTATTTTAAAGCTACCACATAACCAACAATAAATTCATTAAATGACTTAGTAGTTTAGATTATGACTAATGAACTGTGACTATCTGTCCAGCAAGAATTTATTGAGTGCCTACTATGTGCCAGATCTTAGAGATACAGAGTGGGTTCCAGGATCAGGAAGGGCTGCAATCTAATAAATAATTCTGATGCAGTGTAATTAATTCAATCATGTACGTCTGTTAAATGAACAGCAGAAACAGAGTGCATAGCCATCTCCATGAACAGGAATGAGTTAGGAAAGGCTTTGGAAAGGAAAGGGAAGGGAAGGACGTGAGCTGGATGGAAAGATGAAAAGGCAGGTTGGAAACATCCCTGTGTGCCGATGGAGACAGCATTGTTGGCGTCATATGGTAGAGTCCAAGTTGAAAGGCACCTTGTAGGTCTTTGGATCCTGTAACTGGGTCAGGAAGTCCCTGACAGGAAAGCAGTGTGACTAGTGCGCTGATTTTCCTCTCAAAAGTAGGGGTGGGGGTGGATTTAAACTGCCTGGGAACCTGCTCGTCATTTTTATATGTTACGTATTAGTTTACATAAGTTTTCATTGGGGTAAAACATAGTTCCACAGCTGAAAGCCACTGGCATAGTAGAAAGAGCCATCAGGGGGCCATCAGGTAGCCCTGTATTTGTGTCCTCAAGTAAAAGAAATTACGTCCTTAAGAGAAAGTGATCTGTAAATTGTAATGCAACGAGCAAATCTGGATTATTTTAAAGTCATTTTTGTTACGATCTCTTTGGGCCTTAGTTCCTTCATTTACAAAATGAGGGTGTTTCAGCCAGAAGTCTCAGCTCCTCGACAGCTCTAGAATGATATGGTTGTGTAGTTATCCAGCCTTCTCTTAACTACTTCCTTTCCATTGCTTTTGACAAGACTTCATATGGGGATTAGAGCATCTTGTTTTGTGAATTAAAACTACTCATTGGTTTTATAAATTGCAAATATTAGCACACAAAGCTGAGACTGTTTCATTTGTAGGATATGGACACTTCAGTAGCTGATGATGTTGTTTTGTTTGTTTGTTTGTGGTACATCTGCCCAAAGTCAAATGCTTCAAATCTTGCTTTTAATGAAATATTTATGTTCTTTTGGTAGCCAGAAGTGCAACTTGCTGAAGGCTTTGATGTGTTTATGCCTAAATCTCAGCTGGACTCTATATTGTCAAACTACACTCGCTCAGGAAGCCTTCTGTTTAGAAAACTGGTGTGTGCATTTTTTGATGACAAGACTTTGGCTAACTCCTTACCCAATGGGAAGAGGAAAAGAGGACTCAATGACAACCGGAAAGGACTAGACCAAAATATTGTGGGTGCAATAAAAGGTTGGTCCGCATCATTTCATTTTATGGGTTCTTTGTTGAGCGTTGCCTTCATTCATAAAGACGCAGCTGAAAGCAGAGGAAACCGACTAGAGGTTAATTTCACTTTTGGGGGTGAGCTCTGTAACTTACCACCTCAAATAACACTAGAAGTTGGCATTTCCAGGTAATGTTAATTTGTTAAGATAATAATTTAAGAGCCAGAACCAAAAAGTGGTCTACTGCAGAATCAAAAAGTGTTTTCCTTATTCGACTTTTTAAATGAAGGTATTTTTCTTCTCTGTCATTAAGAACTTCACCAATACTTTATTTCAACTTAAATTTTTAGTTGCAAGTAAGAATAAAGCTATGGTGCTTTAAAAAAAAATAAAGTAAAACAGTTCTTTCGAAAGTTCAGAAGTTGCTTTGCTAGATCTTTGCTCCTAAAGACATTTTAAATCTAAGCAAACTCTGTGCCTCCCACACATTCCTGGCCTGCTCTGCTCCCTCTTATTTTGTGACGTGGAGTCATGCCAGCGACATGCAGAGACCATCGTGGGTCTCTCCCCTTAACACCTGTGGACACGTGTCTCTATCCCACTGCAGTACAGTAACCATGCAGGGGCACGTAGGAGCATATCTTTGTTGATGTCCAGTGTCACATTCTAGACCTAGTTTTTAAGTTTAAAGTGTCCTTATTCAGGACTCTGATGAATGTGACTTTAGGAAATAGAAGCATTTAAATATTATTATCAAGAAGAATGTAAACAAGGTCTCAAGTCTTATAAGCACAACTATCATGAAAATGAAATTTTGAGTCAAGCCTTAATTCAAACTAGAATAACTGATAAGGATGTTCCTTACTCAATTCCTGCATTGTTTGGTTTGTGGAGTGGGACTAACAGAGAGCCTTCCCTGCCCGCTCCTGCCCCCATTATCTTGCAAAATGAATAAATGAATTTACTAGTGCTTAAAGGATACTTGGAAATCCATAATTAACTTTACAAAATAATACGGTTTTTCAGTGGAGTTAGCAAGTACCAGACACCCTTTGTTCGTGGCCAGAAGGACATAAGCCTTCATTAACAGAAAATTTCTTAATGCTCCGTCAGAATTTTTTCACTTAAAATGACAGTTGAGTTGTATTAAATAAGAAAAGCTACAGAGATACCACTCTCTGCGCCTTCTCTGAAAAGGATGATTCAGCCTAAAGTGACACTAAAAACAAGATTACAGGATTTGAAAAATGGTCAGTGATGTAACTAGGACTTGCTTCAGTGAGGAAGGCCCCTTTTCCATTTCATCTGGCAGTCTCGAAACACGAAGGTCAAGGCTGCTGGTGCTTTTCTGAAATATAGCCAGGAATCGTTTTCATTTTCTTTGTTTTTTTTCAGGGCAGCATTTTATCATTATGAAAGCATTTAGAAATTAGGGAACCATAAATGACTACGGTCCATTTTAATGAAAGTAGAAGAGTTACCCCAATAATAGGTAGGAATGAAACAGATCATGGCAAGTAGACTGACAGAGGTTTATTCTGCCATTTTCCATCTAGACTGGACATCATACGAGAGTTGGAAAAAGTGGATTACAAACAGAAATAGAGGACACACCTTAATGTCCTTCACGGCCCTACTCTTTAGCTAGAAATAAAAATGGCTGCGAGACCTTTGTTCCTAATACAGAACAAAGTAAATTATTCAAATCAAAGGACTTAAAATTTCCATACACTTCTTTTATTGTTGAATTAAATCCGTCATTAAAATTCTGCTAGAACAGCACAGTAACTTAAAAAAGACAGAAATCCACCCATAAGCCGCCAACAACCTAAATGAACAAATATATTCACTTGTTTCCTTTCAGTGTTTATTCGTAGACATTTGTTTTGATTTTAATTTTTTCCTGATTACAAAAATAATGTATGTTTCTAAAAATATCCAAATCATAAAAAAAATGTATAGAAAACTAAAAGGCCCCTATAATCTCACTCTTCAGAGTTTATGGCATATATTCATACCGTCTTTACTCAAGTATGAACATGGTATCAGGTTTGTCTTTGTTGTTGTTGTTTTAGAGACAGGTCACACTCTGTCACCCAGGCTGGAGTGCGGTGGCACAATCGTAGCTCCCTGTAACCTCGAACTCCAAGAACATTGTGTTCATACTAGCCATCCAACCTTTTTACCTGATTTATTCTGATAATTTTTTATAAGCTCCTTGAGGACAAGCTTTGTCTTAAATATATTTAATTATTACCTGTTGCACATGAAAAAGTTTAGGTAATGCCACCCCAAAATATGCGTCTTCGGTAGGCTGATTACTTCCACCCGAGGGCACTTGGGGACCAGCACGTGCAGGCAGGGGCTTTCTCTGAACTCGCCTTTCTGCCTAGAGACAGAGCCTCCAAAAGGGACTCATGAACCAGGGGGAATTGACTCAGATCACAGGAGAGGACACTGGAGGTGACACCACGCACAGAGTTTGTCACAGGCTATTTCCTGTTGTTCTGAAGGCCCATTCATCTTTCCGCAAAATCACTTCTTCTCCCCTAAGTTGCCTACATTCCCCACCCGGTCCCCTATGAAGGAGGTACATAAGCTTCTAGATCTCACTGGGTTGGGTATTCACTTTTCTGTCTTGTGATGTCCCTGTGCACACAGTAAATATGTACATCTTTTCTCTTGTTAATCTTCCTGCTATCAGTTTATCTCATAGACTCAATTATTACACCCTCAGAGGGTGGAAGGAAAGTTTTCCCTCCCCTACACACTGCACTGAGCACTTTACACCGACCAGCGTTTCCATAAATACGTGTTGGGTGAGCGAATAGGCATAGATATTGTTTTTTACCTTGACTTTGACCTTACTTTATTGACCTAATTGGTCTAGTACTAAACATCCATCCTCATGTCTTCTCATAACTAATTTAGAATGATTGCCATTAAAACATTGTTGTAAACTACTACCAGTTAATAAAATGCCAATGAAAATTAAAAATTGGAAACCAAGATAGAATATAAATTTGAATATAACTCTCTTAACTCCCAGCTGCCTTTTTCCTTTACTATGCTTTCCCCAACTAAAAGTTTATTGATTGCTATATTATAATACAGAGTAATTTTGGAAGCAGCTTTGAATTGAAAGTCTCATAGAATAACTATATCCAGGTTTTTTTGTTTTGTTTTGTTTTTTTGTTATTAGTAGACATGAAAAGAGAAATTTATTTCTCTAACCCAAGTCTTTTGACTCTGAGTGATGTGGTAATGTGATAAAATGGTTTCTTTCTACATAACAGTGCCAAGGTCATCCTTGTTGTTTATTATTGCTGTGTACTACACACTTAGGAAAGATTTTGTAAATATTAAATAGTCTTTCTCACTCTTATGGGATAGTGTACCAAGAGTGCATTAATTTGAAAAGTCCTATTACCTGGGAAATATGAAGACTGGTTAATTTTATAAAATCTCAGAAGTGAAAATAGCAGTAGGGGCTTGATTTTTTTTTCAAACAAAGGTGATTAGATTGGTTAAAACAACAATGGGAAAAAGACGAATGAAAAGCTATAAAATGCTTATAAGTAGGAACAGAAATGGACTGAAAAAGAAAGTTTATTGTGGGGATTATTAACAAAGCTTTTTGTAGTGATAATTAATATTCCCCATGACAGCATCTTGAAAATAAAATATAAGCCTCTTTGGTAGAGATCATATTTTCACATAATCTCATCTGTTTTATGGGGACTAACACTTAATGGTAATTCATTAAAAATTCACTGATAAGTATGACCCAAGGCATTGGTGATGAAAGGATCCTTAATTAGAAACGCTCACCTGAACACTTTAACTCTGGGAAGAATCAACTTATGATCTTATTAAGGGGAAGTCTTGGGTTTTAGTGCTGAGGATAAGGCTTAGTATCTTGGATTTGATTCAGAATCGACTTTATACCCAGAGCACAGAGTGGAGGTTAGTGCCCAGGTATGTCCCCCCACCTGCTGCGGCTGTAACTGGTCCTCCGTCCAGTTCTTGCTGTGATACAGTAGACTGTGCAGGCTGACTTCGTTTGAGTTACCTAAACGTGATAGGATCGTTGAATCTCTGAATGCTCTTCAGAAAATACATTTGCAGTAAAGCAATTTGTAGAACCCAGGTAGGCTTTCTAATTCAGCTCTGTAGTGATTAGCTGAGAAAGTTTTATTACTTCCAAACTGTACTGGAGTCTTGAATCCTCTTGCATTCAAAGGAAATTACATTTGCATATCAAATGAAAGACCTGATTGGTGGTTCTTAGTTCACGCCATGCAACATAAAGGGCCACTCTCCTGAGAAGCCAGCACTGATGGTCTGCCTAGACAGCCGCAGGGAGCACAATTTCCCTGGGAGGGAGCACTCCTTTGTTGGTGGTACCCCAAAACATTAAGGATGCTTCTTACGAGATTAGAATGCCTCACTGCATTTGCTGCCCCACTTTCATAGCTCTACAAAAAAGACCACCAAAACCTCTCCTTTTATTCCTGCAACTCTAAAAACTTACAGGATCCATATTCATCATCCATTTTCTTGGGATTTAATCAAGAAAAGGGAATAACTGTTTTCTATGTGACCTCACATAGATTTAAATTGATAGGGTTGGTGGTGGAATTTGCATCTGATTTATTATTTATTTTTTGATAGTAACTCCTCTGTGTTCTCAGAACTCCTTATAAGAACAAGGCTGAAACATTAGCTCAGATTTGAAAGCCCCTACAATGTTGATGATTTTATTTCCATTTATAGGAGAGCACACTGAGGCTCTGAGAAATTAAGTAAACTTACTTAACTTAGAGTTAAACAGCTAGTAAGTGGCGGAATTGGGATTTAACCCTAGGCCTCTCTGACTCCAAAGACATTTTCTAGCACACTCCACTCTTTTCTAAGAGGAGTATTTGAAAACAAAGGCACCCTACCTTTAAATTTCTATCTTAAAATTTAACATTTTGGATTCATTATAAATCCTACTACGAAAGTGGCCATACTGATGATTTAAGACGACCCGTTAGTTATTTATGCAAAGCATATTCAAAGTGAATTTCTGGTTGCAATACAGCTATACTCCAATCCAGTTACTAGCTTCAAGGGCAAGTGTTTTCTTGCAGATCGTGAGAATCAGCCCCATCGTGCCAGGGAGGAAAGTGGGACTGTGATCCCTCCCCTCAGTAAGAGACGCTTCTGAGACTCCTCCAGTACATAGATCACAGGAAAGAGCATGCAAGTAAACACTGCAGATAGCTTGTCTTCCAAAATTGTATGTAAATTAAATTCTAGTTTAAACACTTGGCTTGGAACCCATTGATGAATGCATTGCTTCAAGAATCCTTTTGAAAGATAGTCATCTGTGAATGTATCTGTTCATATTTTTACACATCGAATCTGCTTAAAACAGGGTATAACTACATAACAACTATATAATTACCTTGCAAACATAGCTTGTCTCTCAGCTATGTTTGTAACTATCACCTAGTTATTGTTGTATTTTCCCACTTTTTTGGAGGCCCAGTGACAAATGGATCACGTTGAATCTCACCTGTTCTGTGTGTATAGTCCTGTGTTTTCAACGTCTTCCCTAGTGTGCGTACTTTAATGTGCATCAGAATTACCTGGGCTGTTGGTTCAAAATTCGTATTTCTGGGTCCCATGCTCAGAGATTGATTCAGTAGGTATAAGGTGGTCCTAGAAATCTGGATTTTGAACAAACAACCTGATTGTTTTCAGACCCCACCCCCAGGAGAAGCAGCTCTCTCCTGCCCTTGACTCTAACAGTCAGGATGTATCTGAGCAGCACACAGCAGCCCAGCCGTGAAACCCAGTCTCCTTCGGCTGTTCCTTGTGAACACCCAGCTTCTGACGGCTGCTCTACTTCTCTCCTGGAGTAAATGCCGCACAAGAGCATTGTCTCAACGGCCCTCATCCTTTGAACGTCAGGGGTTAAAATGATTTTTCCTGTTGTGTTGCACAAGCGTCCTGGTTTCGGATCTGGCTGGGTGCTCACCAGGACTTCCCCGAATAATGGCCTACTTCACCAAGGCGAAAGAAAGGCATTTCCAGACTTGAGCGCATCTCTAACTTATGAATCACTACGCAAATACCACAGGGCCTTGTCGTTACAATCCGGAAGATATAATACCCATTCTTGGCGAGCTCCTGGCCAAAGTCACCTTGGTTGCACATTTGAAGCACTTGTGTTTAGCCAGCTTCTGCCCCAGACAGTGTGATACCAAAGACACGATCTTTGCTGCTTTTCAGATACTGGACTGAGTCATGAGAGCACTAAAACCTTTGCAGTAGTTTCATTGACATGGTAAACCTAGAAATCACCGACAGGCATGAAATTTCTGTTAACAGCGTAAGTGTTTATTACCCACCCACTGTGAGCCAACAGCTGGTGACATAAAGCTGAGTGAGGCATGGCCCCTGAGCTTAAGGAATGTGCAGTCTAGTGCAGACATGTAAACAATGACCCGTAACACGGAACTAGAATGAAATAAATGTCACATGCCCAGTACCTAACTGGGGAAGGAGGCACAGAGGATGTCAGTCTCACTAGGGGACAACTCACAGAGTAGTCTGAACTAGTCCTATCAGATGCAAAGAGAATGGAAAAGGTTAACTACGGAATACGTTTAATGAAGCTTAAATTCAATAAAACACTGGATGAGAGCCTTTTGCCTTCGGAACTGTTTAAAGCCTATTCTCATTGGTGGCCCTTGAGGCCTCAGCAGCCTGTTTACCTTAAGTGTCTAACTTCAGGAGTGTAATGCCAATGAAATGAATCAGATACAGTCTACCCCGGAGGGCTTTCATCCAGAGCTGTGCTTCTTAATGCTCCCTAGACCCTATCCCAGACCTTGTGAATCGGGATCCTCGGGGTTGGGGGGCCACAGTGAGTCTAACATTCACCCCTGCTTCGGTCTGCTCTTCCATACGCTCAGAAAAGGAATCTCATATTCCTTAAAACTATAAATCCACATCTTGGCTGCATAAGGAGCGAATGGAAACGTGTAGGAATTTGTTGAGAAGAAGGTTGTGGCTTTTGTTGATCTTTCTGGAGCCTTTCCCATAACGGACAAGAACCAGTTGTGGATTAACTTGCAAGGATTCAATTCGAACTCTCAGTTACTGAATTCCGACAAAACCTACATTTTAACACCACTGTTAGGGTGGACAAAAACAACCTCCTGTCAGAAGAGCTAAGTTTCTGTCGCATGAACAGGGCCACCACAGCATTGCACAGCGTAATGGGCACCGTTGTTGATGTATACACTTATCATGACAGTTTCCCTGCAAATGAAAGTAAAGTGTCTTGAGGAAGGACACCTTTCTAGTCTGCACAGTGGCACCATAGGGGCTGGCCATGGCCCTGAAGATAGAAAGCAGTGTTTGCTGCACAGCCCGCCTCCTTTTTATTTAACTCCCTGAGTTGTTTGGCTGATCTAAGATACTCACCAGCTTCCTAAGGCAACACCACATCCTCCATTTTCTCTCTTCTTGTAGAGAAGCGGAATTGTATAATAAGTCCAGAATTGGTCCAATTACATTCCTTGTAGCTTTTCTTCTGGACCTACAATAGATGCTGGAAATCCAGCAAATGTTTCCATCAGTTCCGTAAACAGATATTGACTATCTTATGTGAGGAACGCATTGAAAATCTGAGAGACTCAGGCATTGGCATTTGCTAGTATTTCTGCCCTAAAAGTGCCTATGCAAATGATCATGGAATATTTGTAGTCCTGGTAGAACTATGGACTTAAAGAGAGGGGTCTAACCTTTTGCAATTGGGTCTTCCCACTGAACGCTCCCTCCAGTCAAGTCTTGTGCTATGTTGACTATGTTTCCAGGTTGTGTTTTTTGCATCCCACTTTTAGTTAGATTCTGATACCTCTCCTAGTTCAGCTCATAGTATTTCTCAGAATCCTTTTTAGACTCAACTTTGACATCCTCTCATCAACCCTGTCTCTTTGATCACAGGGTAAACCCAGGATTTGTTATTACAAGTACCTCCCTCCCACACCCCTTCCTCACCACATGTACCATTTTGAATCAGCTTGGCCAGGTGCAAGTAACTGGGGATAAATCCCAGCTAGAAATGTGGGCAGAAGCCAGGACACTGAGGACCAAGACATGCAGGACATTGGCAGCTTCACTGCAGGGCCTGGGGCCTGTGCCAACCTCTTTGTGGAGGGTCAGAGGTGGCCCTTCTCACCCACACGGTGGTCCCCTGGAGGGTGGCACGGGCTGCCTAACACTAACTCCTACCTCGTGGCCACATCATGTTTAGCAGAAGCATCAATATTCTACTCTCTAAGTCTGAAAGCTCAGAATCACCTTCAAAGCCTTTTTTTCTTTGGGACTAACCCCACTTAGTTACCCAGCCCTGTCAACTCTTTTTGTCCTTCTTCCCTCTTTGAGCGCTCTTGGGCTTCTCCGACACCATCGTAGTCCTGCTGCACATCACCTTGTCCTGGAAATTCTGCAAAAGACTCTTGAAATATCCTTCCCACCTCTACTTTCCCCTCCCAGTTCAGACTTCACACTAACAGCTGAGTGACGCTTGTGAAGCGACATTTCATGACGTCATCTTCCTACTCACCTCCCCTGGGCCCACGAAATCAGGTGGGCCCTTTTCCACACCCTCTGTGACTTGATTTCTCTCTCCTTACAACCGTATTTCCCAGCACGTCCTGCCAGGGAAACCAGCCCCATGTTACTGCTCTTTCTCAAACATTACACACTCGTTTTGGACTTTGGGTTATGCTCTTCTCCCTCGGGCTAGAATACTCTTCTCTTTTTAGACAAATCCAACTCGCTCTTCCTGGTTCAGCCCAAGTCTCACCACCTCTACCATGAGACTCCCTCCAGATGTCCTAACCTGCACTGATCGCCCCTTCCTCGAAATTCCAATAGCACGTATTACCTTTACAAGGTTTAGCAATAAATCTTAATCCTTTGCTTTGCACCTAATGGTTTGTGTGGAGGATGATCCTATCATTTAGTGCCCAAACTGGGACACTTTTGAGAGTAAAAATGGTGCTGTTAATTATTTCTTTGGGAAAACAGGCTTTTTAAACTTGAACTATCCTGGGCAAATCAGGATATATGGTCTCCTCTTCATGGTTGGGCATCTTGTCTTCCCAACAAGACCATAAGCTCCAACGAGCAGAGATCATGTTTTATATTTGCTTTGGATATTCTTGGGCATGTGAAATAGCACCACTCACATAACTGATGATCAACAGATACAGGAAGGAAGGAGGAAGGGAGGGAGGAGTCAGACAGACAATCTATCTTCCCTGGAAAAGATGGTTTGTTAAAAATCAAAACACAGCTCCACCACATTGGGTGCGTACAGGACAGGAATAACGAGATAACGACACAACTTCCCCATGACATGTTGGAAAAGGGCAGCTGAAATTCGAGAAGGCAGAATATAAATGTGAAGATCAGAAGAAGCAGCGGCAACAGACAGATCAGATGGTGTGTAGCAATCTAGGATTGTATAATCTAGTTGATAAAAAACATCAAGGTGATCCCAAATATAAAACCAAGTTTGTATTCAGCAGGGACTCTGAAAGCATCGATTATTGTTAAAGATCAAAGAACAACCCCCGCGACATGCAGAATGGAAGGTATATGGAAGGTATAGTTTGCCATGCTTCCAAAGACAAAGTATAATAATTTTATTGTGGAATATTGGTTTAAATAAATCCAGTGATGGAATCCATAGTCAGGCTAAATGTGCCATTCATTATTTTCACTGTCTCAAGACTTCTTGATACATCAGTAGACTTATCCATACGTGTGATTTTTTTAGCATTCGTCATAGCAACTGGTGTCTCAAGAGGAGATCAAATAAAAGTTTGAGTACTTTCTCATCAGCCTCAAAATGTGAACCCCGTATTTTCCTAAAACTGATCTCAATTAGAAGGGACTTGCCACTGTGTGAAAAAAGCAGGAAATGTAGTCCTTCCTCTGGGGCACAACCCAGCGCCTTCACCCCTGGTCCACTGAGAGCAGCCACAGGGACGTGTGCAGGCACAGGAGGGACAGTGCGTCGGTCTGATCCAGTGGGTGAGACCCCCCCCTCCCCAGCTCATTGCTCTTTGTTCTCCAGCCTCTGCCACGGCTGGATGTGGGGGGCTGGGAGGTGCAGAGCGGGACCTGAGCCTCCTGCACACGACATAACCTACCTGGTACTGGAGACATTACTCCCAGACCTCCTGGCCGTGGGGTGGACCCAGCACCGCATGGAACGACTTCAAAATTCACATACTGAGAAACCCAAGCTTTAAAAACGGAGAGAAAAACTCATTACCTTGTCCTCATTCGTTGCTCTATAAAACAAATAAATGAGTGATACTAAATATTTCCAGTGTGCCTTCCAAGTAGAATTTCTGTAAACCTGTGATTTTGAAACATTTTTTTTTTGCTAAAATAAAAATGGGGTAGACAGTAAAACACCATTACATCAAAGCTTGTTGTCACCCAGATCTTCATGCTTAGCAGATACGATTCATTCCCTTGAAATACACCAACCACGTGAAACAAAGGTGTTGTCGCAGAGCTCGCCAAAGGAAAGTGTCAGTCACATTTCCAATAGTAGCATTAGCAATGAGCTCTGCTGTGGGCTTCCTTACATCGATACAAATTAAAATTAACCTTGTTTAATTTGAGAAACCACCTCTCAGCACTTCCTTTTTTAGACAGAGATGGAGCCACACTGAATGAAGGAACACAAGGGATGTCGTTTCCTTCCAGACGACTCTGGCCGAAAGGCTTTGAGGATCGCTGTGATTAAACGAGATTGTTCAAACCTCAAAATCCCAGCAGTCTGGAGACAGTGAGGAGGAGTATGGTGGGATGTAGATTTGCTCCTGTCCTTTAAGCTCTTGAAACATTACCTTCTCTAGAGAACAGTGTGGCTTGAATAATTTCTAAAGTCTCCAGTTTGGAGATTCTATGTTTCAGAAATTGTAGTCCAAATTCTCAGAAGTAAACCTACAGAATTAAATAAGTATGGCTGGGATCAATTTTATGGATGTCGGGGGCCCTTTTCATTACAACAACCGGTTGAAAATAATAGCCCCGTTCGGTAACGATCGGCACGAGGTATTCAGGTCGTTTTGTTCAGCTTTCCCTACAGTTGATCGCCCGGCGGGCAGGGTCCCGCGACACTCTCAGCTACGTAATTCAGTAGGATATCTTAAGTTTACCAGTAAATACCTTACTGTGTGTCGTACTCTAGTTCCTTCATTTAAAGGCATCGTTTTTAAGTGCATTCGTTGTATTAGGTGCATTTTTAGGTGTTAATTCTTTTTGTTAAACCAAACCTGAAGCGAACTTTAGGACTCAGTATATTTTGAGTCCCATGGCTATTTACTGAAGAAATGCTTCTTTCAGTTCTTTCAAGTTAAGCCACAGGCCAAAGACAAGTTTCTCAGATTTATTCTTTCACTAACCATACGTTCATGTTTGCCTGCTGTGAGCCAGCAGTGTGTGGGAAACACGATCTCTGCCCTTGCTTTGAGCTTAGAGTCTAAATGAACACTGGGTGCTGTTGTTTCAAAAATCACAGGTTCGTGACCTCAGGGAGGCCTTATTTGGGAAGGTCACATTTCAGCTGAGACCCGAAGGGTGAGATGGACTGATGTCTTCACTGTTATTCCCTGAAGGCAGATACTGAGTCTTCGCCTCGCTCCCTTTTAAAGACAGCTCGTGGTGCTCATCCCAAAAGAGAGTGTGTGTAAGGAATATAACTGCGATCTGGTCAGTACTGACGTTTCTATGGCATAGCCCTAGGAGAAATTTTCCGCTTTGTCTATAGACTGGCTGAAGATGACATTTGTCCCCATAAGCGGTGGTCTTTAGATTAAAAAGTAAAAATAATAGTATTCTTCTTCATCTTGAATGTGGTGGAGACTTCTGCCAAGATTTGTTTTCTCTCTGCCTTACCCCAAAAATTTAAAACAGATGTTAATTTACTTCATATCCGCTCTCTCTTTATTTTTTTAAAAATTAAAATGTTCCTCTCCCTTCCATTCTTTCTCTCCCCACCCCCAAACCCCAGAGCAACCTGAAGTCGGCGTGGATCTTTCCCATCCATTCTTATTTCCCCACTTACGTGTGTATCCATTAATCCATTTCACTGTGGTTTTGTACTTACAAATCTGCACACACTGCATCGTACTGTACTTTTGCAGCTTGGTTTTGTTTCACTTGTCCTCTTTTTAAAAAAAAAAAGATGTTTCTGTATCAATACATGGTAACTCTAGTTTATCCATTTTGGCTGCTACCCACTAGCGGTTGAGACAGCCCGTTCTTTCTCCAGGCTCCTGTTAAGAGACACTGAGGCTGGTTCTTCTCTTCCCTGGTCACCCACGGCATTGGTCGTCTGTGTGTCCTGGTGCACAGGTGTGAGTTTCTCTAGGGAAACACCAGGCAGTGGAGTGGCCGGGTGCAGGGAACAGCTGCTTCAGCTTCACTGGGCACTGCCCCGTGGCTCTCCGCGCTGAGTGGCATCGTCGACACGTCCACCCACAAGGTAGAGGATCCTGTTTTCCCCATTCTTGCCAACATCTAGTGGCATCAGACAAGCTTTCACCAGACTGGTTGCCCTCAGATGGCACCTCAGTGGTGACTGCTAATGACGGTGAGCATCCTTTCCTATTTGTCTTTATTTAAGCACTTTTTTCTCTGCGAATTTCCATCCTTTTCCTATTTTTCCTTTATGTTTTCTTACTGACTCATCCGAGTTCTTTTGTCGGTGAAATGTGTTGCAAATATTTTCCAACTTGTGAAAACTGCCGATGATGGCTTTTATCCTACCAAAGTTGAGATTTGACAGTCAGGTAGATTTCTTTTCCTTTGTGCTTTTCTGTGCCTATTTTTAAAAGTCCTCCCTACCCTGATAACATCATGGTATTCTCTTATTTTTTTTTTCCAACAGAGTTTTATTTTTTTTTTTATATTCAGGTCTTTAATCCACCTGGAATTTGCTTTTGCCTAAAATGTGAGGGAGAGATTTACTTTAATTGTTTTTCTCGACGGATAGTCATTTTAACATTATCTTTTTTTTACTGATTTATAAATCCATCTCTGTCGTACACTGAGCTCTCTCTCTCACGTGTTTACACTTGGTCTTTTCTGTGCCTTTATCTCTTATCTGAGCCAGTGCTACATGGTTTCCATGATTCGGGTTGTAATAATTTCTGATGTCTGGCGGGTCACACCCTTCTTCCTTCTCTTCCCTCTTCTCCCCTCTCCAGTTCTGTCCTCCTGTGCTCGGTTTTCTTCTTCCTTAAGTACAGCATTTAGTGATTCTTCGAATGAGGGTCTGCGTGGCATATCCCTTCGGTCTTTGTTCCGAACATTTCTTTATCTCAGCACCATCGAATGATGTAGAGTTTATTGGGTCCTTTATTCCGGATCCAGGATGATGTTTCCATTGCAATTTGAAAGTATTCCAGTGTCCCCCTGATTCGGTTGTTGCTGGAATCTGACCGGCCTGTTGCTCTTTCGTAGATAATCTTTCTTTTCACTCCCGTTGCTTCCAGAATCTCCACTTTTGGCACTCTGCAGTATTTTCATTACAGCAATACAGGTCTAGGTGTGTATTTGTTTTTATTCATCTGCTTGGTGGTTGTACGTCTTGGAACCAAAGGTTCATGACTCATCGATTCTGGAAGTTTTTCATCTGTTAAGTAACATCTATTTAAATTTTGCATTTCCTTCATTCTTTTAATTCTCTCCCTCTGAAACATGTTAGTGTTTGTTGGACTTTCTTATCCTATGCTTTGTAGCTTTGCACCTGTCTGTTACATTTCCCATCTCCCATCTCTCCTGTGGGCCTGAGACCTCAGTTCTCTTCCCTCATCGGTGCAAAATCCCGAGTGACATGATATTGAGACTGCAACTGCTTTACCCACCCCAGGGCCCCTGCAGCATGTGCCTTTGGTATGCGCGTGCTCTTCCCTATGTCTGGAACGTTCTCCACCCTCTTTCTCCTTTCTTTATGTGGCCTTCACTTCTTCTTTGGTTTCAGCTCCAGCCATCATTTTATCCAAAAACTTTCCCCAGCCACCCCACTCTACCCAAGAGCGGGCAAGGTGTCCCTTCTCCGTGTACCCGGTCCTTGACTTCTGAAAGAGCAGGTGTGCCCGGTGCTGTTCTTGACTCTCTGTTTGCCTTTGCCTCCTCTTCACTGCAAGCTCTTTGGGGACAGGGGCCATTTGTTCGTGGGCACCCAGTGTAGTCCTGGCACACCGTGGATCCTGAATAAATGTTTCCTGAACGAATGCCCGTTACCTTTACAGTAAGGGCACAGTGGGGTGGAGGTTCCAAGTGTGAAAGACCCCCCAGTTTGTACACAGGGTCAGAAAACATCGTCCACTGTAATTGCTCTTGGCAGGAATCAGCAGAAGCAGGTGAGGGAAACCGCATGCTGAAGCCGTCACATCTCATGAGATCGCTGTGACTGTGTGTCTCACGATGTGCTTCTCAGGCTCATGGGTGCCCAGGGGCCAGCGATGGGAAAGCAGAGAGGCCGGCCCATGCTGCTTAGGGTGTAGCGATCAAGGGGCGTCCGAGCAGGTGGTCATCAGTGGCGCTAAGAGTGTTAAGAGTCAGGCTTGCGGGGCACAGTGGTGTGTGCCCGTAGTCCAGCTACTCATGAGGCCGAGGCCAGGGGATGGTGTGACTCCAGGAGTTCAAGACCAGCCTGGACAACATAGCAAGATCCTATTTAAAAAAAAAAAAAAAAGCTGGTCACAATGGCTTACACCTGTAATCCTAGCACTTTGGGAGGCTGAGGCAGGAGGCTCGCTTGAGGCCAGGAGTTCGAGACCAACCTAAGCAAGAGCAAGAAAAATAGAAAAATTAGCCGGGTGTGGTAGCACACACCTGTAGTCCCAGCCACACGGCACTCCGGAGGCTGAGGCAGGAGAATCGCTTAAGCCCAGGAATTGGAGGCTGCACTGAGCTGTAACGATGCCACTGCACTCTAGCCCAGGCAAGAGAGCAAGACCCTGTCTCAAAAAAGAAAAAAGTCAGAAACTTTACTCCAACCTGTATAAAATGCTCTGTTCAAGAAGGCTGTTCAGTTTCCAGAGCAAAATGTCACTCGGGTTCCCTTAGGAAAAAGATGTCTCGCAGCGCTGCTGGTGGAGATGCTGAAGCATGGAGGCCGCTCCAGGGCTCACCTGCAGCCTGCGGTGCTGAGCCGTGTTCTCTATCTCTCTGGTCCTTGCTTCTCTTTGCACCTCTGCTCCAACCTCCTCTCCCTAGCTGCTGGCTTCCCCGGCTCATTCTCTGCTCCCTCGCGGTCCTGGTTTGCACGTGGTACGTCGCGGTTTCTCACACTGTGACATTTTAGCTTTGCCGGCTGTTGCTCAGGCCCTCGGCTGTCGTTGCCTGTGGTTCTCAGGGGGAGGCTGGGAGAACATCCAGCTTGTCCTTTGGCTCAGTCTGCGGCTGAGCTTCCCGGAGGTCAAGGGCCCATCACTGCTCCGGTCAAGCTGTGGCTTAGGGGTCATGGTACGCAGTCCCGCCCACTCTGGACTCAGGGGCGAGGGTGGGCAGGTTCCCGCAAGCATCCTACAGTGTGGCCAGATGCCCTTGGCCCTTCCCCACGTTCACCAGTCAACCTTCATCAGATGTTTCAGATTCAGAAAGAAACCCACCACCCCACATCGCACATTAATTCATTGTCATTCTAATTGACTTGTCAATCTCTTATAAGTTTAGGTATTGCATATAGGTTTAGGTTTAGGTCTGAACCCCCCGGGAGGTCTGCTAAAGTCAGATTTCTGAACATGCACGGCTGAGAACCCATCCTGAGACCAGGAACACTCGCAGATGTGGAGGATTATCGGGCCCTGGCTCAACAGCCCGCCCCGATTCTAGCTGTTTCCGTCCTCCCACGGCACTTTTAACTGCCGCAGCTGTTATTTTAATACAATATCAACATGGAGATTGAGCCTACAATTTACGTTTCCAGTCTTCCTTGAAATTAGGGAATGCTGTACCAAATATCATCAAAGAAAATATATAGACTATTAGAACCAAATAAAATTTGGGGCAAAGTCATCAAACCTCAGAGTTCAAAATACCTGTGCATCCTTCCTGCCCACGGCCCTGTTTCCACGCACAGCTCCCCTGGCCTGTGCTTAGCTGATCTCCCGGGCCTGGGGGGAGGTGACCGGCCAGACCCCACACTGTTCCCTCTCCCTGTCGTCCACCACACTGGAGGTTTGTGTGGTTAGAAGTGACATCAGCATTCTCAGCGCCAGCATGGGGTGAGTTTGCCTATGTTTAGAATTCAACCATGTTTCTTTTGTAATAGCCGCCTGCTCATAGACAACTTTAAATTAAAAATTAAGTTATTTATGTGGAAAATAATCCCTATGAGCTGAGCAATCTCAGGCCAGTTATTTAACCTGCCCATACTGTGATCTTGTCTCCTGTGATTCAGGGTCGCAATACCCCCACCCCCGTTGGTTATTGTGAAGGTTAAGTGAGATATGTATAAACTGCTTACCACATGGGGAGTTTCAAATAATCGCTTTAAGGGAGTAAGAGGAGAGAGAGGAAAACGTGGGAGGACACTGGTTGTGTTATACGCGCTCAGATGTGAGGACAAAGTGGCTTCCCACGATTCCCTCTCCTTTTGCACGTCCCCGGCTGCAAGCAGTACCCCCAGTTGGGTCACTGTGTTTGTCACCTGGGACTCTACTGTGGAGACTGCTGTTCCCAGCCCCTCGCGAGCTCTGGGAGTTTGGCAGATCTAATGAGGACCTGGCTGTGGGTTCTGCTGGATGTAAACTTTGATTTCCACTTGTCTGTCTGACCGCAAGTTAAAACTGAGTCATCATATCTGCCATTGGGCCGTCACTGCTGGCCAGAGTTTTTAGAGGATTTCACGGTGAAATGAAAGCTCTTCAGACCTACTCCTGCTTCTTAAAGTGTCTACATGACGCAATGACTTCCTTTCAAAGTTCGTACCATATTCTGCTTTGTCCAGCAGAGACAGCCAGAAAAATCCAAATTAAAAATCCCTTAGGAGCTACTCTGTGGCTAGAGCACTGTTTGGGGCGCATGGCCCGTCCCCCTGTCCTCGGAGTGGCACATCCAGCGTGTCATACACGCTCCGTACCACCGTGTTCACTGAGGATTACACGAAAAGCCGCATTCCTAGGGAAGGATCTGCCCGGCCACCACAAGCTGATTCATTATTTATATACAATTAAAGGGCAGGGTTCAAATGAATGCCAGCTTCTGGGGAAAGTCATTATTCATGTATGGATCAGATGGAGCACTTGTCATTTCTCTGGTGACTTAACATACTCCCTGTGCCTTGGGACCTCAGATCATGTTAAGCAGAGGAGATGCTTTAACTCTTTTATTTAGTTTAATTGTTGGCCTTATTCCGCTTTTTCAGATTATTTGGAGTCATTTAAAATGAGCCCTCGCTTTCCCTTAATATATTAAAATGGGAAAGGAGGGAAATTTCTTTTTAGAACCTATTGCATTCTAAAGCTGAATGCAAATTATTGTACTATGATTCTTAATGACCCACTATTAACATGGTAGGAAGCCCAGCGCGCTGATGCGATGCCTCTTTTCACATCATTACTCCTAATGGAACTGTTACTGGGATAATAGCCCGACCTTTAGCCGTAGATTCAGGTAGCAGAAATGTATTCTGCCAACTCCATACCTCTATTCACACAGCCTATTGACTGGTTTCCGATCAATGCAGTGACAGTCTTTTGGCCTTGTTCTCAGACCTCATCTGCGACTGTCACGGAGAGAATAGGATTCCGTTTTCAGTAGGTAAATTCTACTTAAAAAATCTCGTTTAAGTTGGGACGTAATCCATGAACCAGAATGTCAACAATATGCCCAGTGGAAATCTTTATAGGTACAGGTATTTTTCGAGACGCCCAGTGCGGTGCCTTCAGACGTAGACCCAGGAGACAGCGATTCTCTGAGCTTCTTTCTGTTGAAACCAGATAAGTTTTAACGAAAGGAGAGAAAAGTAACCAGAAACGGTTGCCCTTTTATTGAGTGACAGAATACTTGAGCTCAAGGTTACATTAGAAAGGTCTGATCCGAAGCCCCTGGCGGCCTGGGGGAAGACGTCCCACGTTCCCTCTGGCTCTCCTAAACTTGCCACACGTGGGAGTCATTTCGATGACGGCACAGTCCAAATCTACTTTGTTAATTTGGATACTTTCTAATGTCTGCTGATTTGAACACGTGTTTCACAATCCAAAGAAAGAGGGGGTTGCTGTGGAATTTAATTGGATAAGTAATATTACAAGGGAGGAGATGTTTACCTGCTAAGACAGTGTATTCAGTCATTTGCATATAAACAAATAGGGTGCTAAATATGAATTTTTTTTCTGTTTATTAAAACAGCACTTCAAGAACCTTTTGGGAGTTCTTTGATTGGTAAACATTATTATGGGCATTTGAGTGTAATAAGGCCTTGTTTCTTTAAATACATCCTATTAATTAAGACTTCCTACTAATGCAGAGAGACCATTTTCCCCAGTTAGTCTAAGGTGAGCTACTGTCTTTGCTTCCATTAGAAACAAAACTAGAAAATAGGTTTATTTATTGAATGTTTATTGAGTTCTTATTCAGAACAAGGCACTCTGATAATAGGTGCTCTGAGGGAGACAAAAGAAATGAATACCCTGAAGGTATTTATAACCTGATGTCAGATTTAAAAGCACGCCCACCCCCCAGGAACGTGGCTCTCCTCTCTTCCACGTCTCTCCCAGGTGGGGGCTGCTTCTGCCCTGGGCCCATCTCTGCCTGGCTGACGTGCTCCTTGTCATAATTCTGCTTCCTGACCGTCACCCCTGCTCAGCCCGGGCTGTGATGGGACATCTCTACCAAGGCTCTTATCACGGCTGTACTGTCTCGTCTGCTCCCAGGTCCTGCTGTCATCCTGATAACGTCACTATCCACACCAAAGAGTCATTTGACCGCCTGGCCACATGGTGTCGGGGCCTCATCCACGGTGACATCCGCCTCTCTACAACCCAGCCTGCACTGCCCGCCGCACCGGGCGTTCTCACGCACGAACCCCGCTGCTGCTGCTGCTGTGTTGTACGCTCCAGGGTCTCGGGACAGTTCTTCCAGCTCCGCGGCCCCCGCCAGCCAACCCCACTGCTGTCTCCATTCCCCCATCTCTATATGTCTCCAAGTCCACAAGCCTTTTTCTGGCTTTGCTTCCTTCCCAGATCTTGGGGGTGGCAAAGAGGGGAGGTAGTGGAAAGCTGAGTGATTCGTTGTAGGCGACACCTTCGCCGACATCTTCAGGTGCTTCATATCCCTGTTCTTCTGCCAGAATTGTCCAGCAAAGTCCCGAGCCTGGACCAGCCCTACCATCCTGCGTCCCAAACGGGAGCTGCGGGTAGGAGGGCATTTCCCTCCTGTGGAGGCAGCCATCAGCCCCCCAGCAGGCTTCCTTTCTCCTCCTTCCCCATGTCCTGTGTCATCCTGCCACACTGCTGCTCCTCAAGCACTGCGGTGGCTTGAGCCCTCGTCCTTCGGCTGTTCCCCTCTGGGCCAGGTGTCCTGGGGGTGTTGTCTGTGGCCGCCCTCCCCAGGCCTCACTGACCATCAGTGGGCATGTCCCAAGCCGCCTTCTGCCGCTCAGACCGCTTGGTGGCCTTTACAAGGTCACTCTTCCTGCTTCTCCTGACTGTCTGGCAGGACAGTCCCCTCTGGCTCCTGCACGGCCACCTCTGCCTTCTTTTTCTCAGCACGGGTGTTCTTTTCTGTTCCTGGCTGGACCCAGGGCTCTTTTCACTCTGTGTTCTCTGTACTTAATGTTTCTTCTCTTGTTGTTTTAGTGACAACATACGTGTTTGTGCCTTTCAACCCAGTATCCTCAGCCTGGCCCCTTCCCTGAACTGTAGCCTTCTCTGTCTAAATGCATTTGGCCCTCCGTTTCCTCAGGTTCCACGTCCACGGATTCAACCAAGTGCAGATGGAAAATATTTAAAAAAAAAGAAAGAAAGAAAACAATGAGAAATAACAATACAACAATTAAAAAATAAAAATACCATAATAACTATTTACATAGCATTTACATTATGTTAGGTATTATAAGTAACCTAGAGATGATTTAAGGTACACGGAGGATGTGCGTAGGTTATATGCAAATACTACCCCATTTTACATCAGGGACTTGGGCACTCGAGAATTTTGGCATCAGCTGGGGGTCCTGGAACCAGTCCCCCTTGGACACCGAGGGCTGACTGTATCTGCTAGTCACCTCCACGCAGGTACTCACGGACACCCCAAGCTCAGCATGCTCCACATCAAGCCTGCTATGTCCTGCCTTTCAGCTCACACACTTTCCCTTTCTTCTCTACTTACCATATCACGTGATTAACCAAAACATGCCAGTTATTTGAGAGGCTCTAGATACTTCGTTAACTCAGACTGTTGTAATAGCTTCCTAAAGGGGAGCCCCCTGCTTCCCCTCTGGCCCCCTCAAATCTGTCCACCTCTGTTAATGGCATTTATCTTTTCTTGCACAATTAGATTGTTCACATTTGGTTGATAGCAGAGATCACATATATGGCTTCTTTCCTTCTTTCAAATTATTTTCTTGGGATAAATTTCTAGGGGTAGGATTACCGGTGCAAGGTATGACAGTTTCTGGTCTCTCGTCACGTAGTGCTCCTATTTCCCAAGAGTTTTGCCTCGTGGTGCCAACAGTAATGTCTGTATGTATTTAGCAATATCATGTATTAGCTTTGTAACGTTTTTCTAACTTCATAGGAATACAGTATATTTTGCAGTTCTTTGGTTTACATAGTAGTTTAACATTTTTCCTAATGTTTTTTGCTAAGTATGCTTTGCCCATCTATCTATGGGGACTTTCGAATAAGCTTTTTGCCCGGTGGTAGATATTCGACTTTTTTGGTCCTATTTAATGCAACTATCTTTTCTCATTCTAATGTTTATTTTTCATTCAACAGAAATTTTACACGTTTCTGTAGTTGAATCTGTCAGTATTTTCCTTTGCCATTTCTTTTTAAGAAACCTTTTAGAACATTAAAATCACCAATATTTTAAATACCAAAGAGGCAGTGTGGTGTGACTACATGCTAGATCTTGACCTTACGGAGAGCAAGTTGAAAAGGCGATTTAAAAAGTGCTCAGGAACGAGCAGAAATGTCAACAGCAGCACCTTACGTGCGGTCACACGCTGTGCGCACTTTCCTAAGACAATTGTTCTGCCTTCCTTTTGTTCTGTCCTAAGCTCCTCCATAGTTTCTTTTGTGCTTAACAGGGTACCTCTTTCCCAGGAGCTGGTGCAGCACGCAAGGGGTTGACTCAAAATAGATCTGGAACTTCCATTATGACACCAACTGCACTAATGTACTGGTTGGGTGCCGAAAATAAATAATAGATAGGAACCGCCTTGAGGACATCACCTTTTGTGTAATTTTGCATTTGATTTTGAATCGCCAACAAAAAAGTGAAATCTTTTAATACATTTCTTGACCCTTGTCATGGGGCCAGTGGACCCTTAGGAAGCGTTTTCTGCTCTGCTTGTAAGACGCACACACGGAAGTAGAAAGAGCAGCTTCCATATGAATTGTTAATACGTACTTAGCATTTGTAGCCAGTTTCACGGTGAAGCACACCACTTTGGAGGTAGCCAGGGCTGCATCTTTGCCAAAGGAGTATAATAAGGACATTGAAGATGCGCCATGCAGAACTCACATCCTTTAGAAACACACTTTTTTTTTCTTTTTGGGATATATTCCCATTTCAGATCTGCATATTTTATTTGTTGAAGTATTTAACAATGTTTCACGTTTTCTTTCAGTCTTCACAGAAAAGTACTGTACAGCTAACCATGTGGATAAACTTCCTGGCCCCAGAGACTGGGTGCAGATTCTACAGGATCAAATTAAACTGGCCAGAAGAAGGTTAAAAAGAGGCTCAGGTATGAATAGGTGCAAAAAATAACTGCGGATGCACTCGATCGAGCTCTTAGACTTTCTAAAGTACAATACTTCGCTCTAGGGGATTTCGATGTCTTTTGTCTTTTGAAGGAGAAGCTCTGTATGCTACGCTGTGGTTTGCTATCCTAAAGTCTTATTCCAATGGATTGTGAAACTCACCTTAAGATTAAATAGTAAAAATTATATCAGGCCATTTGCTTTCAGTAGCACAAGTGAAAACGATTGCTAATCTCACTTGTGGTCTGATGTGTCTTGTGTGTAAAAACTGGGTCTCTCTTTTG